>NC_090735.1:123188699-123198699 GCF_036898095.1 Palaemon carinicauda | reverse complement strand
GGAACCCTACTCTCTCTCTCTCTCTCTCTCTCTCTCTCTCTCTCTACAGGACCTTCGCAGTCAACTACTTTACTTACTTTAAGGACTGCTTTTCTGGTCCTTTACTGCATGGGAACCCTACTCTCTCTCTCTCTCTCTCTCTCTCTCTCTCTCTACAGGACCTTCGCAGTCAATTACTTTACTTACTTTAAGAACTGCTTTTCTGGTCCTTTACTGCGTGGGAACCCTACTCTCTCTCTCTCTCTCTCTCTCTCTCTCTCTCTCTCCAGGACCTTCGCAATCAATTACTTTACTTACTTTAAGGACTGCTTTTCTGGTCCTTTACTGCAGGGGAACCCTACTCTCTCTCTCTCTCTCTCTCTCTCTCTCTCTCTCTCTCTCAGGACCTTCGCAGTCATTTCATCGTATGCATTCCAAGGCATTCAGCATTTCACACATCATATTGCTCGTTTAAGGTAAAATCCGCCATCTTGGGTAGTGCTATAGCCTCTGTACCATGGTCTTCCAGTGTCTTGTGTTAGAGTTCTCTTGCTTGAGGGTACACTCGGGCACACTATTCTATCTCCTTTCTCTTCCTCTTGTTTGGTTAAAGTTTTTAGTTTATATAGGAGATATTTATCTTAATGTTACTGTTCTTAAAATATTTTATTTTTCATTATTTATTACTTTTCTTTATTCCTTTGTTATCTTTCCTCACTGGGCTATTTTCCCTATTGGAGCCCCTGGGCTTATAGCATCCTGCTTTTCCAACTAGGGTTGTAGCTTAGCAAGTAATAATAATAATAATAATAATAACAATAATAATAATAATAATAATAATAATGACAGTAACAATAATAATAATATTAATAATAATGATAACAATAATAATGATAATAATAATAATAATAATAATAATAATAATAATAATAATAATAACAATAATAATAATGATAATAACAGTAACTACAATAATAATAATAATAATAATAATAATAATAATAATAATAACAGTAACATTAATAATAATAATAATAATAATAATAATAATAATAATAATATCGAAGCACTTAGAGAACAAGAAAGTCTCCAATTTCCTCTTAAAACCCTTAACAATATCCTCAGTCTTTCGAATATCTAGTGAATGCTTATTGTATAGTCTTAGAGTTGCATATCAGAAAGCTCTAGAACCTAGAGTAGATATATATCTATAGTCCATTTCTTTTAGCGGGTCATATTTGCACCGACTCGCAACGGTGCCCTTTTAGCTCGGAAATGTTTCCTGGTCGCTGATTGGTTAGAATTATCTTGTCCAACCAATCAGCGATCAGGAAACTTTTCCGAGCTAACAGGGCACCGCTGCGAGTCGGTGCAAATCTGCCTCGCTAAAAGAAATGGACTATAGGTTCCACTCATTTGAAAACACCTGTGACTATTTTCGTGTCAATGTGATTTGTTGGCTGCGCAATATGTAGCAATTCTCTTCGATATTTTGATATTCTGATAAACTCGAGGGGGTTACTGTCATTACTTTAAACTCAAAGTATTGAATATCACCATGTCAAATTCAACCCTTCCCACCCCCTCCCCCTATCCTAACTATAACGCGACTGTTTCCGGCAATTTGTGGGAGATTGTGGTTTCCGAGTGTATCTCTAGAGGTACCCCCTCCATCCATGGTATGACTACTCCCTCTTCCCCCTACCCGAGGGACAGTGAGAGACCGAGTATTTATACGTCTGGGAATGCTGCTGAGCGTGACTGGAAAGAAGATTGAGAAATAACAACAATAACAACAACAACAGCAACAACAACAATGATGATAATAATAATAATAATAATGATAATAATAATAGTAATAATAATAATAACAATAATAAAAATAATAATAATAACAATAATAAAAATTAAAAATAATAATAATAATAATAATAAAAATTAAAAATAATAATAATAATAATAACAATAATGATAATAATAATAAAAACTAATAATAGTAATAATAATAATAATAATAATAATAATAATAATAATAATAATAATGACAAGAGCAATCATAGATTTCTGAGCTCCGCCAAAGGTTAATGGAGTCTCCCACGGCCTAATATGTGGTGAAAATTTCGTCAAAATCCATCGAGTAGTTTAGACTTGATCCAGTCCACAAACAGACAGACAAATAAATAAACCGACTCGATCGCATAGCCTTGGCGGAGGTAATAATATTAAATTATTCCAGTAAAAAATTTTAAGTCCGATTGCAGACGGATAAAGAAACTCTTGCCTCAAGGGATTCGAATGAATTCTTATGAATGTTATTGATTATAGCGACGAAAGACTACATAATTCATCTCTGATTATAGGCTACAACCGCAAATTATCCAGGTTATGCAAAACATGCTGGAATTAGCAACGGTTTACTGGTAAATTACATTAACGTAATATTCTACATAAGGAATTAGCAACGGTTTACTGGTAAATTACATTAACGTAATATTCTACATGAGGAATTAGCAACGGTTTACTGGTAAATTACATTAACGTAATATTCTACATGAGGAATTAGCAACGGTTTACTGGTAAATTACATTAACGTAATATTCTACATGAGGAATTAGCAACGGTTTACTGGTAAATTACATTAACGTAATATTCTACATGAGGAATTAGCAACGGTTTACTGGTAAATTACATTAACGTAATATTCTACATGAGGAATTAGCAACGGTTTACTGGTAAATTACATCAACGTAATATTCTACATAAGGAATTAGCAACGGTTTACTGGTAAATTACATCAACGTAATATTCTACATAAGGAATTAGCAACGGTTTACTCGTAAATTACATTAACGTAATATTCTACATAATTTAGAACAGATTTTGTAGATTTGAGAACAAAGTCCTCAGAAGAATATTGGGAGTTAAATGGCAGGACAGGATTAGAAATAAAACTATAAGAGAGATTACTCGAGTGCCATATGTGGATGAGATCATGATGAGGGTAGATGGAGAAGGTTTGGGAATGCTCTTCGCTCTCCCCAAGAGAGATTAGTTCACCAACCGTTCAAGTGGGTTCCAGAAAGCATTAGGAGAGTTGGAAGGCCCAAACCTACATGGAAATCTAACCGAGGCCCTTTGGGTCAATAGACGTAGGAGGAGGACGACTGGCGAAATCTAACCGAGGCCCTTTGGGACAATAGACGTAGGAGGAGAGAACTGGGGAAATCTAACCGAGGCCCTTTGGGACAATAGACGTAGGAGGAGGAGACAACTGGCGAAATCTAACCGAGGCCCTTTGGGTCAATAGTCGTAGGAGGAGGAGACGACTGGGGAAATCTAACCGAGGCCCTTTGGGTCAATAGACGTAGGAGGAGGAGACGACTGGCGAAATCTAACCGAGACCCTTTGGATCAATAGACGTAGGAGGAGGAGACGACTGGCGAAATCTAACCGAGGCCCTTTGGGTCAATAGTCGTAGGAGGAGGAGACGACTGGCGAAATCTAACCGAGACCCTTTAGATCAATAGACGTAGGAGGAGGAGACGACTGGCGAAATCTAACCGAGACCCTTTGGATCAATAGACGTAGGAGGAGGAGACGACTGGCGAAATCTAACCGAGGCCCTTTGGGACAATAGACGTAGGAGGAGAGAACTGGGGAAATCTAACCGAGGCCCTTTGGGACAATAGACGTAGGAGGAGGAGACAACTGGCGAAATCTAACCGAGGCCCTTTGGGTCAATAGTCGTAGGAGGAGGAGACGACTGGGGAAATCTAACCGAGGCCCTTTGGGTCAATAGACGTAGGAGGAGGAGACGACTGGCGAAATCTAACCGAGACCCTTTGGATCAATAGACGTAGGAGGAGGAGACGACTGGCGAAATCTAACCGAGGCCCTTTGGGACAATAGTCGTAGGAGGAGGAGACGACTGGGGAAATCTAACCGAGGCCCTTTGGGACAATAGACGTAGGAGGAGGAGACGACTGGCGAAATCTAACCGAGGCCCTTTGGGTCAATAGTCTTAGGAGGAGGAGACGACTGGGGAAATCTAACCGAGGCCCTTTGGGACAATAGACGTAGGAGGAGGAGACGACTGGCGAAATCTAACCGAGGCCCTTTGGGTCAATAGTCGTAGGAGGAGGAGACGACTGGCGAAATCTAACCGAGACCCTTTAGATCAATAGACGTAGGAGGAGGAGACGACTGGCGAAATCTAACCGAGGCCCTTTGGGACAATAGACGTAGGAGGAGGAGACGACTGGCGAAATCTAACCGAGGCCCTTTGGGTCAATAGTCGTAGGAGGAGGAGACGACTGGCGAAATCTAACCGAGACCCTTTAGATCAATAGACGTAGGAGGAGGAGACGACTGGCGAAATCTAACCGAGGCCCTTTGGGTCAATAGTCGTAGGAGGAGGAGACGACTGGCGAAATCTAACCGAGACCCTTTAGATCAATAGACGTAGGAGGAGGAGACGACTGGCGAAATCTAACCGAGGCCCTTTGGGACAATAGACGTAGGAGGAGGAGACGACTGGCGAAATCTAACCGAGGCCCTTTGGGTCAATAGTCGTAGGAGGAGGAGACGACTGGCGAAATCTAACCGAGACCCTTTAGATCAATAGACGTAGGAGGAGGAGACGACTGGCGAAATCTAACCGAGGCCCTTTAGATCAATAGTCGTAGGAGGAGGAGACGACTGGCGAAATCTAACCGAGACCCTTTAGATCAATAGTCGTAGGAGGAGGAGACGACTGGCGAAATCTAACCGAGACCCTTTAGATCAATAGACGTAGGAGGAGGAGACGACTGGCGAAATCTAACCGAGACCCTTTGGATCAATAGACGTAGGAGGAGGAGACGACTGGCGAAATCTAACCGAGGCCCTTTGGGACAATAGACGTAGGAGGAGAGAACTGGGGAAATCTAACCGAGGCCCTTTGGGACAATAGACGTAGG
Source organism: Palaemon carinicauda (assembly GCF_036898095.1). Lineage (NCBI taxonomy): Eukaryota > Metazoa > Arthropoda > Malacostraca > Decapoda > Palaemonidae > Palaemon > Palaemon carinicauda. Next base: position 123,193,762 of record NC_090735.1, on the reverse strand, counting down.
AGGAGGAGACAACTGGCGAAATCTAACCGAGGCCCTTTGGGTCAATAGTCGTAGGAGGAGGAGACGACTGGGGAAATCTAACCGAGGCCCTTTGGGTCAATAGACGTAGGAGGAGGAGACGACTGGCGAAATCTAACCGAGACCCTTTGGATCAATAGACGTAGGAGGAGGAGACGACTGGCGAAATCTAACCGAGGCCCTTTGGGACAATAGACGTAGGAGGAGGAGACGACTGGCGAAATCTAACCGAGGCCCTTTGGGACAATAGACGTAGGAGGAGGAGACGACTGGCGAAATCTAACCGAGGCCCTTTGGGACAATAGTCGTAGGAGGAGGAGACGACTGGGGAAATCTAACCGAGGCCCTTTGGGTCAATAGTCGTAGGAGGAGGAGACGACTGGGGAAATCTAACCGAGGCCCTTTGGGTCAATAGACGTAGGAGGAGGAGACGACTGGCGAAATCTAACCGAGACCCTTTGGATCAATAGACGTAGGAGGAGGAGACGACTGGCGAAATCTAACCGAGGCCCTTTGGGACAATAGTCGTAGGAGGAGGAGACGACTGGGGAAATCTAACCGAGGCCCTTTGGGACAATAGACGTAGGAGGAGGAGACGACTGGCGAAATCTAACCGAGGCCCTTTGGGTCAATAGTCTTAGGAGGAGGAGACGACTGGGGAAATCTAACCGAGGCCCTTTGGGACAATAGACGTAGGAGGAGGAGACGACTGGCGAAATCTAACCGAGGCCCTTTGGGTCAATAGTCTTAGGAGGAGGAGACGACTGGGGAAATCTAACCGAGGCCCTTTGGGACAATAGACGTAGGAGGAGGAGACGACTGGCGAAATCTAACCGAGGCCCTTTGGGTCAATAGTCGTAGGAGGAGGAGACGACTGGCGAAATCTAACCGAGACCCTTTAGATCAATAGACGTAGGAGGAGGAGACGACTGGCGAAATCTAACCGAGGCCCTTTGGGACAATAGACGTAGGAGGAGGAGACGACTGGCGAAATCTAACCGAGGCCCTTTGGGTCAATAGTCGTAGGAGGAGGAGACGACTGGCGAAATCTAACCGAGACCCTTTAGATCAATAGACGTAGGAGGAGGAGACGACTGGCGAAATCTAACCGAGGCCCTTTGGGTCAATAGTCGTAGGAGGAGGAGACGACTGGCGAAATCTAACCGAGACCCTTTAGATCAATAGACGTAGGAGGAGGAGACGACTGGCGAAATCTAACCGAGGCCCTTTGGGACAATAGACGTAGGAGGAGGAGACGACTGGCGAAATCTAACCGAGGCCCTTTGGGTCAATAGTCGTAGGAGGAGGAGACGACTGGCGAAATCTAACCGAGACCCTTTGGATCAATAGACGTAGGAGGAGGAGACGACTGGCGAAATCTAACCGAGGCCCTTTGGGACAATAGTCGTAGGAGGAGGAGACGACTGGGGAAATCTAACCGAGGCCCTTTGGGACAATAGACGTAGGAGGAGGAGACGACTGGCGAAATCTAACCGAGGCCCTTTGGGTCAATAGTCGTAGGAGGAGGAGACGACTGGCGAAATCTAACCGAGGCCCTTTGGGACAATAGACGTAGGAGGAGGAGACGACTGGCGAAATCTAACCGAGGCCCTTTGGGTCAATAGTCGTAGGAGGAGGAGACGACTGGCGAAATCTAACCGAGACCCTTTGGGTCAATAGTCGTAGGAGGAGGAGACGACTGGCGAAATCTAACCGAGACCCTTTAGATCAATAGACGTAGGAGGAGGAGACGACTGGCGAAATCTAACCGAGGCCCTTTGGGTCAATAGTCGTAGGAGGAGGAGACGACTGGCGAAATCTAACCGAGGCCCTTTGGGTCAATAGTCGTAGGAGGAGGAGACGACTGGCGAAATCTAACCGAGGCCCTTTGGGACAATAGACGTAGGAGGAGGAGACGACTGGCGAAATCTAACCGAGGCCCTTTGGGTCAATAGTCGTAGGAGGAGGAGACGACTGGCGAAATCTAACCGAGACCCTTTGGGTCAATAGTCGTAGGAGGAGGAGACGACTGGCGAAATCTAACCGAGACCCTTTAGATCAATAGACGTAGGAGGAGGAGACGACTGGCGAAATCTAACCGAGGCCCTTTGGGTCAATAGTCGTAGGAGGAGGAGACGACTGGCGAAATCTAACCGAGACCCTTTAGATCAATAGACGTAGGAGGAGGAGACGACTGGCGAAATCTAACCGAGGCCCTTTGGGTCAATAGTCGTAGGAGGAGGAGACGACTGGGGAAATCTAACCGAGGCCCTTTGGGTCAATAGACGTAGGAGGAGGAGACGACTGGCGAAATCTAACCGAGACCCTTTGGATCAATAGACGTAGGAGGAGGAGACGACTGGCGAAATCTAACCGAGGCCCTTTGGGACAATAGTCGTAGGAGGAGGAGACGACTGGGGAAATCTAACCGAGGCCCTTTGGGACAATAGACGTAGGAGGAGGAGACGACTGGCGAAATCTAACCGAGGCCCTTTGGGTCAATAGTCGTAGGAGGAGGAGACGACTGGCGAAATCTAACCGAGGCCCTTTGGGACAATAGACGTAGGAGGAGGAGACGACTGGCGAAATCTAACCGAGGCCCTTTGGGTCAATAGTCGTAGGAGGAGGAGACGACTGGCGAAATCTAACCGAGACCCTTTGGGTCAATAGTCGTAGGAGGAGGAGACGACTGGCGAAATCTAACCGAGACCCTTTAGATCAATAGACGTAGGAGGAGGAGACGACTGGCGAAATCTAACCGAGGCCCTTTGGGTCAATAGTCGTAGGAGGAGGAGACGACTGGCGAAATCTAACCGAGGCCCTTTGGGTCAATAGTCGTAGGAGGAGGAGACGACTGGCGAAATCTAACCGAGGCCCTTTGGGACAATAGACGTAGGAGGAGGAGACGACTGGCGAAATCTAACCGAGGCCCTTTGGGTCAATAGTCGTAGGAGGAGGAGACGACTGGCGAAATCTAACCGAGACCCTTTGGGTCAATAGTCGTAGGAGGAGGAGACGACTGGCGAAATCTAACCGAGACCCTTTAGATCAATAGACGTAGGAGGAGGAGACGACTGGCGAAATCTAACCGAGGCCCTTTGGGTCAATAGTCGTAGGAGGAGGAGACGACTGGCGAAATCTAACCGAGACCCTTTAGATCAATAGACGTAGGAGGAGGAGACGACTGGCGAAATCTAACCGAGGCCCTTTGGGACAATAGACGTAGGAGGAGGAGACGACTGGCGAAATCTAACCGAGGCCCTTTGGGTCAATAGTCGTAGGAGGAGGAGACGACTGGCGAAATCTAACCGAGACCCTTTGGATCAATAGACGTAGGAGGAGGAGACGACTGGCGAAATCTAACCGAGGCCCTTTGGGACAATAGTCGTAGGAGGAGGAGACGACTGGGGAAATCTAACCGAGGCCCTTTGGGACAATAGACGTAGGAGGAGGAGACGACTGGCGAAATCTAACCGAGGCCCTTTGGGTCAATAGTCGTAGGAGGAGGAGACGACTGGCGAAATCTAACCGAGGCCCTTTGGGACAATAGACGTAGGAGGAGGAGACGACTGGCGAAATCTAACCGAGGCCCTTTGGGTCAATAGTCGTAGGAGGAGGAGACGACTGGCGAAATCTAACCGAGACCCTTTGGGTCAATAGTCGTAGGAGGAGGAGACGACTGGCGAAATCTAACCGAGACCCTTTAGATCAATAGACGTAGGAGGAGGAGACGACTGGCGAAATCTAACCGAGGCCCTTTGGGACAATAGACGTAGGAGGAGGAGACGACTGGCGAAATCTAACCGAGGCCCTTTGGGTCAATAGTCGTAGGAGGAGGAGACGACTGGCGAAATCTAACCGAGACCCTTTGGATCAATAGACGTAGGAGGAGGAGACGACTGGGGAAATCTAACCGAGGCCCTTTGGGACAATAGACGTAGGAGGAGGAGACGACTGGCGAAATCTAACCGAGGCCCTTTGGGTCAATAGTCGTAGGAGGAGGAGACGACTGGCGAAATCTAACCGAGACCCTTTAGATCAATAGACGTAGGAGGAGGAGACGACTGGCGAAATCTAACCGAGACCCTTTGGATCAATAGACGTAGGAGGAGGAGACGACTGGCGAAATCTAACCGAGGCCCTTTGGGACAATAGACGTAGGAGGAGAGAACTGGGGAAATCTAACCGAGGCCCTTTGGGACAATAGACGTAGGAGGAGGAGACAACTGGCGAAATCTAACCGAGGCCCTTTGGGTCAATAGTCGTAGGAGGAGGAGACGACTGGGGAAATCTAACCGAGGCCCTTTGGGTCAATAGACGTAGGAGGAGGAGACGACTGGCGAAATCTAACCGAGACCCTTTGGATCAATAGACGTAGGAGGAGGAGACGACTGGCGAAATCTAACCGAGGCCCTTTGGGACAATAGTCGTAGGAGGAGGAGACGACTGGGGAAATCTAACCGAGGCCCTTTGGGACAATAGACGTAGGAGGAGGAGACGACTGGCGAAATCTAACCGAGGCCCTTTGGGTCAATAGTCTTAGGAGGAGGAGACGACTGGGGAAATCTAACCAAGGCCCTTTGGGTCAATAGACGTAGGAGGAGGAGACGACTGGCGAAATCTAACCGAGGCCCTTTGGGTCAATAGTCTTAGGAGGAGGAGACGACTGGGGAAATCTAACCGAGGCCCTTTGGGACAATAGACGTAGGAGGAGGAGACGACTGGCGAAATCTAACCGAGGCCCTTTGGGTCAATAGTCGTAGGAGGAGGAGACGACTGGCGAAATCTAACCGAGACCCTTTAGATCAATAGACGTAGGAGGAGGAGACGACTGGCGAAATCTAACCGAGGCCCTTTGGGACAATAGACGTAGGAGGAGGAGACGACTGGCGAAATCTAACCGAGGCCCTTTGGGTCAATAGTCGTAGGAGGAGGAGACGACTGGCGAAATCTAACCGAGACCCTTTAGATCAATAGACGTAGGAGGAGGAGACGACTGGCGAAATCTAACCGAGGCCCTTTGGGTCAATAGTCGTAGGAGGAGG
>NC_090735.1:123179503-123182003 GCF_036898095.1 Palaemon carinicauda | reverse complement strand
GTCTTTTTTATAGTTTCAAAAATAATTCTTTCAATTTCTTTTTTTTATCTGTTTTGTAAACTGATTTTTTTTGTCTTTTTTATAGTTTCAAAAATAATTCTTGTTAAAGTTTTAAAGAATTTATTTTTTTTAACTTTTTTTTTTTTGCCTCTTCGTCGGTTTCAAAAAGATGAGGTTTTTAAAGATAATTTGTTATTTTTTTCAACTAATTTTTTTTTTTTTTGCCTCTTCGACAGTTTCAAAAAGATGAGGTTTTAAAGATAATTTGTTTAGGTTTGTTTGTGAACTGATTTTTTTTTTTATTGGTCTTTTCGATAGTTTCAAAAAGAATGCTTGATAAGGCCTTAAAGATAATTTGTTAATTTTTCTTTCTTTTGACATAGTTTCGAAAAGATGAAGTATTAAAGATAATTTGTTTAGGTTTTTTATTGTGAACGGATTTTTTTTTTTTTTTTTTTTTTGCCTTTTCGGTATAGTTTAAAAAAGATGAGGTTTTTAAGATAATTTGTTTAGGTTTTTTATTGTGAACTGAATTTTTTTTTCGGTATAGTTTCAAAAAGATGAGGTTTTAAAGATAATTTGTTCAAGTACTTGTGAACTAATTTATTTTGCTTCTCTTTATCGATTCAAAAAAAAAAAAAAAAAAAACCTAAATACAAACAATTATATCAGATCATATTCCAGCAACTAAATCATTAAAACACCTCCTAACAGACTATTCTCTCAGACTTTTCTTTTTTTCTTCTACAGACTTGCCAGAGAAACGACCTGACGCAGCAGACAGCGACCGACTACGCTGTCCGTCGGCGCCTACATCAGGAGATTCGGGCTCGAGATGAACTGCAGTGGCAGAAGGATTGCCTTCTGGAGGAGATCCGCGCCCAGGAGAAAGAGGTACGGTTGGTTTTTTCCTTATTCTTAAAGACTAAGATATTTGAAAGGTTTAAAGGCCGCTCATGAAGGGCAGAGGCGAGGGGCAATGCCTTAGAGACTGATCATATATACGTATGATCAGCGCCCAAGCCTCCTCTCCACCCTAGGACCAAGGAGGGCCAGGCAATGGCTGCTGATGACTCAGCAGATAGACCTATAGGTTCCCCCCAAACTCCCTATTCTTAGCTCACAAGGATGGTGAGGTTGCAGCGACCAAAAGAACTAGCGAGTTTGAGTGGGACTCGAACCCCAGTCTGGCAATCACCAGGAACCGCTCTCGAAGGGCAGAGGCGAGGGGCAATGCCCTAGAGACTGATCATATATACATATGATCAGCGCCCAAGCCCCCTCTCCACTCTAGGACCAAGGAGGGCCAGGCAATAGCTGCGGATGACTCAGCAGATAGACCTATAGGCTCCCTCAAATTCCCTATTCGTAGCTTACAAGGATGGTGAGGTTGCAGCGACCGAAACAGCTAACGAGTTTGACCGGACCTCGAACCCCATTTTGTAAATCGAATTCAGTTACCTTTTGGACTAGGTTAAGCCCAACCTCTTTTTTTTTTTTTATGTAATATTTGTGGTCAATTAAAATCTATCTATCTATCTATCTATCTATCTATGATTTCCAGCTACAAAAATCAATACAAAGCTGGGTTTCATATGAAATAGATAGTTTATTACAAATGTTATCTTCCTTATACTGTATTGAATGATATAATATTGTTTTATTTCGGTATTTTCAGTATTTTCTTATCTTTATTTTCAATTGGATTAGTTTGTATCTCAGAATATTTGTAGATAGTAGGTTGGTCAGGGCACCAGCCACCCGTTGAGATACTACCGCTAGAGAGTACTAGGGTCCTTTGACTGGCCAGACAGTACTACATTGGATCCTCTCTCTGGTTGTGGTTCATTTTTCCTTTGCCTACACATGTACTGAATAGTCTAGCCTAATTTTTACATATTCTCCTCTGTCCTCACACACCTGTCAACACTGAGATTACCAAACAATTCTTTTTCTCTCAAGGGGTTAACTATTGCACTGTATTTGCTCAGTGGCTACTTTCCTCTTAGTAAGGATAGAAGAGACTCTTTAGCTATAGTAAGCAGCTCTTCCAGAAGGACACTCCAAATCAATCCATTGTTCTCTAGTCTTGGGTAGTGCCATAGCCTCTGTACCATGGTCTTCCACTATCTTGGGTTAGAGTTCTCTTGCTTGAGGGTACACTCGAGCTCACTATTCTATCTTATTTCTCTTTCCCTTGCTTTGTTAAAGTTTTTTATAGTTTATATAGAAAATATTTTTAATAATGTTACTCTTCTTAGAAAATTTATTTTTCCTTATTTCCTATCCTCACTGGGCTATTTTCCCTGTTGGGGCCCCTGGGCTTATAGCATCTTGCTTTCCCAACTAGGGCTGTAGCTTAGCAAGTAATAATAATAATAATAATAATAATAATAATTTCTTCAGACGTCAAATGGGACGAGATGAAGATGACCTCAGAAAACCATTCTTCTTCTTCTTAGATTTCAGACCTCGAAGAGCAGTTGAGGGCCTCTTCCCT
>NC_090735.1:123007003-123174503 GCF_036898095.1 Palaemon carinicauda | reverse complement strand
AACTATTGCAAAATAAGAGTCAAGGATATTTAATAAAACATTTCATTTATTTTCCGTTTTAATAGAGATCGGAAGAGTTTTACACATCACAAAATGTAGAATTCGTCTTTTATGTAGCTTACACATATTCCCTTTTACCCCCAAGATAAGGTTAAATTTCGAGCACATTTTGCTACATATTTTTTTTGAAATTGCTCTAACAGCCTTAATTTTTGTCATAGAGAGGTCAGGTTGGTCTCATTCTTTTGGAAAATGCCTGAAGTTTCTCATAAAGTTATCAAAAACATGGAAAAAAAACATGTAAATAACAGTGTTTTGCAAGAACGTACCGGTACGTCCTTTGGGAGCGAAAGGAATAAATTATGAAATTTATAACTATCTAGGTGATTCAGTCTAAATTAAACACCTGAAATAATCAAACAGATTTTGCCCGTTCATAAAATTTATTCAATATTTTTATAGTTTAATCAATTTTAAGAGAGTTATGGTTGAAGATCACAGAGATATGACCCTTATTCGAACGTACCGGTACGTCCTTTGGGGGCGAAAGGGATTTGTGAAATTTATAACTATCTTGATGATTCAGTCTAAATTAAACACCAGAAAATCAAACAGATTTTGCCTGTTCATAACATTCAATATTTTTATAGTTTAATGAGTCTTTAAGAAGGTTGAAGATCACAGAGATATGACCCTTAGTCCACACATGGAAAGGTGTCATGAGATTCAAGTTATTTCACACTGCACTGGGGATTGAGAATGATACTTCTGGAAAGTTCCTCTGTATTTGTCTTTTAACCCTAGATGCTTGTTACTGTTGTGTTGGTACTGTCTTTTCTGATTGTAGAATGTACTCTGTGTCTGTCACAATCATCATAATTTTAGTAGGTTCCTCAACGTACGGATATCCAAGTTAAGTGTATATATATATATATATATATATATATATATATATATATATATATAGTTTGTCCTACAAATTTAAATGAGATTCAGCTCCTGAAGATCAGACAGGAGAACAGTACTCGAAACAAGGCAGAACGAAAGAATTAAAACACTTCTTCTGAGTAGATTGATCACCGAAAATCTTAAAAGACTTTCTCAATAATCCAATTTTTTGTGAAATTTAAGAAACAGACCAAATGGGATTCTCAAAAGTAAATTTGCTATCAAGAATTGCACCTAAAATTTTGAGAGTTGTACGTACTTAAAGAAACCTTGGCTCCTCAACGCCCAGTGACCTGGGTGTTGAGGAACCACTATCCTCGACCTACTTACAATCATACTTTGAGTTTTGTTAGGATTCAACTTCATGCCCCATAATTTGCACCATACACGAATTTCAGCTAGATCTCTATAAAGGGATTCAACAACGCCAAATAATCCACATTCAGGTGTTTGAATTCAAATCAGGAAAGCAAAAAGTCAATTTTCAATCTGCTTCAAATAAACAAACGTGTTTCATATAATTTAATCAAAACCAAAGACCATTCTCAGGGCAGAAAGAAGCGAAGCCCCTAAAACGATACCAATGGCACCACCCATTTGGCTAACCATCTGCGAAAAGGCATAACCGTCGTACTCCGTTGTCACTTCTTTAGAATGCAGATCGGGAGAGAGAGACACTCGAATGGTTTCATTCAACACGACAGTGAAAATCATGCCTGTGTAGGCCTCGTGGACCGAGTGCCTGTGCATTTCCAGAAAGGTCCTGGAATGCCTACGGCAGGTTGCTTTGCATTCCTCGTCAAAGGCTTTGCTGTAGGATTTGAAAGGATGAAGGTTGTGATGAGCAGGTTCCGGTTGAAAGGACCACTTTAGCAAGTCCAAGATTAGAGAATGGTTGCAGCCCACCCCTTTATAAGAATTTTCTAGGACCGGCATATCACACTGGAATTCTTCGGTTATGTGCTCTTGGATACACTTATCAAAACAAACTCCATATTGTTCATCAATTGAACTCCCCTCCAGAGTTGAGTAATCTGATAATTTTGATATGACTGCATTGAATGTGGAGTTAGGCTTATAGGGAAACTGTAAGCGTGGTTCATCATTTGTTGAATGAAATGATATCAGATGGAATCTGTCACTGGATTCAGATTTGTTAAAGTAATACACACTGTTGTAGCTTTCAAGAGTAAATCTATAACACTTGTGGCCTAGCTGACTAGTAGTATCCCAACTGCCATTAACATTCTCATCTGTCAATTTGACCCAATCCCGTGTTTCATTCAGGGTTAACAGCGAATTGTTCCACGCGCGATGAAAGAGCAATGGATTCACGGCAAATCTTTCAGCAAGGTCAGATAATACACTACCAATGTTAGGGGTGATAGGATTCTGTGTAAGTCCAGCTTCTTCCAAAAGTCTCTGGGTATCGATGGGAGGCCAATGGCAGACAGTAGCTGTAACCGGGTGCTTACCTTTGAGTGGGTATGCCTGAGTTGACTGTGTGACTTGATGGCAATATAGGAAAACATAAATCTGGTACCCGCAAATCATCAATGTTATGATTCCAAGTATAGCCATTACCGTTTTCTCGGCGACTTTCATAGCAGCTTTTTTCAGTCCTGTCATGAATACTCGGTGAAACAGCAGCTTTTGGAGGAAATAAGAGAGAGACAACCCAAAATAGAGACCGAAAATACCCCCGAACTCTACAAATGCACCTGAAAAATTAGTACCACAACTGAATTCTACTTTATATTTGTAATTGGAACTGGATGCAGTCATCTCATTGCTCAAAGACCTTTTAGATGTTAAACACTTGTTTACATTTTCGCCATCACCCAGTAAGGCCAGAACGTAAGAGGGAACGGCAAATCGCATCACAGGAAAGCCCATCAGTGACTTTCGACAAATGGGAAGGTCCGAAATACTGACAAAAGGGCTCGCACCAAAGACGCCAGACCCCTGGTCTTTCATCAAACACTGAATGAAGGGATCGACTGGTGAGGGAACTCTGCAACCAAAGGTTCTGGTAGCCCACCTCTTAACCAGAGCATCATCCACGACCATTTTCACCATATCCTGCGGAGAAGATCCACCGTGAGAATGCGAACCATGACCGTGGTGAGCATGCCCTCCACTAGGAGAACTTGGTATTATCTTGGTTTCATTTGAGTATGGTACATGTACTGATTCATCAGGACCTAGAGTAACGAATATCTGTCCAGCATTTTGAACCATGAAATCAACAGAAATAAGGAGGTGGGTTACTAAAAGGACTAGAAGGAATAGGTAAACAGAATATGCAGTGAGATCACTCCAAGTCTTCTGGATTTTCGGGAAAATAGCTTCAAATCCAGCTTGGATCCAGCCAAAACAAGATAGTAAAGATGCTCCAAGGAATAATCCTAAACATCCTCCTATGTCTGAATAGAACTTGAAAGCCGGATAGAAATATTTCTCGGAGAACACCTTATGTCTCTTCTTAACATCAATTCTCAAGACTCCTTTTTCGGAAACAGACATCTCATCCATGGTACACCAATTTTCTTGAAATTCGGTGAAACCGCATTTCTTCAAACAGGTCTCTGCTCTGATGAAATGAGAATTCAGCGAACACGGTTTCTTCAATTTGTCGTTCGGTCCAGGAAATGTTGCGAAGCAGAGCTGTTCTTGTCTTGCAGCTTCGGTGTAACATCTAGAGTGGCATTTTTCCAACATGTGGCCCTCGTTCACTTTAACAAAGTGGACAGAATAAGACTGTACTTTCAGATGCATTCGATCTGACAGAGGTTCAAAAGGTGTCGCAGAGTTCTCAATAGAAAATTCAGCTTTTGATGAAATATAATATTGGAAACGCCAACCCCTCCTTAGAATATTCAAGGCACGTAGTGAACCATTTGAAAAATCACTGTACTCTTCTATGAGGCTGCTGTAAAAAGACAAAATCTCAGACTTATTCCTAAAATGAATAGTCAGAGTGTTAGAACTGGTCACAGGAAGTGGTTTTAGAGAGTAGCATAGTATATTCTCAGCAGGCGATTCCCACAACAGGGATGACTTAGCGTCGATAGCGTAAACCTCCCTCAACTGTCCTAACTTTATTTCCTTAACAAAGTGCCCTAAGGGAAACCTCGTTTGATTAAGCAACTGAAGAAGAGATGTACCTTCCCCGACGCCTTCGAGATGGAGGTAGGCCTTTAAAGCCGAATGCAAACAGCCTGCGTTGATGTCTAGGCCAAACTCCAACAACGTCACTGGATTCAGCGGAAGATCGGAGCACATGGTGATCGGTGGCGTGTAGGCCTTGGGTCCAACGCTACCTGTGAACACGGTGAAGCTTTCGTGATACAGCTGCCTGTTATTCTCTACGTAATACAAGAACACGCCGAAGGCAACGAGAGCCAAGGCAGCTTCCGTTAGCCTCTCTTTGAATTTTGAAAACCTGGATAACATGCTAACACAGATGCGAGACTGTTGGACGTTAGGTCTAGTCTCACGGTCTCACCCGTCAGTAACTGAACCAAAAAACCATAACGGGAACTTTTCAAGCTTTAGGTGGACTAAATAAATTCTGATTGTATCATTGGGGCTTTTACCAGATGCATATGTTTATAGAGCACTTGGTGAAACATCGATTTTCTTTTCTAAAATGGTTTATTTATATCTTAGGGGTGATTATCTTCCACCCATGCAACTTAAAAACCATAACTGGAACTTTTCAAGCTTTAGGTGGACTAAATAAATTCTGATTGTATCATAGGACCCTCTACCAGATGCGTTTGTTTATAGAGCACTTGGTGAAACATCGATTTTCCTTTCTAAAATGGTTAATTTATATCTTAGGGGTGATTATCTCCCACCCATGCAAATAAGAACTGCTTGCGGTGAAAAATTTATCAATTAATTCCAGTCGTGTTCTTTATGTCAGTAGTCAATAAGATTCCAGATAAGAGCACTGTTTTGAAGCGTGGGATGTTATCAGTAATAGGTAATTACAAAGAATAGAAAAAAAATGTCTTGAAAATAATCATTTCAATCAGAATATTTCAACGAGTTTAATTAGTGCATTGAAAATCGTGGCAGATGACTATGGTTAAAAAACTGTCCTTATGCATAGAAATCCACTATTATTATTATTATTATTATTATTATTGTTGTTGTTGTTGTTGTTGTTGTTATTATTAATAATATTATTATCATTATTATTATTATATCTAATTTCTCTTCCTCATGTTTTGTTAAAATTTTTATAGTTTATATAGGAGATATTTATTTTAATATTCTTAAAATATTTATTTTTTCCTTGTTTCCTTTTCTCACTGAGCTATTTTCCCTATTGGAGCCCCTGGACTTACAGCATTCTGCTTTTCCAACTAGGGTTGTAGCTTAGCAATTAATAATAATAATTATAGTAGTAGTAGTAGTAGTAGTAGTAGTAGTAGTAATAGTAGTAGTATTGATGGGTGCACACATTCAAACTAATAGCGCAGGCAAAGAAAACCGAACACATTTTATGTAAAGTTAAAATGACCTACTTTTTCATAATATACTTATTTCAGATAATACATGGTGAGAATGTCTGCTATTTATATTATCTGCAATTATTTTTTTTTCAATGTTTTTCATAAAACTAAACGGCAAGACAAAAGCAGTAATCTCTCTCTCTCTCTCTCTCTCTCTCTCTCTCTCTCTCTCTCTCTCTCTCTCGTATTTTTTCAACATTCAACATTCAAAGGAGATTTTTTACTATCTCTCTCTCTCTCTCTCTCTCTCTCTCTCTCTCTCTCTCTCTCTCGTATTTTTTCAACATTCAACATTCAAAGGAGATTTTTTACTCTCTCTCTCTCTCTCTCTCTCTCTCTCTCTCTCTCTCTCTCTCTCTCTCGTATTTTTTCAACATTCAAAGGAGATTTTTTTACTATATCCATCGATAGAAATTGTATAGTGAAAAGTTTAAGCAAACCAATCGTTGCAATTTTAATTTCATCCGCTTGGAAAGAAAAGTTACTAAAAGTTTAAATGGGAAATATTTATTTTAATATTGTTACTATTCCTAAAATGTTCTATTTTTCCTTATTTCCTTATTTCCTTTCCTCACTGGGCTATTTTCCCTGTTGGGGCCCCTGGGCTTATAGCATCCTGCTTTTCCAACTAGGGTTGTAGCTTAGCATTTAATAATAATAATAATAATAATAATAACACCATTAATCGTCAAAGTTTCTGTGTAAGCATAAAATCGTACCAACAGATCTCCAAAATCATATCAGCTTGTTTGCAGAATCAGAAGTAATTAGATTCAGAGTTGCCAGTTTGGCCTTTTTTCCGGCCAAAAAAAACTCAAATTTGACCTTTTGTATTTAAATAGGTTGCCCTTTAGTAATATGAAAAAAGCCGAGCCTTAAATACTATATTTTTGACCTTTTTCTATTAATGGGTTGGCCTTTTAAAGATGCTGTTGATTAAAAATTGACCTATTCTCATTTAGAAAACCTGGCAACCCTGATTAGATTATAAAGTTGCTGCCTGTACAGAACTAGTCCCAGACTCGCAGTTCCTCAATACCAGAGTTGCCAAGTTGGCCTTTTTCGGGCCAAAATACCTCCAAATTTGGTATTTTTTTCGTGCTAGATACCTAAAATTTGGCCTTAAAAAGTTGGTTGGCCTTAAATGCTATATATTCGGCCTTTTTCTATTAATGGCTTGGCCTTTTAAAGCTTCTGTTGTCTAAAAGTTGGCCTTTTCTCACTCAGAAAACCTGGCAACCCTGCTCAATACATCGGTCACAGACTCAGTTCTCCAAGGCAGAAGTCACAGAACCAGTGTTGCCAGAACTGTTAGTGTAAAAATCCTCAAAACTCATGATAAAAAATCCCCAAAGCAACACAAAAATCCTCTTTTCCACAAATATATTCTCTTGCTTGATCGCGTAGGCTTTACTAACATAGAAATTACTCAATTTACTTCATATAAGATCAAGCAAACTAATTGCAACAATATAAAGCTTTACTCGTCTTTGTTTCTTCATGGAAATTTGTACAAAATATCCCCCATCTGACACCCAAAATCCCAAAATGTAGGTATAAATCCCTAAATCTAGGGATAAATTCTCATATCTGGCAACACTGCACAGAACCTAGCTCCCGAGTTTGAGTAGTGATTCTCGATTAAAATGGAGAGTGAGCATATATCTCCCTGCTCACCAGACAGTTTCTGCTTTGCTTTAAGACACAGCGAAGAAGATTGGGTCTCTGAGAGAATTAATGTGAGTTATAATTATTTTTTCCGGTGCTAAACTAACGATTGAAATAAAAAACTATAACAGATAGGCCCAATACTAGAGTCCTGACTGATAGTTTGAGTAGTGATTCTCGAGTAAAATGGAGAGTGAGCATATATCTCCCTGCTCACCAGACAGTTTCTGCTTTGCTTTAAGACACAGCGAAGAAGATTGGGTCTCTGAGAGAATTAATGTGAGTTATAATTCTTTTTTTTTTCCGGTGCTACCCTAACGATTAAAATAAAAAACTATATAGGCCCAATACCCGAGTTCTGACTGATAGTTTGAGTAGTGATTCTCGAGTAAAATGGAGCGTGAGCATATATCTCCCTGCTCACCAGACAGTTTCTGCTTTGCTTTAACACACAGTGAAGAAGATTGGGTCTCTGAGAGAATTAATGTGAGTTATAATTATTTATTTCCGGTGCTAAACTAACGATTGAAATAAAAAACTATAACAGATAGGCCCTATACCCGAGTCCCGACTGATAATTTGAGTAGTGATTCTCGATTAAAATGGAGAGTGAGCATATATCTCCCTGCTCACCAGACAGTTTCTGCTTTGCTTTAAGACACAGTGAAGAAGATTGGGTCTCTGAGAGAATTAATGTGAGTTATAATAATTTTTTTTTTTGGTGCTACCCTAACGATTGAAATAAAAAACTATATAGGCCCAATACCAGAGTCCTGACTGATAGTTTGAGTAGTGATTCTCGAGTAAAATGGAGAGTGAGCATATATCTCCCTGCTCACCAGACAGTTTCTGTTTTGCTTTAAGACACAGTGAAGAAGATTGGGTCTCTGAGAGAATTAATGTGAGTTATTATTCTTTTTTTTTTCCGGTGCTACCCTAACGATTTAAATAAAAAACTATATCGGCCTAATATCAGTCGGTTTTGTATATTATTTGTTGAAATGTCTGCCTTGAAGTTTGGAGAAACTTGGTCATATTGAGTATCATGCGTATTGTCCTTCTCTAGAAGGTGACCATATAACCAATGTTCGCAAACCTTGGGAAGTTCCACATCATTCTATTTCATTACTTTAGATTGTTTTTTTTTTTTTTAGTTTATATATGAAAGATCTACTTTAACCTTGTTACTGTTCTTGTGATATTTTATTTTGATTGTTCATTACTTCTCTTACGGTTTATTTACATCCTTGTTCCCTTTCCTCACTGGGCTAGTTTTTCCCTGTTGAACCCTTGGGCTTATAGCACCCTGCATTGCCAACTAGGGCTGTAGCTTAGCTTTTAATAATAATAATAATAATAATAATAATAATAATAATAATAATAATAATAATAATAATAATAATTTCAAATCAGTTGAACTTCTGAAAGTACAAACTTAGATTTTGTTACATTTATTGTCTTCTAATCTGTTTCTTTTCCATAATTCGGATATTTTCTCTATTGCACCCTGGGCCTTGCATAGTCCTACTTATCCTACTAGGGTTGTAGCTTAGCTTACGACAACAACAATTGTAATAATTATGAAAGTAGTGGTAATAGCAGTGTCATCATCATCATCATCATCATCTCCTCCTACGCCCATTGACGTAAAGGGGCCTCGGCTACATTTCGCCAGTCGTCTCTATCTTGAGCTTTTAATTCAATACTTCTCCATTCATCATCTCCTACTTCGCTCTTCATAGTCCTTAGCCATGTAGGTCTAGGTCTTCCAACGCTTCTAGAGCATGCCCAAACCATCTCCATCTACCGCTCATCATGATCTCATCCACATAATGGCACTCGAGTAATCTCTCCTATAGCACTGTCATATGACAATTTAATAGGGATTAATGCTCTCTCTCTCTCTCTCTCTCTCTCTCTCTCTCTCTGGTGGATATACGAGGTGCCTCATACTGAGGGCCCTGGGGGAACCCAAACATAAAATAAGGCAATAAGGTAAGGTAAGTCTCTCCCTCTCTCTCTCTCTCTCTCTCTCTCTCTCTCTCTCTCTCTCTCTCTCTCTCTCTCTCTCTCTCTCACACAGAATACTTCATCCTGTTTCCTATATAAAACGGTTAGGTTCCAAAGTAAGTGCCAATCTATCCTCTGTTTTTCTACAAGATACAATTGTAATCTAATATGGCAATTCTATATAACTAAAACCGGTTCTTCGGTGTTTGTAAATAAAAATGCTAATTCAGCTTATTGATCAATTTGCCCCTTGACTATGGTCAGCATTAAAATAATTGGGTTGTGCTTGAGTTGGTATGTCCCAATTTCATTTATGTCCCGTATGCAATTATTATACCATTTAAGCTAGTCTTGTTCAGCATTGCAAACAATTGTCTGAATATTTGCACTGTTTCTTTTTGGGTATTATTTTCATTTGATTGGCTATGTTAAAATTGAAATTGCTTTGTGTGTGTGTGTATATATATATATATATATATATATATACTGTATATATATCTACAGATTCAGTATAGACTTATGCAAACAATTGTCTAAATATTTGCACTGTTTCTTTTTGTGTATTATTTTCATTTGATTGGCTATGTTAAAATTGTAATTGCCTGCGATATATATATATATATATATATATATATACTGTATATACACTATATATATCTACAGATTCAGTATAGACTTATGCAAACAATTGTCTAAATATTTGCACTGTTTCTTTTTGGGTATTATTTCCATTTGATTGGCTATGTTAAAATTGTAATTGCCTGTGATATATATATATATATATATATATATATATATTTTTACTATTCACTTTGATAAGTTTTTTTTTTCCTTTTATTGTCCGACTTCGCATTTTCTCAATACATTAAATGCCATACATAATCAGGATTAATTTTTTTTCTTAAGAGTTGATCCAATATGCAGTAAATAGCGGGTTAATATCCTTAGTTCAGCTATGTTGTTTTGTAAAAGGTGTTATATAAAACAAATTGAGTCTTGTATTTTCCAAAACCATTTAGAACATATATATATATATATATATATATATATATATATATATATATATATATATATATGGGGCTCGATTCACAAATACGTATTTGTAAATGCCTTTCACTGAATAAAATATCCATTTTGAGTTCCTTTTAATGTTTTTAAGGAAGATAAAACCATACTATGCAAGAGTCTTAAGTATATTTTAATATTTTATTAAATTTCTAATATTTTATCTGCAAATTACACATTGTATTAAATCTATATAAAAAAGAAACACCACAAATTACTGTCTTTCACTGAATAAAGTATTCATTTTGATTTCGTTTTAATTTTTTTAAGGAAGATAAAATCACATTATGCAAGATACTGAAGTAGATTTAATTATATTTATTAATTTTTTAATATCTTATCTACAAATTACACATTGTATTGACTCCATAGAAATAAGAAACACCACAAATTACTGTCGTTCACTGAATAAAGTATTCATTTTGAGTTTTAATGTTTTTAAGGAAGATAAAACCAATTATGCAAGATACTGAAGTAAATTTGATTATTTTTATTAAATTTTTAATATCTTATCTACAAATTACACATTGTATTGAATCTATAGAAAAAAGAAACACCACAAATTACTGTTTACTGAATAAAGTATTAATTTTGATTTCGTTTTAATGTTTTTAAGGAAGATAAAACCACGTTATGCAAGATACTGAAGTAAATTTAATTATTTTTATTAAAATTTTAATATACTATCTACAAATTACAAGCTTTATTGAATATTTAAAGTAAAAAGAAACAACACAGAATACTGCTCCAGTCTTTCCCAAACATCCCAAAGCAGGGTTGCCATTCGTACGATAATTATAGTACGTGTACGATTATTTTGGGTCAGGTACGATGTACGATACATACCTAAGGTATAAACAATGTAGGTGTGTGTGGGTTTAATTAAACAATTATAATAAAATCTTTTGAAATAAGTCAATCGTGTAACACCCTAATAATTATATTGAAACTGTGTACGATAATTTTGGTTGAAAAACGACAATTTTAAGGCTCATGTACGATAATTCAGTCGAAATAATCTGGCAAACTAGGGTTGCCAGTTTGGCCTTTTTTCCGGCCAAAAAAAAACTCAAATTTGACCTTTTGTATTTAAATAGGTTGGCCTTTAGTAATATGAAAAAAGCCGGCCCTTAAATACTATATTTATGACCTTTTTCTATTAATGGGTTGACCTTTTAAAGCCTCTGTTGATTAGAAATTGACCTTTTCTCATTTAGAAAACCTGGCAACCCTGTGGCAACCCTGTCCCAAACAGGGTTGCCAGGTTTTCTAAATGAGAAAAGGTCAATTTCTAATCAACAGAGGCTTTAAAAGGTCAACCCATTAATAGAAAAAGGTCATAAATATAGTATTTAAAGGCCGGCTTTTTTCATATTACTAAAGGCCAACCTATTTAAATACAAAAGGTCAAATTTGAGTTTTTTTTGGCCGGAAAAAAGCCCAAACTGGCAACCCTGGTCCCAAAGTCCCCAAGAAAAGTAGTTGCTGCAAGAATTGACTCCAATGAAAACGTTTTCCTGAGTTTTCCTAACAACATACGCAATTCCAGCCCTACAATATGGTAACACGTTGTTCAGTGTTTTGAAAAGTATTATATGTTATATGTTAATCTGTATAATGTGGTAATTATTGTAATTTAAAGTTGTTTTATATGAAAATAGTTTTAAGAACATACCACGCGAAGCTCGCCATTCTTCAAAACAAGCATTTTTGCATTTTTGTTTTGATGAAAGCATGCTGTTTTATGACTAAATTCATAATTAATTATCGTTGTTTTGTAACTAGATTATTAGATTTATAGTGTAGTTATGTAATTTGCTTAAATAGTTATGATAGATCCTTGTAATTATAGAAATTACACTACCATCGTAAATGCTTTGTTTAGCCATGAGACCTGCCCGGTATGTTTATCTCGAATGCCGTTAATTTATTTATTTTTTGAGTTTTCTTTGGATTTTATGGGAAAAAAGTTTTATTATTCCCTTAACTTTGGAATATTTTGGTATATAATTATATTTACTGACTAAAAAATATCTTGAAAAGAAAAAAATAGTTTTTCACTGGATTTAATCTTCGTTTAAAGGCCGCTCATGAATGGCAGAGGCAAGGGTCAGTTACATTGTTCTATCGAGCAGGACAATGCCCTAGAGACTGACCATATATATATATATATATATATATATATATATATATATATATATATATACACCTATGATCAGCACCTAAGCCTCCTCTCCACCCAAGCTAGGCTCCCCCGAAACCTTCATCCTTAGCTCACAAGGTTGAGGTTACAGTGACCAAAGAAACTACGAGGAGCCTTTGTAGATCAGCGGCCAGGTCCTCCCGCAGACATAGAAAACGGGAATTTCTTCCCGTTTTCTAACCCTTCGTAAGACGTGGCCGTTGTTCTGCCAAAACTCTAGAATAGAACACTGCCTAACTTGAATGGGCCCACCTAACCTTACCTGCCGCCCCTCTGCGAACCCCATTACACTTGCGTATTCTTAATCGGAAGTCATACATACATATGGCCGCTATCACTCATACACACAAGCATATTCTTAATCGGCGAGTTTGAGCGGGACTTGAACGCCAGTCTGGCATTGACCAGTCAAGGACTTAATCACTTCGTCCACCACAACCCCAAGTGCAAATAAACCGAAAACCCGTTATAGAGTATCTTAGAATGGGGATATTTCTTTAGAAAGCTAGTGGATTTTGCTTCGCCATGTGCTCGCTTTGCTTGCAGAAAAAGAAAAACATCAGGGTGTATGCACGATAGCGGCCACCCATGTATACTGATGGCTGGTTAAGGATATGGCAATGCATGGAGGGTCGGGGGGGGGGCCGTCAGCCCCCTGTTAGGTAAGGGCATGGCTTGTAGGTTAGGGGGAAACTTTAGGTTAGCTGGTGTTAATTTTTTATGCACTCGGTAGGAACTGTCCGCTGATATACAAAGGCTCCAAAACATGAGGCATCTATGTACTGGCAAGCGGTACGTGCTGAGCTGCGCACGCTAATCCCATTGATTATTAACTTTTCTGTAGGAAACACCTGTTTTTAATAGAAAAGCTTTTTCCGTCCATAACTATAATAAAATCGTGTATGGTCTTAGAATCCCGAAGCTTCGTTTCTTTCGAGTTTTGATACTCTTTGACGTCGGAGATCGATGATACAACACCACAATAAAATTTTATTGGAGGGCCACTTCATGTAAACTACTTTTATCCATCAATATCTCGTAGTAACTTCTTAAATGCATTATCAAGCCATCCTATGCTACTATGGAGGCGAGCCATAAGGCTACTTTTATGTAGCGTAAGCTCTGCTACCTTAAACGGGAAGCATTTACAACAGCACTTTACATTAGAATCACGGTGAAATATGGTTTTCCAAGTGAATTTTACTGTTTCCTATGGTTTTTATATCCATTAGGGAGCCTTTGTAGTTAGATGGGACAGACCGTGTCTAGTTTTATATGACTAAAAAATTGCATTTGAAAAGGGAAACTGGTTCTATGTATGATGGTGGCCATGCCCCAAAACTTTGTTATTTTAAACCATATCCCTGAGACTACAACAGTCTTAAGTGGTGTCGCAGCGGGTTTGTATGGTGGGTGGTGTTCTATGCATGCGGGAGGTCCTGGCTGTTGTTAAACAAAGGCTCCAGGGAAACAAATTCTAGAAAACCACCTAACTTAAGGTTCCCTGCCTAATCTGGGTTATAGACGTCTCGCGGTCAATCACTTTCGCCCCCGGCTGAAGTTGATTCGCCGTCCTAATTGCACCCTTACTTGGTGGAGTCTGTTCGCCGTCAACATAGGAGTCGTTTCGCCGTCAATATAGGAGTTGTTTCGCCCCCGTTATTAAGAAATGGACCGAGACGTGCAATTGGCAGCAGAATTTCTTTTTACTGTTTGTAAAGTCATCGTGAATATAATTAAGATTAATATCACATTTTATTCTATTCTATGTACAATAATTTACATTATTTCCGTAGAAGATAATCGAATCATTCAGAATCACTCCTAGCAAATATAAAATTTTCAATATTAATCTTACCCGATAATCATGTAGCTGTCAACTCTGTTGCCGACAGAAATCCACGGTCGGGATACGCCAGCGATCGCTATACAGGTGGGAGTGAACACCACAGCGCCATCTGTGGTCAGGTACTCTAGTACTTCTTGTCAACACCACCTCAATTTTTCCTCTGTCGTGCCTCCGGCTAGACCTACATGGATACGCTGTTGATTCTGGAGTTATTGCTCACGATTTGGTGATGTATTTGCTCTAGAGTTTAGCCTTCGCTATTCAGGAAGCTATATCATTAGCTTAGCAAGTTTTTGGAATTAATTTGATTTAATTTTGGTACGAAGAGAGTATGAACTCTCTTTCACTTTTAAATGGCCGACCCTTCCCTTAGACGGAAGTGTTGGTGTCGAAGAGAGTATAGACTCTCTTAATTTTGCTTAACAAAGTTATAGATTTATTTTATATCTCTCCGCCTTTTATAGGCCTCTTTGATTAACTTCCTTTTATTATAAACTTATTAAAATTAATTTTTATATTTGTTTATATTCGACCTTTCCTAATAGTAGGCGGTCTTTTCTTGGAACCGAAGTTAATTAACTTTGAGCCCGTCATTTCGTTTTTACCTGTTAACATATTATGCTATTTTAATGTTTTTGAAAGAATTTCTTTGATAGTCTTGTACTGTTTTCAAAGTTGAACTAACGTTTTGTTTTGTCTCTGCAGTTGTTGACGTTCAGAACGTTCAACTTGCGCTCTATCGTTACGATAGAGAGAGAGTCTATCACGGTGTCACGTTGCAGTAAGAGTAAACCGATTCTAGCGTTTTGTTCATTCTTTCTTAGCTTAAATGGTTCTATTCTAATAAAGGAACTTTTTATTTGGGAAACCTTTCAGTTTTTTTCCTTTAACAATAATATGTTTTAACGATATATATAATTGGGCTCTTCTCTCAGGTGCTAAGTCGAGAGAGAGAGAGAGATAGAGACGGAGGGAGAGAGAGGAGGATAAACGTTTCGTTCAAGCGGGTAACGTTGTTATCGTTTTTGCTCTTCTCCCTAGTCTCTTTAAGGGAAGAAGGTAAACTTTCTAGAGTTTTATTCTTGTTCTCAGACTGTATGCGGTGAGAGATTTTAAACGTAGTTTATTTGATCTAGTGTTTAGTCTCTTTCCAGCCACTGAATTATTTATCTTTCATTATGTTTTTCTGTTACATTGTAATACTGTTTTCGCAATTACTAACTTTTAATGAAGGATAGAATTGCGTGTTTCTGGTACAAACCACTTAAAGTTTCGAGTTCAGTGAAATAAGTGCAAACAGAAAATCAAAAGTGATAAAGTGATAAGCGCAAAAGTGTTACAGTGTTGCGTTCGAGGGTTCGTCTGTTCGTGCCAGTTGTTCGCCTAGTCTGGGACCTCTTACAAGCTCCCAAGCCCAGGGGAGAAGTAATGTCGAAGGACTTATGGGTTCAGCAGGCCTTGATCGACGAACAGACGTTTCCCTCCGTGGTTTCGGGTGTAACCAACTCACGTAGCCGACGTGATCACCCCACCCACACAAAGACGAGAGAGCCCATTTATTCCTCGTCTGCGGAAGAGGTTTCTCGCAGAAACCATGGACCAAATCTTGCAGCTTTTAAGTGCAAATCGGTCCCTTCCGCGCAAGTCCAACTCCTAGGTGGTGCCATTAGCACTGGGTCAGTTCGGACTTGCTGCAGTACGACAACTGCACACCTCCCAGAGAGGCAAGGTGGTATCGCAACAGACAGTAACTCCGTCTGTTGCCGCACCAGCTGTTTTAGACCCTCAGTTTCAACGGACAGTAGCTCCGTTTGTTGTTGTCTTTCTTAAACTCTAGTGGTCTATGCTGCTGACAATGCAGTCTCAGCTTGCGGTGTTGATGCAGGAGTTTCAGGCAGAGAAGGTTAACACACCTCCTCCTGCGAGCGCTCCTCCACCTCTACGCAGTCCAGCCTGCCAGACGTATGATGTTGAGGTTCCTCAAGCTACCTCCATGCGTG
The DNA here is from genome assembly GCF_036898095.1 of Palaemon carinicauda. NCBI lineage: Eukaryota > Metazoa > Arthropoda > Malacostraca > Decapoda > Palaemonidae > Palaemon > Palaemon carinicauda. Next base: position 123,158,234 of record NC_090735.1, on the reverse strand, counting down.
AGCTGCCGCATTGGGAGTTGCCAGATACCAGCTCTGTGCAGCAACCTCCACTTTCCTTGAGGCAGGAGCCTCTTGCCTCGCGGCAACCTCCTCAACACTTGAGGCAGGAGCCTTATGCTTTGCAGCAACCTCCTCTACCCTTGAGGTAGGAGACTCATGCGTTGCGACTACCTCCTCCATCCTCGAGGCAGCTACCTCTTGCGGTGCGACAACCTCCACCATCCTCGAGGCAGCAACCTCAACTCCACCTCTGCGCAGTCCACCCTGCCAGACGTATGATGTTGAGGTTCCTCAACCTACCTCCACGCGTGAGCTGCCGCATTGGGAGTTGCCAGATACCAGCGCTATGCAGCAACCTCCACCATCCTTGAGGCAGCAACCTCAACTCTTGCGGCAGCCACCTCCACTCTTGAGGCAAGAACCTCAACTCTTGAATGGGCTCTCGTGGCATGGTTGGTTTCGACCTGGCCTTTCATTAGAAGGGGCTAGCGTTCGATCCCAAGTATGAGGTAGAAATTTATTTCTATTTGAACACGATGTTGTGTTGATATTTATCCATATTGACTCATTAGGGGTAATTTGAATGAATTACTACCAATTGTGTCACGTGGTGGCCCGGGGAAATCTGGTAAAACTCGCTGGTAAAGAGACTGATGTCTCACCAGGTAAATCCTCGGACAGCTAGATTAGTGTCAGGTTCAGATTTCTTTTAAAAATCCTCTACCCATGAGGCAGCCTCATGCTTATGAGGAGCCTCATGCTATGCGGCATCCTCCTCAAACCATGAGGCAAAAGCCTCATGCTATGCGGCAACCGCCTCAACCCATGAGGCAGGAGCCTCATACTATGCGGCATCCTCCTCAACGCATGCGGCATAAGCCTCATCCCTTGCAGCTTGAGCCTCATCCCATGCAGCATGAGTCTCATACCAGGCAGCATGAGCCTCATCCCATGCAGCATGAGCCTCATCCCATGCAGCATAAGCCGCACGCCATGCAACATGCTCTGCTTACCTTACAGCATGCTCTACATACAGCATGCTCTGCATACCTTACCGCATGCTTCTCAGTCACACATCTTTGTTTGTTGCCAACTCACTAGACTGTCAAGCAGTTTCATAACGTTGCCTTCTAGTCTGCTGCTTTTGCACCAGTGAAACCCTCACTGAGAGAACTTAGCTTTTCTCGGATATGGTTCCTGTAGATGAGAAAGTGCTATTCTCCCTCCTTCTGATTTTCCCTTGAGGACTCTGTCATTTGGAGAGGAGCCTTTAGCTGCTTAGCCTCCTATGGACTTTTATTTAAGCATAGCATGCTTCCAGGGAGGGTAATGGTTCCACTTCAGTCGCTAACCCCGTCTGTTACCACACCTGCTCCCATAGACCTTGAGCTGTGTTGCAAGACATGCAGTCCAAGCTTAGTCCTTGTTAGAGGATTTTTTGTTTACGGAGTCAGTGTGTCACTGGGAAGACGTTCAACAACCAGCAGAAGTGTCTTGTTGTGACGCAGTGCGGCAACCTCAGCAACCCGATAAGGAGTTGTCTGTACGACCCAGACAGTCTAGACAGCTTCGTGTTGTCACTGTACTTCCTCGCTTCCCCATGGTTGACAGTTCACAGACTGTGCAGCAGTACCATGATCTTGTGTCCGGCTCCGTCAGACGACTAGCTTTTAAGAGCTCCCACAAGTCGTCGCTGTCTGGAGATTCTCAGATGGACTATGGATCTGACCAAGGAACTGGGCCTCCTGGTCAATTTTGAGGAGTCCCAGCTCGTCCCATCCCAGACCATTGTCTACCTGGGTATGGATCTTCAGAGTCGAGCTTTTCGGGCTTTTCCGTCGGCCCCAAAGATACTAAGCCCTAGATTGCATCCAGAGCATGCTGAGAAGGAACCGATGCTCAGTCAGGTAGTGGATGAGTCTAACAGGGACACTTTCATCGCTGGCACTGTTCATCGAGTTAGGGAGACCCCACCTCCCCCCCTTCAGTATCATCTAGCGGCTCACTGGATAAAGGACATGACGCTAGAGACGATCTCAGTTCCTGTTTCCGAAGAGAGGAGGTCTACTCTCACGTGGTGAAAGAACAGCTTTCTTCTCAAGGAAGTCTACCTTTGGCTGTTCAGAAACCCGACCGCCGTCTCTTCTCTGACGCATCAGACACGGGCTGGGGTGCGACTTTGGACGGACAGGAATGCTCGGGAACATGGAATCAGGAGCTAAGGACACTTCACATCTATTGCAAGGAGCTGTTGGCGGTTCATCTGACCTTGATAAACTTCAAGTCCCTCCAGCTTAACAAGGTGGTGGAGGTGGACTCTGACAACACCACAGCCTTGGCTTATATCTCCAAGCAGGGAGGGACTCATTCGTGGAAGTTGTTCTAGATCGCAAGGGACCTCCTCATCTGGTTAAAAGATCGAAAGCTCACGCTTGTAACGAGGTTCATTCAGGGCGATATGAATGTCATGGCAGATCGCCTTAGCCGGAAGGGTCAGGTCATCCCCACAGAGTGGACCCTTCACAAGAATGTTTGCAGCAGACTTTGGGCCCTGTGGGGTCAGCCAACCATAGATCTGTTCGCTACCTCGATAACCTAGAGGCTCCCGTTGTATTGTTCTCCGATTCCAGACCCAGCAGCAGTTCACGTGGATGCTTTTCTGCTGGATTGGTCCCATCTCGACCTGTATGCACTCCCGCCGTTCAAGATTGTCAACAGGGTACTTCAGAAGTTCGCCTCTCGCAAAGGGACACGGCTGACGTTGGTTGGCTCCGCTCTGGCCCGCGAGAGAATGGTTCATAGAGGTACTGCAATGGCTGGTCGACATTCCCAGGACTCTTCCTCTAGGAGTGGACCTTCTACGTCTACCTCACGTAAAGAAGGTACATCCAAACCTCCACGCTCTTCGTCTGACTGCCTTCAGACTTTCGAAAGACTCAAGAGCTAGGGGCTTTTCGAAGGAGGCAGCCAGAGCGATTGCCAGAGCAAGGAGGACATCCACTCTCAGAGTCTATCAGTCTAAAGGGGAAGTCTTCCGAAGCTGGTACAAGGCCAATGCAGTTTCCTCATCCAGTACCACTGTAACCCAGATTGCTGACTTCCTTTTACATCTAAGGAACGTAAGATCCCTTTCAGCTCCTACGATTAAGGGTTACAGAAGTATGTTGGCAGCGGTTTTCCGCCACAGAGGCTTGGATCTTTCCACCAACAAAGATCTACAGGACCTCCTTAGGTCTTTTAAGACCTCAAAGGAACGTCGGTTGTCCACTCCAGGCTGGAATCTAGACGTGGTCCTAAGGTTCCTTATGTCATCAAGATTTGAACCTCTCCAATCAGCCTCTTTTAAGGACCTCACATTAAAAACTCTTTTCCTCGTGTGCTTGACAACAGCTAAAAGAGTAAGTGAGATCCACGCCTTCAGCAGGAACATAGTTTTCACATCTGAAACGGCTACATGTTCCTTGCAGCTCGGTTTTTTGCTAAAACGAGCTTCCTTCACGTCCTTGGCCTAAGTCGTTCGAGATCCCAAGCCTGTCCAACTTGGTGGGGGACGAACTGGAGAGAGTACTTTGCCCAGTTAGAGCTCTTAGGTACTATCTAAAAAGGTCATAACCTTTACGAGGACAATCAGAAGCCTTATGGTGGGCTATCAAGAAGCCTTCTCTTCCAAGGTCTAAGAACTCAGTTTCTTACCTATTCAGGCTCCTGATTAGGGAAGCACATTCTCATCTGAAGGAAGAAGACCTTGCTTTGCTGAAGGTAAGGACACATGAAGTGAGAGCTGTGGCTACTTCAGTGGCCCTCAAACAGAACCGTTCTCTGCAGAGTGTTATGGATGCAACCTATTGGAGAAGCAAGTCAGTGTTCGCATCATTCTATCTCAAAGATGTCCAGTCTCTTTACGAGAACTGCTACACCCTGGGACCATTCGTAGCAACGAATGCAGTAGTAGGCGGGGGCTCAGCCACTACATTCCCATAATCCCATAACCTTTTTAACCTTTCTCTTGAATACTTTTTATGGGTTGTAGGGTCGGCTAAGAAGCCTTCCACATCCTTGTTGATTTGGCGGGTGGTCAATTCTTTCTTGAGAAGCGCCGAGGTTAAAGGTTGTGATGAGGTCCTTTAGTATGGGTTGCAGCCCTTTATACTTCAGCACCTAAGAGTCGTTCAGCATCCTAAGAGGACCGCTACGCTCAGTAAGAAAGACGTACTTAATAAAGGCAGAGTAACGGTTCAAGTCGTCTTCCTTACCAGGTACTTATTTATTTTATGTTATTTTTGAATAACTAATAAAATAAAATACGGGATACTTAGCTTCTGTGTTAACATGTATGCTGGTCTCCACCCACCACCCTGGGTGTGAATCAGCTACATGATTATCGGGTAAGATTAATATTGAAAAATGTTATTTTCATTAGTAAAATAAATTTTTGAATATACTTACCCGATAATCATGATTTAATTGACCCACCCTTCCTCCCCATAGAGAACCAGTGGACCTAGGAAAAAATTGAGGTGGTGTTGACAAGAAGTACTAGAGTACCTGACCACAGATGGCGCTGTGGTGTTCACCCCCACCTGTATAGCGATCGCTGGCGTATCCCGACCGTGGATTTCTGTCGGCAACAGAGTTGACAGCTACATGATTATCGGGTAAGTATATTCAAAAATTTATTTTTCTAATGAAAATAACATAATTGTACTTTTAAAATAAATATTCACTTCCACGCTGGTAAAAAATATAAAATAATAATATCCAACACTCAAACATTGGTCTCCTGCCACAGTCAATCAGAAAATCCATTCGTTCCTAGCTAAAAAATTATAAACAAACTACTCAATTATTCCATCAGTCTTTGTGTAATTTTTGTAAATTTATTATAAAATGTGATTTATTTTAGTTCTGCCATGTATTCTCTAATGTGTATTTTAAATTTATTATCTTCTACGGAAATAATGTAAATTATTGTACATAGAATAGAATAAAATGTGATATTAATCTTAATTATATTCACGATGACTTTACAAACAGTAAAAAGAAATTCTGCTGCCAATTGCACGTCTCGGTCCATTTCTTGATAACGGGGGCGAAACAACTCCTATATTGATGGCGAAACGACTCCTATGTTGACGGCGAACAGACTCCACCAAGTAAGGGTGTAATTAGGACGGCGAATCAACTTCAGACGGGCGATAGTGATTGACCGCGAAACCGACTGACGGCGAATCGACCATACACCCCTAATCTCACCTAACCTAGGAGCAGTATCCTAAACTACTTATCTCTCAGGGGCTGCTACCCCCTCTTAGACTGCGTATCCTTAGCCTACCCTAAGACACGCGTCTAAACCTGTGTTGGCTTCCCAACTAGCTATGTAACACTAAATCATATTTCTTGAATTGTAAAACTAGCTTCCTGTTATTGTATTTCAGACCAAGATAAACATCATTTAGTCCATTAACAGAATTGATTTGACAAGTAATAAGGAAATTTAAGCGAGTCCTAGCTAACTACATTCACCCAAAAATTATTGCGTAAATTTAAATACAGTAAAACCGCGCTTTACGTTGATTTTACATACATCAGTTCCGATTTGACGCTGCCCATCCTTAATTACTAAATACAAAAATAAAATTAAAGTTTTTTCGTTTTCTACGTTGTAAAATATTGATTAACTTCTGTACAGTACTCTACTGTTCTTATAAATGTAGGTAACTGATTTTTATCTAAAGTGAAGAATATTCTAATAAACTTGTAAAAAAAAGAAATAGACCGATGTCAGATGGATATTAAGAATAACAGAATGGGACTTTAGAGATTGCGAAAGAAGCAAAGGAAAGAAGGCGATGGATTGGCGAACTAAGAAAATATTGCGGGTATAAACTGGCGTAGAGAAACCATAAACAGGTGTGAACGGAAGAACATGTTTGAGGTTTTTGTTCTGCAGTGGAATAGTAATGGCAGATGATAATAGTTTTTTTTAAATTATAGCAGATTATAAGTAGTTTTTGCGTATTACTGTAAGTAACCACTTGTGTACGCAAGGTGAAGTTGTAAATATTTGCCGTTTAAACTTCTTAACACACTAGGTGACTAGGGTAACATTAAAAGCCATTTTAATTTTCCCTTTACCTGGGAAAGCTGTTGATGATTATTGGAGAATCTGTTTTAATTATTGTTCTCTTCCAGGATGATTCAGATTAAGAATTTGTCTTGAAAGGACATTTTAAAGATGCTAATAAAGTAGGTGCCCTTCTTTGTCAAAATACAGTATGTTACAATGAGTTGATACCCCATTGGTAGGCTTTCTCACCTTTAGTGTAGCTATCGGCTTAAATTTGATTTGTTCCAACACGGTTACTTACCTAGAACTACCTTCTTAGGAGTTACTGGTAACTCTACCTAACCGACCAGCTTTTTGTATAGTTTACCCTCTTTCCGTTTTCTAAGGGGCTAACCTCAGGCGGAGTGATACGTGCCCTGAGATGACCCGGGTTCGGAAAGCGTGCTAACTCAGGTTGGCTCCTCAGTAAGTTTCTGGTCGCGTCATGATCATCATCTCGCCGCGTTCTCTCTTACCTTGTGCGACCCTTTGTGTTTACCACGCGCTACCCACGTGTTCCCCTTTCACTTTCCCTTTGCATCCTTGTGTCTCTTGGTGTCTTAGCGTTACGTTATGGAGCAGCCTCGTCGTTGGCCTGTGGCCAGGAAGTCTTGCGGGGCTTCCTCTCGATTGATCCTCACGCCTCGTGCTCCACGTGTAGGGGCAAAGTGTGTTCCCTGCCTCCACGTATCCGAAGTGTGCTTCCTGGAGTGAGATTCAGTGGGTGCTCTTCGGGTCTAAAAAGTAGAAGTCGCCTAAGAAATCCAGTGTCTTGTCGCCTGTGGTTTCCCCAGAAGTCTCGGCAGACCGAAGCTCCCGTCCTTTTTCCCCTACCCAGAGTAGGGGACGAGGTAAGTCCGTTGCGGGGAAGAGGCCCATTGCCCTTCCCCAAGAGTCTGATATACCTGTGGGGGAAGTGTCTAGTGTTGGGCAGGCATGTGTGGGGCCTGAGGGAAGTGCGGGAGTGTGTGTAGGAGGCGAGGTCCTGGTGCCCGCAGGGCCCGTCTCTTCGGAAGATCCTATGTGGGGGAAAGCAGGTGTGGATTCTTCCCCTGCATCATGGTGTGTTTCAGGTGCTTCAGCCGCCGAAGGAGACGCTGAAAAGGAAGTTCGTCGACTTCAGACCCCACCGCGTGGGAACCCCCTAGGACTCCCTTCAGGTCTTCCTTAAGGGGAGATGTAGACGTCGAGCAATGGCTGGGCTACAAGGGACTTGCTCGGTCCCCACCAGCTCCCCCGTCTACGCTACCCCCCGTGTTTCTACAGCCTCCGACACCAGAGAAGCGTCGAGGAGTTCCCCCCACAGTGTTGGACGTTTCGGGCTGTATGGAAGATTCCTCCTCATCCTCGTCATCGTCATCTTCATCAGACTCGTCTTCTTCTTCGTCAGAGGACGGGGACCGGAAACCCAGCAAGAGGAAGAGGGAGAAATCCCGCAAGAAGAAGTCCCGTTTCCGCTCCAGACAGGGAAAGAAGAGCTCTAAGTCCGCTAAGAAAAAGACTAAGAGAAGCAAGTCGAAGGAGTGGGTGAGCATCACAGTGCTCCGGAGCGAGCTGTTTAAGGTAGCCGCGGCCGCTTCCGGGTGGCTCCGTAGAGCCTCGCCTCCTGTGCCTCATCCTCCTGCCTCCTCCTTCAGACCAGTCGCCCGGCAAGGGTGGTCGAGCCAGGCCCCCCGCGTAGAGACTAACCCAACGATGGCCTCCGCTTTTTCTTCCCATCGGAAGGACGTGCTTCGTAAGAAGGAAGGCTTAGCGTCGACCACGGGCACCTTGGAGGACTTCCTTAAGCACCAAGGGCGCCCTTCGGTTCGCATGGATCCCCCATCCACGGAGTCCCCCGTGAAACAAGGTACTCCCATGACGGATACCTTCGCCTCCACGGGGCAGCCCGTACCACAGGTAGACCCGTCCAGTGTTGCCTTTCCCACCGTCATGGAGGATACCCGTACGGAGGAACTGGTGACGGAAGACCTGGTGGAAAGAGGGGAGTGCTCGTCTGACGACATCTACCGTAAGGTTCTGGCCCTTATATGTCGACATCACCGGTTGGACGAACCAAAGCCCTCAGCAGAAAAGCCCGTGCTCTCCGGACTGTCCAGGATGATTGTGAACCCGGTACAACAGAAGCCTTCATTGTCTCTCCCTCTAGCTCCTGACGTAAAGTTAGGGATGGAGCAGATAGACAGATACCTGGCAGGACTAGCGGATGCCCCCAGAAGCCAAAGTTCCTCCAAGTTGCTGCCAGGGCTGAAGACACAGAAGCGCTTCTACGTCCCAGAAGGTCGTCGCGGAGGACCCTGTGCGGTAGAAGCAGCGGTGACCTCACTGAACCAGGGAGCCTCAGAGGACAGGGCGGCCACTGCCCCCTTGTGCTTTTCCCCGTCAGAAGCCTCCATGATGGTGGACATGGCGCAGGACCTTGTCTACGTGTCCTCCTGGTTGGATTTGTGGGCTTGCGCTTTGGTGGGCTTTCAGGCGTCTCACGACCTCTCCCTTCCGGACAATCAGGCCACGTTGAAGGAGCTCGTTAGTTCGGGAGGCAAGGGTTTCTAGTTTTTATCGTCCCAGTCCCTGTCTATGGCCACGAACTGGGTGCTAAGAAAGAGAGATACAGTTCTTAGCAAGTTAGTTCGGAAGTTACCGGACAGGGAAGCAAGGAGACTGAAGAATTCCTCCGTGTGGGAAGACGACATTTTCCCCATCAAATTGGTGGAAGATACGATGGAGAAGGTGAGGAAGATGTGGGACACAGACCTTAGACCCCCCCCTATGAGGAAGCCCGGGTATAGAAGAGCCTCAGCGGACATTCCTCACTCCTCCTAGACCGCGCCTATGCAGCCTCGAAGGGACTCTCCGTCAGGTCCTTGGCTTCAAACCTCGCAGCAGCCCACCCGTAGGGCCAACGCAGTTCCTCAGTCAGCCTTCAGACCCTCCTACAGCAACTCTAGGAGAGGTCGCTCCGGCCGTTCCTCCAGAAGTAGGTAGAAAGAGAGGCCCCCTACTCAGGAGCCGCTAGTAGGGGGATGCCTCAGACATTTTTGGCAAGCATGGCGGGATCTCGGTGCGGATCCCTGGACAGTGACGGTCCTGAAGGAGGGCTACAGGCTCCCTTTCCTGGAAGAACCTCCCCCTCTCATCCCAGCCCACCGGGCCGAGTGGTTAGTTCCAAAGGACCCCTTGAAGAAGGCGGCACTACAGGAAGAAGTAGCGTCCATGATCGCCAAGGGAGCTTTAGAGTCAGTGGAGAACCCCGGCCCGGGTTTCTTCAGCAGGCTCTTCCTTGTGGAGAAATCGACAGGAGGGTGGAGGCCAGTCATAGACCTGTCAGCCCTCAACAAGTTCGTCTCAAAGATGGACACCCCCAAGACAGTGCTGGCAGCCTTGAGGGAGGGGGATTTCCTCATGTCCCTCGACCTCAGGGACGCCTATTTTCAAATCCCCGTGCACCCCTCCAGCAGGAAGTTCCTTAGGATCAAGTGGGAGTCCAGTGTCCTGCAGTTCAAGACCCTTTGCTTCGGCCTGTCGACGGCCCCGCAGGTGTTCACGAGGGTTTTCACCACAGTCTCGGTATGGGCGCACGAGCAGGGTATACGACTGATCAAGTACCTGGACGACTGGTTGTTACTTTCAGCCTCAAGGGAACAACTGAAGGAGCAAGGCGAGAAGTTGCTCGGCCTCTGCAAGGAGTTGGGGATCACGGTCAATCTAGGAAAATCCCAGTTAGCTCCCAGCACCAGGATGACGTACTTGGGGATGGTCCTGGACACCCAGCTAGCAAGAGCCTTCCCCTCGGGGGAGAGAATAGAGAACCTAGAACATATCCTACAACCCTTCCTGATGGGCCAACCCAGGAGGGCCAAGGATTGGCAAAAGTTACTGGGCCACCTGGTATCACTGGAGAAATTGGTGCCACAGGGGAGACTCAGGCTCCGGCCAGTGCAGTGGAATCTAAAAGAATCGTGGACCCAAGGCAAGGAGCCCCACAAAATAGTACCAGTTCTCCCGGAGACGAGAGAGACCCTGCTTTGGTGGAGCATCAGGTCGAACACAGAAAAGGGAATGCCCTTCGCCCCCGATCCCCCGGAGATGCTGTTGTTCACGGACGCATCGAAGGAGGGTTGGGGGGCACACCTACGAGGAGAATCGACAAGAGGACAGTGGTCCAGCGAGGTGTCCCGTCACATAAACATCCTGGAAATGATAGCGGTTCTGAGGGCGTGTCGAGAGTTCGTGCACTTACTACGAGGAAACACTGTGGTGTTGATGTGCGACAACGCCACAGTAGTGGCATATGTAAAGAAACAGGGGGGCCTGAAGTCAAAAGAACTGTGCGCCCTAGCCACGGAGCTGCTAGAGTGGACTGCAGAAGAAGGGATCGAACTGACGGCAAGGTTCATCCCAGGAAAGAGAAACGTGCTGGCCGACGGCCTCAGCAGGGTGGGTCAAGTGATAGGCTCAGAGTAGACCCTACACCCGGAGGTAGCTCGGGCAGTCATCCTGAAGTGGGGCTCCCCAGTTATAGACTTGTTCGCCACACGACTGAACGCCCAACTCCCCGTGTTCTGTACTCCAGTCCCAGACCCGTCAGCAGCGTTCGAGGACGCCTTCCAACATCCCTGGGTCGACCTCGATGTTTACGCCTTCCCTCCCTTCGGGATGATCAGGCAAGTGCTAAACAGAGTGAGAGCGGCGACCAACCTGTCGATGACTTTGGTAGTGCCCTGGTGGCCGGAGAGAGAATGGTTCGCAGACCTAAAGGACTTAGCTCTTCGTCCTCCTTGGCCGCTTCCGGACAGACCAAACCTCCTGCTTCAGCCTCACTTTCACAGGTGGCACGAAAACCCACGATCCCTCCGCCTTCACGCGTGGAGGTTATCGAGAAACTTTTGAAGAAGGAAGGATACTCATCGAGGACCGCGGCAAGGATGTCAGGTTACCTACGGCGTTCCTTGGCGGTGGTTTACCAAGCAAAATGGGCGGTCTTCGTAAGGTGGTGTGCGTCCAAGAACATCAGACCCTTAGGGGCGTCTATCCAGGACATTGCAGACTTTCTGGTATACCTCAGAGACGACATGGGATCGTCTATTCCGGCCATCAAAGGGGTACGAGCAGCCTTGGGTCAAGTCTTCCTCCTTAGGGGCATTGACTTGGGAGCCTCACGACACATCTCTATGCTCATTCGCAGTTTTGAGCAATCATGTCCCCCCCAGGAAGTGAGGATTCCGCAGTGGGACCTAGCCAGTCCTCAAGGCCCTGTCAGAACCACCCTTCGAGCCTCTCAGGGACTCCCTAGACAGAGAACTCACCCTCTAAACAGCCTTCCTTTTAGCCCTGGCTTCAGCGAAAAGAGTTAGCGAGTTGCACGGCCTCTCTTATGAGGTCTCACACTCCAAAGGGTGGACGGAAGTTACCTTTAAGTTCGACCCCAGCTTTGTGGCGAAAACGCAGAACCCGGGATGTTGGGATCCCCGGTTTGAAGTTTTTTCAGTACCAGCCATCCCTCGCTCCGACATCCCGAAGGATCTTCTCTTATGCCCCGTGAGAGGGGTAAGAAAGTACCTGGAGAGGACCGCAAAATTCCACCCACAGATCAGTAATTTATTCGTTTCAACAGGCCGAGTGAAGAAACTGGTCTCGAAGAACTCTATCTCTTTCTGGCTACGGCAAGTGATAAAGAGAGCCTACGAAGCTTCCGGGACCCCTCTCCCAGGTAAACCAAGGCCACATGATATTAGAGGTCTGAGCACCTCCCTGGCCTTTGAGAAAAACATGGCTGTGGGAAAAATCCTGAAGGCGGGAACCTGGTCTAGACAATCCACCTTCACGGAACACTACTTCAAAGATTGTTCGAGAAAATCCTTGGACGGGTTTTCCATTGGCCCAGTCATTTCGGCCCTTCAAGAGATCTAAGGTCATGGCCCCAGGGCTTCCGGGGGTGTTAAAGCCAAGAGACACTAGTTCCCTCCTTACCTTCCTTCCCCTGGCCGTATTGCCTTGGAAGATGTCACAGAAGACCTTAGCCACTTGAAGAAACGTCCTCTAAGGGAACATGCATCGGAGTTGGTTTTGTCAAAGGTAAGCCATTAGACACTAAGTGAGTTTTTTTTTCCCCCTACTTTTCGTGTAGTTTTCTAGTGGTCGAAGATCCGAACCTCCTTAGAGGTTCCCTTTCTCGCGTGCCTCCATCGTCGGCTTCTTGCCCCTGCAGGACACTCCCACCTCCTAAAGTTTAAGTCTCCTAAGAAGGTAGTTCTAGGTAAGTAACCGTGTTGGAACAAATCACAAATTTTTAAGTAATTTGTATTTTTCCTAACATACTTACCTAGAACTACCTTCGGGTTATGGCCCGCCCATCCTTCCCCGAGAAACCTGCAGGGTCGAGTAGTACCTGTTCCAACGAAACTTACTGAGGAGTCGACCTGAGTTAGCACGCTTTCCGACCCCGGGTCGCCTCAGGGCACGTATCACTCCGCCTGAGGTTAGCCCCTTAGAAAACGGAAAGAGGGTAAACTATACAAAAAGCTGGTCGGTTAGGTAGAGTTACCAGTAACTCCTAAGAAGGTAGTTCTAGGTAAGTATGTTAGGAAAAATACAAATTACTTGAAAATTTGTGATTTAATAAGGTTTTTACCTAGTTCATTTTGTACAGGGTATTAATGTCAATATAGATTATAGTACTATTTAGTAGTAGTATTTATTTAGATTGTTAAAAATACAAAATTTAATATTTTACGTCCTTTTTTTTTCACAGTTGGGAAATATTCTAATACCGCCCTCTCCCAATTGGTTTTTGAATGGAGCTGTTGATAGCCGGGAAGAAGATAGAATTTTGGTGACTGCAGCGTTCAAGAACATTGTAGTTTATCAAGTGCTTCAGGATGTTGCCTTACCAAAAGTACTCAGGGTATGTATACTTTACTTTGTGTTACGTACAATTCAATTTGATTCTGTATTTAACAGTATCTGTTATTTGTCATTGCTTAGGTGTTTTTTGTAAGAGATGTTTTTTTTTTTTTGTTTAACCCTTTTACCCCCAAAGGACGTACTGGTACGTTTCACAAAAGCCATCCCTTTACCCCCATGGACGTACCGGTACGTCCTTGCAAAAAAATGCTATAATTTTTTTTTTTTTCATATTTTTGATAATTTTTTGAGAAAATTCAGGCATTTTCCAAGAGAATGAGACCAACCTGACCTCTCTATGACAAAAATTAAGGCTGTTAGAGCAAATTAAAAAAAATATACTGCAAAATGTGCTGGGAAAAAAATAACCCCCTGGGGGTTAAGGGTTGGAAAGTTCCAAATAGCCTGGGGGTAAAAGGGTTATCATGCTGGTAAATATCTCATGTACTGTGTCTGTAATGCTCGTATGTAGGTACAAATGCTGTGTCCGTATAATAGTCGGACATCTCGGTTTACTTTACTTACTTGTTTTACTTGTTTTGGGTTTAAATCCAACCCTCCACTGTAGTCGAGTGAACTACTTCTCGGGCGGGTCCATATTAATCATCTAACGAAACATTTTCATTATAACTTATACAATTCTTTGATTGTAGCATCTTCCAAATCATATGATCTTGTGAAAAGTAATGTCTTTAGTTTCTTCTTAAATTCAATTGCTTCATTTAGGTCCTTCATTTCAGTTGGCAGTTTATTATAATGTCTAGGCGCACAGTAGCTAAAAGCCCTTTCACCAAATTTACTATTTGTCTTGGTTCAGATAGCCTATGTTTGTCACTCATGTGTCTTATGTTAACATTTGTTTCTAGTTCTAGTTTGTTCAGGCATTCTTTTAGATATTTTGGTTCAGTATCTTAAACGTTAGTAAGAGTAGCTTGTATTCAATTCTCGCTTTTACCGGCAGCCAGTGTAATTTAACCCTTTTACCCCCAGGCTCTTTGGAAATTTCCAACCCTTAACCCCCAAGGGGTAATTTTTTCCCCAGCACATTTTGCAGTATATTTTCTTTAAATTGCTCTAACAGCCTTAATTTTTGTCATAGAGAGGTCGGGTTGGTCTCATTCTCTTGGAAAATGCCTGAATTTTCTCAAAAAATTTGAAAAAAAATTTTTTTATAGCATTTTTTTGCAAGGACGTACCGGTATGTCCATGGGGGTAAAGGGATGAGTTTTGTGAAACGTACCAGTATGTCCTTTGGGGGTAAAAGGGTTAATTACAATCCACTCAACATTAGACCCTTAAGGGAATTTAACTGTTGTTTTCTGATATGTTCAAATAATTTCTAAAGTGGGATTCATGAACATCAGTATGATTCCAAAATGCAATGCCAGTTTGGTGACGAACTTGAAGGAATCATATGAGAGAATGACAGACCTTTAGCCATGACCACACACTTAAAATGTTGCTTGTTTCTACATAAAATACAAATTGATTAAACATTTGTCATAATGATACCATATTCACTTATCTGTATAAAGATGTTTGCTAGTATATCTAGATGTTTTCTGTTTTCTTTTATTTTTATATAAATATTTTTTAAAGTTGCAATCCATAGTCCATTTCTTTTAGTGATGCATATTTGCACCGACTCACGGCGGTGCCCTTTTAGCTTGGAAAAGTTTCCTGATCGCTGAAACCAATCAGCGATCCGGAAACTTTTCCGAGCTAAAAGGGCACCGCTGCGAGTCGGAGCAAATATGCATCGCTAAAAGAAATGGACTAAAGGTATATTAAGCTTAGAATGTTTCCAAATTTGATTTTGATGATTTTAGCTGCAATATCCAACTAACGCAATTTTATGCCATCATTTTGTAGTTGACATACAATATTTTTATTGACTAAAATGACTTTGAAGTTGATATGGATCAAAACAATTTCATGTTTTGAGTAATTTTACTCTTGAGATCTCATCCTGCTATTAAAGGTAGTTCCTATGTGTCCAGTAGAACCTTTACCTTGTCCAACTAAAGTAAATCAGTTGAACGCTCTGGCGACCCTCAAAAATACCCTCGCGACACTGGGTTCAGGAACCACCGCTTTAAACTGTGTTGTCTTTGCAGGTTATACCATAAACTGTGTTGTCTTTGCAGGTTATACCATAAACTGTGTTGTCTTTGCAGGTTATCCCATATAACACGGAAAAAGTTCAGTTGGTCTCCATTTACCCCGAGGCAAGTCATGTGTACAGAGAGGTTATCGGCAGCTGTGGTGATGCGGGGAGCGTCCGACTCAATAACATGAAAACGGGGGCTCTCATTTGGCGTCATAGTGAACACCAGGTATTTGTTTCGTTTATATTTGTTTTTTTAAATATAAAACTTACCCGCTGGTTATATAAAGAGCTGAAGTCTCCTGACGCCATGGCAGAAATTCAAATTCTCCCGCTATCGAAGATACGGCAGGTGTATACCCGCACCCTAGCGGTAGTTCAGGTGGAACAACAACACACCTTCAGTTGTTCTTCTGCCCGCGTAGCTGGCTGTCATATTGAAGTTCACTCTTTGTTTCGTTTATATTTGTTTTTGCTCAAATAAGTCATTGATTTACTTGATAACTACCTGCGCTACTCCTCTGGTAATTTTATGAATATGGGAGTATTTTTTATTTGTTTTGTTTGTATTTGTTTTTGCTCAAATAAGTCATTGATTTACTTGATAGTGATCTGCGCTACTCCTCTGGTAGTCTTATGAATGTGGAAGTATTTTTTATTTGTTTCGTTTATATTTGTTTTTGCTCAAATAAGTCATTGATTTACTTGATAGTGATCTGCGCTACTTATGTGGAAGTGTTTTTTATTTGTTTCGTTTATATTTGTTTTTGCTCAAATAAGTCATTGATTTACTTGATAGTGATCTGCGCTACTTATGTGGAAGTGTTTTTTATTTGTTTCGTTTATATTTGTTTTTGCTTAAATAAGTCATTGATTTACTTGATAATGATCTGCGCTACTCCTCTGGTAGTTTTATGAATGTGGAAGTATTTTTTATTGGTTTCGTTTATATTTGTTTTTGCTCAAATAAATCATTGATTTACTTGATAATGATCTGCGCTACTCCTCTGGTAGTTTTATGAATGTGGAAGTATTTTTTTATTGGTTTCGTTTATATTTGTTTTTGCTCAAATAAGTCATTGATTTACTTGATAATGATCTGCGCTACTCCTCTGGTAGTTTTTATGGATATGGAAGTATTTTTTATTTGTTTCGTTTATATTTGTCTTTGCTCAAATAAGTCATTGATTTACTTGATAATGATCTGCGCTACTCCTCTGGTAGTTTTATGAATGTGGAAGTATTTTTTAGTCTTTGAAAACTTTTATTAATTTTATTACTTGTAATTGAAGTATCGTTTGAAATTCAAAATGAACTGAATAAAGGCAATTTTATATAACAATTTTCCCAAACACTCCACCTAAAATGGAAACCGTTGTTTTGTTCACGTTTCACTGGCAATCATAAACAAACAAACTAATGCATTTACGCATCTCCCTAATTAAAGGACTCAGGCTTATATGCTAGGAAAATACAAATTACTAATTTTAACATATTTTTTTGCACCTAATGTTAATGCTAATATTTTGGCTCATAAATGTGCCAGATGAGATAGCGATCAGGATAAAAAGACAGCAGATAATGAGGGTTTTAATACAGTATAATGCTTGGATAACAAAAAGTTTTTTCCCTACTTCAGTTTTAATAAGCTTTTGTTAAACCAAATCCCATGACAGTCTTGAATTGGGACGCAGAGGTCTGTAATGTACTTTGGCAATAAGTAAGTTATCGGTATTCTTTTATTATAATTGGCGTTTGTACGACCCGAGCGCGCATGTGGCCTACCTCGGGTTTTCCCTCAGGGCACGTATCCTTCCGCTAGGCCTACCATTACAGAAAATGGGAGTAGGGTAAACTACACAAAACTCTGGTCGTTTGAGAGGAGGTTCCAGGTATCTCCTAAGAAAGTGTTTCTCGGTAAGTATGTTAGGAAAAATACAAATTACTAATACTTTGTGATTTGTATTGTAATGAATTTCTCTTATTTTTCCAGAATTCAGTAGTTGCAGGCCTCTCATGGGCTATTCTCGAAGAAGAGCCAATTCTCGTCTCTGTTGATGACAAAAGCCGTTTGGTAGTAGCCCACCCGAGACCTCGTGTATCAAAAGTCCATAACATTCCTCAGATTAGTGAGGCAGCTTGTCTTGAAATTAATCCTGGCGATCAAAGTCAGGCCCTGATAGCTGGAGGGAAAATGATATATCTTGTTGGCCTGAAAGGTACGTACATTGATTTACTTTACGAAGTTTGGTTTGATGTATACTACTGCACAGTATTTTTTTAGTATTTATTTTAATGTTGTTGCTGTTCTTGAAATAATTTATTTTTCCTTGTCTCCTTTCCTCACTGTGTTATTTTCCCCGTTGGAGCCCCTGGGCTTATAGCTTCCTGCTTTTCC
The DNA here is from genome assembly GCF_036898095.1 of Palaemon carinicauda. Lineage (NCBI taxonomy): Eukaryota > Metazoa > Arthropoda > Malacostraca > Decapoda > Palaemonidae > Palaemon > Palaemon carinicauda. Next base: position 123,140,720 of record NC_090735.1, on the reverse strand, counting down.
AACTAGGGCTGTAGTACGTACATTGATTTAATTTACGAAGTTTGGTTTAATGTATACTACTATACAGTATTTTTTTAGTATTTATTTTAATGTTACTGTTCTTAAAATATTTTATTTTTCCTTGTTTCCTTTTCTCACTGGGCTATTTTCCTTGTTGGAGCCCCTGGGCTTATAGCATCCTTCTTTTCCAACTAGGGTTGTAGCTTAGCAAAATATAAAGATATAAAAAATAAAAGTAAATGTATCAGTGTATAATAAAGTACATTTAATGAGAATATAATGGCAATTTGTTTTATTTTTGCAGATGGCCATGTTTTAATGCAGTTCCAGGGCCACAATGCTGATATTTATTGCCTTAGGTGGTTCCAAGGTAAAGCCAGTCCATTTTCATCTGACTTCCAAGACAATGCTCAGCCTACAGTTCCTCAAGAATTGAAAAATGGGAGAGCAAATAGCAAAGGTATTGTGAAATTCTGTTTGTATGCTTCATGAATATGTGTTTGTTCCTACTCAAATGTAATAATTATCAAAATTTACGATCACAAGAAATACTGCATTTTCTAGTAGGGTAGATTTGTCATTCTTGATCAAACACCATATGTGGTAAGATGGGCAGTAAATAATAAAAGGACTGTTAAAACTGTAAGAAAACATTAGAGCTAAATTGTAGTTATATACAGTAAGTCAAAGTAAAAAGAAAAATAGAAAAAAATGGAGGTTCATTGGGCTACTTTTACTAAATACCCTGTAACTATGAAAGTAAGAGAAATTTTGACCAAATATTTTGTGTAAGCATTCTCCATTGCCATACGTAGATCAGTGAATTTTTTCAGGATTTTGTGTTTTGCTTCCTATACCCCCATATATTTGCATTCCGACCAGCCCCCCGTTCTCTCTCATGTAGTGACTCTGCAAAGCTATTTTGTTTTTTATTGTAATAAGGTATTTTGTCAAATTTACTATACTTAATTCATAAAAAAATATATTCCTATAGGTCTTGAAAGCGACAACTGGCGAATCAAAGCTTCGCCATCAAATATGGAGGGGCCCTTTTTCGTTTCTTCAGATTATGCCCGACAAGTTTTTGTTTGGGATTTGAGTGCCAAGAGGTATATAACAGAAGTGACGGTTCCTTCCTGCGCAAGTTACACCAAAAAGTTTGTGAGTAGCCGATCATTTTTTTTTTCTGCACTTTTCATCATATTTTCATACATGGTATTTATATTTTTTTCTGCACTTGTTTTACCTATCTGTCATATTTAGATTTATACAATTAACCCTTTAACCCTCAGGCTATTTGGAAATTTCCAACCCTTAACCCCCAGGGGGTTATTTTTTTCCTAGCACATTTTGCAGTATATTTTTTTTAAATTGCTATAACAGCCTTAATTTTTTGTCATAGAGAGGTCAGGTTGGTCTCATTCTCTTGGAAAATGCCTGAATTTTCTCAAAAAATTATCAAAAATATGAAAAAAAAATTTTTTTATAGCATATTTTTGCAAGGACGTACCAGTACGTCCATGGGGGTAAAGGGATGACTTTTGTGAAACGTACCAGTACGTCCTTTGGGGGTAAAAGGGTTAAGTAGGTCATTTAAAATTCCGTGGCATTCACTAGATAGCTTTATCACAAATCAGTTATTTTAAATGTAACAGGATCTTGTACAGGCAGTGATCATAGGCTCGCTAATATTTAAAGAAAACAAAAAGGTCATTTACTATCTACCCCTGTAGGTTGTAATCCCTTAAGTGCACCTCACGTGGTTTTAAAGGTTTAAAGGTCGCTCATGAATGGCAGAGGCAAGGGACAGTGACATTGCCCTAGCAAGCAGGACAATATTACCCTAGAGACTGACCATATATTATATGATCAGCGGCCAAGCCTCCTCTCCACCCAAGCTAGGACCAGGGAGTGCCAGGCAGTGGCTGCTGATGACTCAGCAGATAGACCTATAGGCTCCCCCAAATCCCCAACCTTAGCTCACAAGGATGGTAAGGTTGCAGACACTAATGGCACTGACGAGTCTAAGCGGGACTCAGACCCCCCTACTGGCAAACACCAGGCAGAGACGTTACCAATCAGGCCACAGCAACCTCAACATTGATTACTAAATGGTCTGAGGTGTTCCTACATCAGCTCAACTATTAGCTCTCGGTTGTATTCGGTACTGGATGGCCTCCCTGGTACCAGGGCTTTTCCATATGGCCAAAATTATAAAATCTGCTCATAGGAGGTTGACTTGAGAATATTTTTTATTATTATTACTTGCTAAGCTACAATCCAAGTTGGAAAAGCAGGATGCCATAAGCCCAAAGGCTCCAACAGGGAAAATAGGTCAGTGAGGAAAGGAAATAAGGAAATATACTACAAGAGAAGTTTAAGAATAGCAACAACATTAAGATAAATCTATTATATATGAACTATAAAAATCTTTAAAATAACAAGAGAAAAAGAAAAAAGATAGAACTCTACCCCAAGACATCTGGTCCCCGTTGGTTAACTGCTTCATTTATATGTATGTTCTTAACTATAAACTGCCTTATTTTTGTTTCTGCAGTTCTGTTAAATCACATGTGTGCCACTATAACAAGTTATTCAAGTTCCCACGGCAACCTGTAATATTACAAATGGAAGTTCAAAGATTTTACAACCAAAATACAAAATAGTTTTTAAATGCACAGCCCATAAGCTTTTAGTGTTTTTGATAAAGAATAATTATAAAAGAATAAATATGAGGCCAACTTTCTCACATAGGTAGGTTGAAGCTGAATATTATTAGATTTAAACTATGCTAGATATGATGGTATATGGCATAGCTTAAATCTAATCAGTTTTAACATATTTGACCTAAAAATGACTGGGGGAATTAAGAAGAATTAAATGATTAAGCAAAATATGGAAAAGTTACGAAAAAGGACGTATAATTTCATTATTTTCATTACCACTATTACCACTTGCTAAGCCACAACCCCAATTGGAAAAGCAGGATGCAATAAGCCTAGGGGCTCCAACAGGGGAAATAGCTCAGTGAGGGAAGGAAACGAAGAAAAATAAAATATTTTAAGAAGAGCAACAAGATTAGATTTAATATCCTGTATAAGCTATAAAAACTTTAACAAAACAAGAACTTCAAAAGTTCAAAGTTGGAGCAAATGCTTTTTTGTTGACCAGGCGGACATGAGTCTTTTTATAGTTTATATATGACATATTTTATTTTGACGTTAATAATTTATATATGACATATCTGTTTTGACGTTGTTTCTTTTTTTTTAGATTGATTTATTGTTAATTTATTCTCTTTATTTATTTATTTCCTTTCCTCACTGGGCTATTTTTCCCTGTTGGAGCCCCTGGGCTTATAGCACTTTGCTTTTCCAACTAGGGTTGTAGCTTTGACAGTAATGATAATAATAATAAGAGGAAGAGAAATAAGATAGAATAGTGTGCCCGAGTATAGATAATTCCTATTTTTATCCTTAACTATTTCTATTAAGTCAGATATTGATGAATAATAGCATAAGGGGGAAACTGTCTTAGCTTGTAGAGTTTCATTAGAATTTTACTGGTAATCCCAAGGAAATGTGACATTCCCCACTTGGTAATGTAGATGTACATTAATAACTGGTTGATAGTTTATTTTAACCCTTTTACCCCCAGGCTATTTGGAAATTTCCAACTCTTAACCCCCAGGGGGTTATTTTTTTCCCAGCACATTTTGCAGTATATTTTTTTTAAATTGCTCTAACAGCCTTAAATTTTGTCATAGAGAGGTTAGGTTGGTCTCATTCTCTTGGAAAATGCCTGAAGTTTCTCAAAACATTATCAAAAATATGAAAAAAAAATTTTATAGCATTTTTTTGCAAGGACGTACCGGTACGTCCATGGGGGTAAAGGGATGGGTTTTGTGAAACGTACCAGTATGTCCTTTGAGGGTAAAAGGGTTAAACCACATTTTGTTAACTGTACACTTCATGTTAGTACAATTTTTTGTTTATTTTCCAGTATGGAAAGGAGAAAATAACAGGAAAGCAACACATTTCCCTATTGTGGTATAAAGGCGAACTTCTGTCAACAACGCCCAAAGGGGAATTACTCCTGTGGAAGATTTGGCCTGGTGGTGGAAGATGTACAGTAAGTATTCAGTGTTAGAATGTACTTTGGTGTCTCAAAACTTGAATACAGTAGTTAAGCTTCATAATTGTTTACTAGCAGTTCCTGTGGATGTCTTTTTTTCCTAACATTTATTTTGATTATATATTAATTATGAAGAAAATAGAAATATTTGGAAAGATGGGAAGAAAGTAAGGGCGGGGGAATAGAGAAGGGAAGCGATAGTGGAAGGTTGTTGATAGGAAAGAAGGCAAGGAAAAGGTGAGCTGAATATTTTGAAAGGTTGCTGAGTTTTGAGGAAGATATAATTGCTGTTATAGGTGCTGAGGTGCCAGTGATTGGAGATGAGAGTGAGTGAGAAATTACAAGAGGATGAAATGAGGTGAAACAGGAGCAGGAAAAGTGCCCTGTATGGATGGCATGAGGGCTGAGATGTTAAAAGAGTGGTTGTGACTGTACTTGAATGGTTGGCGAGATTGTTTGATATATGTTTTATAAGATTGTCAATGGTACCAGTGGACTGGGTGTGTGTGTATATTGTACCGCGGGGGCATAAAACAATTAGAATAGCGCCAACGTTATCCCTGCGTGTCGTAAGAGGCGACTAAAAGGGACGGGACGAGGGGGCTGGGAACCCCCTCTCCTGTATAAAACTTCCTGTGAGACAGCAACAAAGAGATGGAGCTGGGGGGAGAGTGACTGCTCCCCGCACTCTAGTTTTGGGGTGTTTGAATGTGCGTGGATGTAGTACGATAGAGAGTAAAAGATATGAGATTGGAAGTATGTTTAGAAGTAGAAGGATGGACGTATTGGCCTTGTGTGAGACAAAGATGAAAGGAAAGGGTGAAGTGATGTTTGGTGAAATGTCTGGTAGAGTGTCTGGGATTGAAAGGGGAAGAGCGAGAGAGGGTGTGGCTTTATTGCTGAGTGAATGGATGACAGGTAAAGTAGTGGAATGGAAGGAGATATCATCTAGGTTAATGTGGGTAAGGGTTAGGTTGGGTAGGGAATGTTGGGCGTTTGTCAGTGCGTATGGGCCAGGTAGTGAGAAAAGTGAAGAAGAGCGGAATGAGTTCTGGAGTGAATTAACTGGGTGTGTAGAAGGACTGGGTAGAAGGAATTATGTAGTTGTTATGGGTGACTTAAATGCTAGAGTGGGCGCTGGAGAGGTAGAAGGTGTCATTGGAAAGTATGGCGTACCAGGTGAAAATGAGAGTGGTGAGAGACTGGTAGATATGTGTGTTGAACAAGAGATGGTAATAAGTGCTAGCTTTTTTAAGAAGAAAGATAAAAATAAGTATACATGGGTAAGAGTGGCAAATGGAAGAGTAGTAGAAAGGGCATTAATGGATTATGTGTTGATATCTAAAAGAATGTTTGGAAGATTGAAAGACGTGCACGTGTTTAGGGGTATGGCTAATGGCATGTCTGATCATTTTTTGGTGGAAGGAAAATTAGTTGTAGCAAAAGAGTGGGGGAATAGAGTAGGTGGATGTAAAAGGGAGCTAGTGAGGGTTGAAGAGCTAATAAAACCGGGGGTAAAAAGTAAATATCAGGAAAGGTTGAAAATGGCATATGACGAGGTGAGAGTAAGAGAAACTGGTAATTTAGAGGAGGAGTGGAAGTTAGCAAAAGAAAATTTTGTTGGGATTGCAAGTGATGTATGTGGCAAGAAGGTTGTTGGAGGCAGCATGAGGAAGGGCAGTGAATGGTGGAATGAAGGAGTGAAGGTAAAAGTGGAAGAGAAAAAGAGGGCTTTTGAAGAATGGCTGCAGAGTAATAGTATAGAGAAGTATGAAAAATATAGAGAGCAAAAGGTGGAAGTAAAGCGCAAGGTACGTGAGGCAAAGAGGGCAGCTGACCTGAGGTGGGGTCAGGGACTGGGTCAGTCATATGAAGAGAATAAGAAGAAGTTTTGGAAAGAAGTGAAGAGAGTAAGGAAGGCCGGCGCAAGAATTGAAGAGACAGTGAAAGATGGAAATGGAAGGTTGTTAAAAGGAGAGGAGGCAAGGAAAAGGTGGGCGGAATATTTTGAAAGTTTGCTGAATGTTGAGGATGATAGGGAGGCAGATATAATTGCTGTTCCAGGTGTTGAGGTGCCAGTGATGGGAGATGAGAATGAGAGAGAGATTACAATAGAGGAAGTGAGGAGAGCACTAGATGAAACGAGAGTAGGAAAAGCATCTGGTATGGATGGTGTGAAAGCTGAGATGTTGAAGGAAGGGGGTGTGACTGTACTTGAATGGTTGGTGAGATTGTTTAATGTGTGTTTTGTGTTGTCAATGGTACCAGTAGATTGGGTCTGTGCATGTATTGTACCACTATATAAGGGTAAGGGAGATGTGCATGAGTGTTGTAACTCAAGAGGTATTAGTTTGTTGAGTGTAGTTGGAAAAGTGTATGGTAGAGTACTGATTAATAGGATTAAGGATAAAACAGAGAATGCAATCTTGGAAGTACAGGGTGGTTTTAGAAGAGGTAGGGGTTGTATGAATCAGATTTTTACAGTTAGGCAGATATGCGAGAAATATTTAGCAAAAGGTAAGGAGGTGTATGTTGCGTTTATGGATCTGGAGAAAGCATATGATAGAGTTGATAGGGAAGCAATGTGGAATGTGATGAGGTTATATGGAGTTGGTGGAAGGTTGTTGCAAGCAGTGAAAAGTTTCTACAAAGGTAGTAAAGCATGTGTTAGAATAGGAAATGAAGTGAGCGATTGGTTTCCGGTGAGAGTGGGGCTGAGACAGGGATGTGTGATGTCGCCGTGGTTGTTTAACTTGTATGTTGATGGAGTGGTGAGAGAAGTGAATGCTCGAGTGCTTGGACGAGGATTAAAACTGGTAGGCGAGAATGATCATGAATGGGAGGTAAATCAGTTGTTGTTTGCGGATGATACTGTACTGGTAGCAGACACAGAAGAGAAGCTTGACCGACTAGTGACAGAATTTGGAAGGGTGTGTGAGAGAAGGAAGTTGAGAGTTAATGTGGGTAAGAGTAAGGTTATGAGATGTACGAGAAGGGAAGGTGGTGCAAGGTTGAATGTCATGTTGAATGGAGAGTTACTTGAGGAGGTGGATCAGTTTAAGTACTTGGGGTCTGTTGTTGCAGCAAATGGTGGAGTGGAAGCAGATGTACGTCAGAGAGTGAATGAAGGTTGCAAAGTGTTGGGGGCAGTTAAGGGAGTAGTAAAAAATAGAGGGTTGGGCATGAATGTAAAGAGAGTTCTATATGAGAAAGTGATTGTACCAACTGTGATGTATGGATCGGAGTTGTGGGGAATGAAAGTGATGGAGAGACAGAAATTGAATGTGTTTGAGATGAAGTGTCTGAGGAGTATGGCTGGTGTATCTCGAGTAGATAGGGTTAGGAACGAAGTGGTGAGGGTGAGAACGGGTGTAAGAAATGAGTTAGCGGCTAGAGTGGATATGAATGTGTTGAGGTGGTTTGGCCATGTTGAGAGAATGGAAAATGGCTGTCTGCTAAAGAAGGTGATGAATGCAAGAGTTGATGGGAGAAGTACAAGAGGAAGGCCAAGGTTTGGGTGGATGGATGGTGTGAAGAAAGCTCTGGGTGATAGGAGGATAGATGTGAGAGAGGCAAGAGAGCGTGCTAGAAATAGGAATGAATGGCGAGCGATTGTGACGCAGTTCCGGTAGGCCCTGCTGCTTCCTCCGGTGCCTTAGATGACCGCGGAGGTAGCAGCAGTAGGGGACTCAGCAGTATGAAGCTTCATCTGTGGTGGAAATGTGGGAGGTTGGGCTGTGGCACCCTAGCAGTACCAGCTGAACTCGGCTGAGTTCCTGGTTAGGCTGGAGGAACGTAGAGAGTAGAGGTCCCCTTTTTTGTTTTGTTTCTTGTTGTTGTCGGCTACCCCCCAAAATTGGGGGAAGTGCCTTTGGTATATGTATGTATGTATATAAAGGTAAGGGAGATATGCATGAGTTGTAATTCAACGGTTATTTGTTAGTTGAGAGTGGTTGGAAAAGTGTATGGTAGAGTGCTAATTAATATGATTAAGGATAAAACAAAGGATGATATCTTAGAAGGGAATGGTGGTTTTAGATGAGGTTGGTGATGTATGGATCCAATTTTGTCAGATATACGAGAAATTTTTAGCATGTTGCATTTATGGATGTAGAGAAAGCTAATGATAGAGTTGATAGGGAAGCAATATGGAATGTGATGAGGTATGGAATTGGTGCAAGGTTGTTGCAAGCAGTGAAGAGTTTATACATAAGCAGTAAAGCATGTGTTAGGATAGGAAATAAAGTGAGTGGATTTCAGCGAGAGTGGAACCAAGACAGCGATGTGTGATGTCGGCATGGTTATTCAATTTGTTTGTTGATGGAGTTGTGATAGAGGTGAATGCTGGAGTGCTTGGTCGAGGATTGAAACTCTCAGATGAGAGTGATCATGAGTGGGAAGTGAATCAATCAGTTGTTGTTTGCGGATGATACGGTATTGATTGCAGACTCGGAGGAGAAACTGGATCAATTAGTGACAGAGTTTGGGAGGGTGTGTGAGAGAAGGAAGTTAAGAGTTAATGTGATCAAGAGTAAGATTATGAGATGCATGAAAAGTGAGAGTGGTGCTAGGTTGAATGGAGAGCTACTTCGAGGAAGTCGATCAGTTTAAGTATTTGCGGTCTGTTGTTGCAAATTGTGGAGTGGAAGCAGATGTAAGTTAGAGAGTGAATGAAGGATGTAAAGTGTTAGAGGCAGTGAAGGGAGTGGTAAAGAATAGTGTGTTGGGAATGAATGTAAAGAGTTCTGTATGAGAAAGTGATTGTACCAACTGTGATATATGGATCAGAGTTGTGGGGAATGAAAGTGACTGATAGACAGGAATTTGATGTGTTCGAGATGAAGTGTTTGAGGAGTATGCCTGGTTTATCTCTATTAGATAGGGTTAGGAACGAAGTAGTGAGGGTGAGAATGGATGTAAGAAATGAATTAGCACCTAGAGTGGATATGAATGTGTTGAGGTGGTTTGGCCATGTAGAGAGAATGGAAAAAGGCTGTCTGCTGATGAAGGTGATGAATGCAAGAGTTGGTGGTAGAAGTAGAAGAGGAAAGCCAAGGTTTGGGTGGATGGATGGAGTGGAGAAAGCTCTGGGTGATAGGAGGATAGATGTGAGAGAGGCAAGAGAGCGTGCTAGAAATAGGAATGAATGGCGAGCGATTGTGACACCGTTCCGGTAGGCCCTGCTGCTTCCTCCGGTCGCCTTTGTGACCGCAAGGTAGCAGCAGTAGGGGATTCAGCGTTATGAAGCTTCATCTGTGGTGGATAATGGGGGAGGTTGGGCTGTGGCACCCTAGCAGTACCAGCTGAACTTGTTTGAGTCCCTTGTCATGCTGGGAGGAACATAGAGAGGAGACGTCCCCTTTTTGGTTTCATTTGTTTGATGTCGGCTACCCCCAAAAATTTGGGGAGGTGCCTTGGTATATGTATGTATATACCCCCAAAAATTAGGGGAAGTGCCTTAGTAGATGTAGATATTTGTTTATTCATAGAATTCTCTATATTTTTCACTGTGGTGATTCTATATTCATTCCTCAACAGGTAATACATCACCTACATACCCGAGCCATTTACAATTTAGTCATGGTTGGAGACATTGCTATTAGCTGTGGCCAGGATCGGTTTTTGCAAGGCTATCATTTAGCCAACTCTTCCCACATGTTCCAGTGTCCCATTCTTGGAGCAAGTGCTACTACCTTAGTATTCTGTCCTCATGATGTTAATAGGTATGTAAAATATTCTGTAAAAGGATAACATTTCTGTTTTCTTCTATTTTTCTTTTTACTTTGATTTTTACTGTATATAACTACAACTATAACTATAACTACCTGCTGCTTCCTCCGGTGCCTCCTGCTGCTTCCTCCGGTGCCTTAGATGACCGCGGAGGTAGCAGCAGTAGGGGATTCAGCAGTATGAAGCTTCATCTGTGGTGGAAAATGTGAGAGGTTGGGCTTTGGCACCCTAGCAGTACCAGCTGAACTCGGCTGAGTCCCTGGTTAGGCTGGAGGAACGTAGAGAGTAGAGGTCCCCTTTTTTGTTTTGTTTCTTGTTGTTGTCGGCTACCCCCTAAAATTGGGGGAAGTGCCTTTGGTATATGTATGTATGTATGCTTTGTTGATGTCGGCTACCCCCCAAAATTGGGGGAAGTGCCTTTGGTATATGGATGGATAACTACAACTAAGCTGTAATGTTTTCTTACAATTTTGACAGTCCTTTTATTATTTACTGCCCACCTTACCACCTATGGTGTTTGATCAAGAATGACAAATCTACCCATGCGGGAGATTGTGGTAAACTCCCTTCTCTGCCCAACTTGCTAGCCTCCCACACAGGATGTTTTTTGTTTAAACAGCCTGGTCAGCATGCCTGTTGCGTACCCTTATTTACAGAACTCAAGATAGGGAAAATACAAATGACTAAAATGTGATTTTTGGGATGGAAATAACAGTTGATTGCATCTAGCGAGATTTTGTAGGATTAGAATATAAAATGAGTGGAGTTTGAGTCTGTTGCGGCTATTAATATTGTATTGATTTCAGATTTCCAAATGATTATTGTAAAAGAGAAACTGCAGGCATTTGCAAATCATCCGACTATAGTCAATTCTTTTTAGTGAGGCATATTTGCACGGACTCGCAGTTGTGCCCTTTTAGCTCGGAAAAGTTTTCTGCTCGCAGGAAACTTTTCCGAGCTAAAAGGGCACTGCTGCGAGTCAGTGCAAATGCGCCTCATTTTAAAAAATTGACTATAGTATTTCTTGGTTTTATTTCTTTTACTGTATACTGCACACATTTTTAATGATTTTTTAGTAAATGAGGATAACCTCTTCTTTTTTTTTAGATTTGCCATTGGGTCGCAAGAAAATCTTATTAGACTCGTCAATTTTGAGGGTGAGGTCCCTTTGAAAACTCAAGTCATTTGGCAGAATATAAAAGGGAAGGTTTTATCTGTAAGTATTTTTTGTAAAATTTTATTTTTTTTTCATGAATTATTGTTGCAAGGTTTGTTTTTTCATGTATAAGTTTGATAGTGTATGAAAATTATCAGTACAGTAACTTGAATACTGAATTCATATTTTTCTAGTAACCTCAAACAGAAATTCTAGATAAATAGTTTTTTGTGGGAATTTTCATTGCAATTTCTTTTATAGATGGCCTGGCACCCTGAATATGAAGGAAGACTATTATTCGGCACTGCTTCGGGGCAAGTAGGATGGGTCGACATTTCAGGACGTGTAACTTCGTGCGCATATTACCACCAGAAATCAGTCTATAAAGTTGAATGGGCTCCTCTAGTTTGTCCAGAGAAAATTAGTAAGTGATTCCTACTCTTCTGGTTTGATAACCATATTTGTTCCTACGTTGATACAAACTCTTGTTATTTATAAGGAATTTACTCCTAAATTGTTTTGTTGGGGCCAGAAAGAAATTCTTGGGATGCTGGTAACATTGGCTTATTGAGAAAGTCTTTTAAGATTTTGGGTGATCAATCTATTCTGAAGAAGTGTTTTAATTCTTTCATTCTACTTTGTTTTGAGTATTGTTCTCCTGTCTGGTGTTCAGCTGCTGATTCTCATCTTAATTTGTTGGACAGAAAATTACGGTCTATTAAATTTCTTATTCCTGATCTAGATATTAATCTTTGGCACCGTCGTTCAATTAGTTCATTAAGCATGTTGCATAAGATTTTTCATAACTCTGACCATCCTTTACATTCAGATCTCCCTGGACAATTCTATCCTGTTCGTAATACTAGGCAGGCAGTTAATTCTAATAGCCAGGCCTTCTCCATCATGAGGCTCAATACTACACAGTATTCTAGAAGCTTTATTCCAGCTGTTACCAAGTTGTGGAATGATCTTCCTAACCGAGTAGTTGAATCAGTAGAACTTCAAAAGTTCAAAGTTGGAGCAAATGTTATGTTGACCAGGCTGACATGAGTCTTTTTATTGTTTATATATGACATATCTGTTTTTAACGTTAATAGTTTATATAGGACATATCTGTATTGATGCTGTTACTGTTTTTAGAATGATATATTGTTATTTTGTTCTCATCATTTATTTATTTCCTTATTTCCTTTCCTCACTGGGCTATTTTCCCTGTTGGAGCCCTTGGGCTTATAGCATCTTGCTTTTCCAACTAGGGTTGTAGCTTGGCTAGTAATAATAATGATATCAGAAGTTCACCCATGCTACAGGCAAGCACTCCAGTGTTCACTCTTATGATTGTCTTCCGGAATGGACGTTCGCAAAGATCGCTCTCCTTGCTGTGTCCTGCCCTTCCTTTTCATTTTGTTTGTGATTATGAATGGTGCTCAAGGTATTATGCATACTTGCCCTGGCCTTGAAGGACACCTCCTTTTGCTTGTGATTAGGAGTGGTGCTCAAGGTAGTATGCATACTTGCCCTGGCCTTGAAGGACACCTTTTGTTTGTGATTGTGTGATGCTCAAGTTATTATGCATACTTAACCTGGCCTTGAAGGACACCTTCATGGTACCTTCACTATCTGAATCCAGGTAGATCCTCATCTTTCTGTACCGAGTTGCTATTGGTACTGATCATATTTTCATGTTTTGAGTCTGGACTTGTATGATAGTGAAAAGATCTTTTCCTTGTCTCCGCTAATAAATGTATTCTTTCTTTTATAAATCTATTACTTGTAATAATTTTAAGACCCATTCTGCTGTATTCTGTCTCTTTCAGAGTTTTAAAGGATTACGAATTGAATCTGTGACAGTTGTAGGAAACTTTTCTTCCTCTGGATATATATTTTCTTGGAACATATGAAGTACTGTGGGTACTGTTACACTTTTATCTAATTGAATAATTTTTCATCCATAAAAAGAAAAGTGCTTTAAGTATAAATGTACTGAAAGAAGGAAAAGAGGAAGAACATTTTTTTTTTAGTAAATTGATTGGTTAAAGCAGGGGTGGCCAACCTTTTGTTTCCCATGCACCAATCTTTTTCACTTCTAATTCAGATGCGCCAGGCACACTTCAACCACCTTTCAATCCATTAAGTTTGGTGATTAGGTCATATTTGGCAGTTATACATGCATTCATTTGATATATATATATATATATATATATATATATATATATATATATATATATATATATATATATATATATATTTATATATGTATATATATACTGTATATGTGTGTATATGTTTATGTATATGTACATATAGTGTGTGGACAGATGTGGCAGTTGTAAAGGTAAGGATTCAACATGAATACAAAGTAAACTGTACTTACTTAATTGACACTTTGAATTTGCATTGATAATATTCGTTAGTTATTCTTAATAAAAATGATTTTTTTTTTTAGAGCAGGCATTTTTTTCTTCTTTTATTATCTGTGGAGTATGGTGCGCCACTTATAATCGTACAATGCGCCACTGTTGGCGCATGCGCCATAGGTTGGCCACCCCTGGATTAAAGTATATTGGAAATTAATATGATTCTATATAAGTATTTAGGAGAGTACAAGTACAAGACTGTGTACATAAAGTTAATGGTGCAGTTGAATCAGTAGAACTTCCAAAGTTCAAAGTTGGAGCAAATGCTTTTTTGTTGACCAGGCGGACATGAGTCTTTTTATAGTTTATACATGACATATTTGTTTTTGACGTTAATAGTTTATATATGACATATCGCCTTTGACATTATTGTTTTTAGAATGATTTATTGTTAATTTGTTCTCTTCAGTTATTTATTTCCTTATTTCCTTTCCTCACTGGGCTATTTTTCCCTATTGGAGCCCCTGGGCTTATGGCATCTTGCTTTTCCAATTAGGGTTGTAGCTTGGATAGTAATAATAATAAGTGTAAGAGGGAGGTTTTATTATGCCAGGAATATTTTTTATGATGATAGAGGACTTTGAAACAATTGAATATATGACAAGGGTATGTGTCAAGCTATTTACGGGGGAGGTCATCCGGTTATGATGATTCGCCATTTCAAGTGGGCTCCCTTAACTTGAAAAAATCATCATTCCCTTGGGTGATGCCATGCTCTGTTGGCCAATTACTGGCTGGGACACATCACTATGCCTTGATTGGTCAACTCATCTGTCCGCCGATACGTTCTCATGTAAACAACACAAATAATATTCGCAGTCTCGGTGCAATGTCTGCAGACTCGAACCAAGGGTATTTTTTGCCACTCTATGTTCAACCATACTTTCTTTGTTTGTGATATTTTTACACTTGAGTTTTAATTTAGTTTTTATATTTTTATTGTTTTCTGATTTGTTGACGTAGAATGTTATGATATTTTTGAAAATAATGAATTCTTAGAATTTATTTTTTGTGAAAATTGGGTCATTTCAAGAAACGGCATAAAATTCAGGACCACGGCTTGCCAGAAGAGCTCTGAATAAAGTGAATCTGCGAAAAGATGGGAATAACTGTTTGAATTATTTCTTGTCTACTAATACTGTAAATTTATAAGTGTAGGTTCACTGCTGTATAGGTTACAAGTACTTGTATATATAGGGTACAGTAATTTATGAAGACTAAGGGATTGTTTTCTCTCATTTTGAAATACATATAAGGGTTATGTACGTTCTGTATATAAAATCTGATTCGAGAAAATCAACTTACGATGCTGCGTGAGAACGGATCTCTTTCGTAACTCGAGGACCTCCTGTATTTATATTCAAAATGTCATTACCAAAAATAAAGATGTTAATGTTATTTTTATTTCCTATCAGGTTTAAGTGATGCATGGTGCGCATACTCTTTTGGTGACCGAGAGATTGTCATTCGGTCCTCTTCAGATGCAATTTCAGGTTTGTAGTTTATATTTTCAACAGTGCTTGTGATATTTCATATAATTTATATGACCCAAAGTAATATCTTCACTGAAGAAAAGACGAGATATTTGAAAACCTGAGATCTTTAAACAATTTATTGGTTTTGTTTTATAGAGGGTGTTGATTTTATATTTATTTTTTAGATCCCGTGCAACTACTGCCTCTATTGTCGGAACCGGATGACTACAAGCCGTTGAAGGATGTCACAGAATTTTCCTTCAGTTGTGACTACAAGTATCTCGCTATTGGAGCAAATGATGGGTACGCAAGCTTCTCTTGAAGTTTTATTTTATTATTATAAAGTTAATAAAATATCAAGATCATAGTAGTGTGTGCTAGAGCTAGGAATGAATGGCGAGCGATTGTGACGCTGTTCCGGTAGGCCATGCTGCTTCCTCCGGTCGCCTTGGATGACCGCGGAGGTAGCAACATTAGGGGAATCAGCGTTATGAAGCTTCATCTCTGGTGGATAACAGGGGAGGGTGGGCTGTGGTACCTTAGCAGTACCAGCCGAACTTGGTCGAGTCCCTTGTCAGGTTGGGAGGAACGTAGAGAGAAGAGGTCCCCTTTTTCTTTATTTGTTTGATGTTGGCTACCCCCCTAAATTTTGGGGAGTGCCTTGGTATATGTATGTATATTTTTTAAGATGGATATGAAAGAAATCAGGAAGATCGTCGTAGTCTTGGGTAACTTTTAGTATTAAAAGTATAAAGAGACAGTAGCTTTATGATTGATTGTTTGGTATTGTTATTTTCCTTGGTCATGGATAGCAGTTTGTAGTATCTTTCATAAATGCAGTTGTAGTCTGTACCTGTATAAGGAGTTACCATGAACTACTTGCTGATTGAAACAGCTATTCTACTGACCACTGTGTGCATGAAATTGGTCTTGAAAAAATATTGAATATCCAACAGGTTCCTTGGGAATTATTAGGATCACATAGGATGCATATATAGCTGTTAGTCATTAGAACTATCAATATCCCTGATGTCTGGTCTCTATGTTAATCTCCAGCACGGTCATTCATTTCGTTCTTTGTTCATGTGGCTCAAGATTTTTCATCCTTTGCTCTCAGATCTTCATTACTGTACCATCCACTGCATAGTACTAGGTATGCAGTTAATTTTCCTTCATAAAGCTCAATAATGCACAATACATACATACATATACCAAGGCACTTCCCCCAATTTTGGGGGGTAGCCGACATCAACACATGAAACAAAACAAAAAAGGGGACCTCTACTCTCTACGTTCCTCCAGCCTAACAAGGGACTCAACCGAGTTCAGCTTGTACTGCTAGGGTGCCAAAGCCCACCCTCCCACATTATCCACCACAGATGAAGCTTCCTAATGCTGAATCCCCTACTGAAGCACAATATTCCAGAGATTTCATCTCAGCTGTGACCTAATTATGGAATAATCTTCCCAGTTAAATAGTCAAATCAGTAGAACATGAAACTTTAACAATTTAAACTTATGGAACATCCTCGTCTGCTGAGCAAGTTGACACTATAATTTTCCTTCGTCTTAATATTAATTTTTCTGCAATTTAATGCTTTCCTTGTGGCCCTTTTGGCTTGTAGCAATCAGATTTTCAATCTATGGTTTCAGCTTGGCTAGTAATACATACATACATATACCAAGGCACTTCCCCCAATTTTGGGGGGTAGCCGACATCAACAAAGCAACAAAAACAAAAAGGGGACCTCTACTCTCTACGTTCCTCCCAGCCTAACCAGGGACTCAACCGAGTTCAGCTGGTATTAATGATGATAATTTTAAAGGAGAGAAAATAGGAAAATTTCTGATAAATTTGGGCGGTAAACTTTGATAAACTGAGCTTATGGAGAATAACGAATTATATCATTAGAATTCTATTATTGGGCGAGATGATTTGTTGCTTAGAGACTAATATAAGGGGGGAGAAGATCAAGAGTATGGCAGAGAATTACATAAGGTGAAGGATGATATGGAGAGAAGAGGTTTGGTGGAAGAGGATACCTTTGATAGAAGGCATTGGAGAGGATGCATCAGGCAACCGATCCCTTAACCCTTTTACCCCCAAAGGACGTACTGGTACGTTTCACAAAACTCATCCCTTTATCCCCATGGATGTACCAGTACGTCCTTGCAAAAAAATGCTATAAATTTTTTTTTTTTTCATATTTTTGATAATTTTTTGAGAAACTTCAGGCATTTTCCAAGAGAATGAGACCAACCTGACCTCTCTTTGACAAAAGTTAAGGCTGTTAGAGCAATTTAAAAAAAATATACTGCAAAATGTGCTGGGGAAAAAAAAAACGCTTTGGGGGTTAAGGGTTGGAAATTTCCAAAGAGCCTGGGGGTAAAAGGGTTAATGTAGGGATAGCGGGGAGAAAAAAGTTTCATGTTCAAGAGAATTATCATATAGTAATGTTAAGATTGTTGCCTTAATTTTCTCCGATGCCATTCTCTTTTACAGGAAAAGACAAAATTATGAAATTCCTTAAAAGGTTTTGATGATATAGAAAAATTATACATTGATAGACATAACTGTCCAAGTCTGTAGGTGTCAAGTTTGATTCACTGGTCTAATAAATCTCCATCCTTCTAATATTAACCCTTTTACCCCCAGGCTATTTGGAAATTTCCAACTCTTAACCCCCAGGGGGTTCTTCTTTTCCCAGCACATTTTGCAGTATATTTTATTTAAATTGCTCTAACAGCCTTAATTTTTGTCACAGAGAGGTCAGGTTGGTCTCATTCTCTTGGAAAATGCCTGAATTTTCTAAAGAAAATTATCAAAAATATGAACAAAAAATTTTTATAGCAGTTTTTTTGCAAGGACGTACCGGCACGTCCATGGGGGTTAAGGGATGGGTTTTGTGAATCGTACCAGTACGTCTTTTGGGGGTAAAAGGGTTAACGATAGACATGGTAGTAGATGTTACAATAATAAGCATATTTTTCATTGAGTGTACGATTTATATTGGTAAGAAGTAACCTCATAACTCATCAGTGTTTCATTGAGTATATGATATATATTGGTGAGGAGTAACCTCACTACTCAGTGTTTTAACCCTTTTACCCCCAAAGGACGTACTGGTACATTTCACAAAAGCCATCCCTTTACCCCCATGGACGTACCGATACATCCTTGCAAAAAAATGCTATACATTTTTTTTTTCTTCATATTTTTGATAATTTTTTGAGAAACTTCAGGCATTTTCCAAGAGAATGAGACCAACCTGACCTCTCTATGACAAAAATTAAGGCTGTTAGAGCAATTTAAAAAAAAATATACTGCAAAATGTGCTGGGGAAAAAATAACCCCCTGGGGGTTAAGGGTTGGAAATTTCCAAATAGCCTGGGGGTAAAAGGGTTAAGTGTACTGCATTCGCTTTTCATATTGATAATACTTTCTACTGATTTTCTCTATTCTCTTTTCTATTCAGCCAGGTACGCATTTATTCCACCTCAGAACTGAAGTTATGCGTATCATTGCATGTGTTGAGAAAAGCCATTCAACACATTCTGTGGAAGCCACCAACAAACTCCTCTTTGTCGTATGTTCTTGCTGTCGGATCCAATGAGAGCAGAGTGTGCGTCTTTGACCTTAATGCACAGTTTGAAAGTAAGATTTGATAATGTGTGTTACTCACGATTAGTTGATGTAATGTATTATAAAGATTCATTTTATGGAACGCAATACTATTTACTATAGATAGGGATGATCTAATTTAATAGTTGATGTAATGTGTTATGAAAATTCATTTTATGTAACACAATACTATTTACAATAGATAGAGATGATCTAATTTAATAGTTGATGTAATGTGTTATGAAAATTCATTTTATGTAACACTACTATTTACAATAGATAGAGATGATCTAATTTAATAGTTGATGTAATGTGTTATAAAAATTCATTTTATGTAACACAATACTATTTACAATAGATAGAGATGATCAAATAAATTAATTTTGGCTTTTACAGTAGCTTAATTAAAGTGTTTTTTAATTATTTTGGAAATGGAATGTCTTGGAGGATTTTATTTTGAATTTCACATAAAGGTACCACAAATTTACTGCTTGAAAATAAAGTATGGTATATACTTTTGCGCAATCCATACTTTAACTGTATTCCAATCTCTCATCACTGCTAAACAACACATGAGAAATAAAAATGGTTTATTTAGTTGTACATTCCTGCTATACTATGTGAAAAATTATTTAATATGTATATAATTTAATCTATCCTGTCATAAGTTAATTGATATACAGTGGAACCTCTACATACGAATTTAATCCGTTCCAGAACCAACTTCGGATGTAGAAATTGATCGGATGTCGAAACGAATTTTCCCATAATACATTGAAATAGGATTAATCCGTGGTTGAGCCCAAAAACCTATGATAACTTCTTAATAAACTACTACACATAACTTTCCCATGAGAATAATGAACACTAAATTAGATAATAGACATGTAAATAAGAAGAATAGACATGTAAATAAGAAGAATTAGCAAAAAATGATAAATAAGAAACAGGTTTTTAGCGTCACTTTACCTTAGAAACTCCAGCGCAGGTGTTGTTCGTCTTCGCTACGCAGAGAGGAGAGAGGAGACGGACGGACGGCGAGGAGGTAGAGAGGTTAACTACGATAAACGTAACACTACCGTAACTTATTCTAACTTACACTAAGTGAACTTTAACATAACTTAGCTTATTTTTTTTTTATTTTTATATTTTATATTTTTTTTTACATTTTCTTTTTTTCTTTTTGATGATTACGTAATTTTAATCACTATCACTTACATTTAAAATTGACTGAATTTCTTTTGCTTCACTCTTTTCCGTTTTCTGTGTTTCACTTTCTTCCTCTTCACTCTTTGCCGTTTTCTTCGGTTCACTTACATCCTCTTCATCGCGAGTTCGCTTCGCAGTTTTTTTAAAGAAAGCATCGATAGATAATTGCTTCGTACGGCTTTTCAGAATGTTTCGAAAGTGCGTTAGGCAAACATCATCGAATTGAGAAACTACACGACAAACCTGCAATTTCTTTGGATGGTATTTGTCGATGAAGTCGACCACGTCTTGATATTTTCCTAACACCTCTTTTATTTGTGCTGAACCTAACACATGTTCTACCTCCTCGCTCTCTTCCTCGTCATCACTCATATGCTCCGACATAGCATGGAGTTCCTTGAGCTCATCCGTCGTCAGTTCGTTGTGATGTTCGGCGACGAGTTCCGTAACGTCATCTGCGTCGACCTCCAGACCCATGGACTTGCCAAGGGAGACGATTTCCTCTACGGCTTCCGCTGCACCGACCACGGGATCAGGTTCGGGGTCAAAACCCTCGAAATCTCGGGGAGAAACTGCATCAGGCCACAGCTTCTTCCATGCAGAATTGAGGGTCCGTCGAGTTAATCCCACCCAAGCCTGATCAATGATCTTTAAGCAGTGCACGATATTGAAGTGGCCCCTCCAAAATTCACGCAAAGTTAAGTTGGTGCTTTGCGTGACATTAAAGCACTGCTTGAATAAGTGCTTGGTGTACAGCTTCTTAAAATTAGAGATGACTTGCTGGTCCATGGGCTGGAGGATAGAGGTGGTATTTGGTGGAAGATACAGCACCTTTATGAACTTGAATTCATCGAAGATATCATCTTCAAGTCCGGGGGGGTGAGCGGGTGCATTGTCAAGGCATAGCAGGCACTTTAAAGGCAATTTCTGCTCATGAAGATACTTCTTCACAGAAGGACCGAAAACTTGGTTTACCCATTGCACAAAGAATTGCCTAGTGACCCAGGCCTTCGAGTTGGATCGCCAGAAAACATGAAGCTGATCCTTATCGACGTTGTGTGCTTTAAAGGCCCTAGGGTTCTCCGAATGGTAAACAAGCAAGGGCTTGACTTTAAAGTCCCCGCTAGCGTTGGCACATAGAGCAAGAGTCAACCGATCCTTCATTGGCTTATGCCCAGGCAATTTCTTCTCTTCAGCAGTGATGTAGGTTCGACTCGGCATCTTCTTCCAAAACAGCCCGGTTTCATCACAATTGAACACCTGCTGCTCTACGTAGCCTTCTTCCTTTACGATATTTTCGAATTTCTTAACAAAGTCAGTTGCAGCCTTTGTGTCCGCACTAGCAGCCTCTCCGTGGCGAACAACTGAATGAATCCCGGACCGTTTCTTAAATTTCTCGAACCAGCCACGAGATGCCTTGAAATCATCTGAGGAAGGCTCGGTTGAACTCTCCCCAGCATCACCCACAGAGCTCTCCTCCTTCAAGTCCGTAAAGATGGCGTGCGCCTTCTCGCAGATAACGGTTTCGGTGATGGTGTCGCCAACGATCTCTCTATCCTTAATCCACACTAGTAGAAGTTGTTCCATCTCTTCTATGATAGGGGTACGGCGTTTGGAAATTATAGTGATCCCCTTAGAAGGTTTCACTGCTTTAATAGCTTCCTTATGTTTAAGGATTGTCGAGATCGTCGACATATTACGGCCATACTGTTTAGCAAGTTCACTCACGCGGATGCCACGCTCATGTTTTTCAATAATTTCCTGCTTAATTTCTATAGAAAGCATTTCCTTCTTCCTTTTCTCACCACTACCACTGGCAAAACTAAGCCTTTTTGGACCCATGATTTACGTAAATTATCGTTAATGGATGCACGTAAAAAATCACGATTAATTCACAGTTAATATCACAACGCAAAGAGCATAACCGCACGAAGCCAACGAGAACAGAGGACTGACCCAAGCCGCGCTAATTGAGCGTCCCTCCGAGGTCGATGTGCTGCCTTCTATTGGCGGAAATAAAAAACACTTCAGGCGCTATGAGCACCGACTACGCGTACGAGTATTGTTTACTTCGGGTGTCGAAGAAAACATTCGGGTGTAGAGTCGGAACGTGTTCGAATTGTACTTCGCGTGTCGAAAAATTCGGATACAACCGGTACGACGAAAATTGCTACTTCGTGTGTCGAAATAAAATTCGGGTGTAGAGTAAAAAATTTGCTCGAATTTTACTTCGGATGTTGGAAAATTCGGATGTAGATACGATCGGATGTAGAGGTTCCACTGTATAAGACTGAAGTTTGTACGAGAAAATATAATTTTTAAGGATGTTTCATATTTTTCTCTAAAGAGGAAATGAATTACATGTGTGGAATGATTTTGGTATGTTTATACAGATTAGAACCAAATTAATCTTTTATATCAATCTTTACCGTGTCCAACAGAATCTCCTTGCGAAGCTGAAATCTTGACCCAAGCAACTCGAGAACTGTGCGGACATGAATCGCGTGCTGTTTGGTTGGCCTGGTCACCTCATGAGCCAGATGTGCTTGCTTCGGCTTCGTATGATCATACGGTCCAACTGTGGAATACAAGCACAGGTAAAGTTTTTCACACTGTGACTAGTATGTTGCTCAGTGGTGTATTGTTCTAGAGTTGAAAATTGATATGCGATAGTGAAATGATGTTTGTTCCAACACGGAGTACTTACCTCGAACTACTTTCTTAGGAGTACCTGGGATCTCCTCCCATCCGACCAGAGTTTTGTGTAGCTTACCCTACTTCCGTTTTCTGTGAGGGCTAACCTCAGGCGGGTTGATACGTGCCCTGAGGCTAAGCCCGGGACAGGGAGCGTGCTAGCTTGTGTCTCGACCCTCAGTAAGTTCTCTGGTCGCGTCGCGATATCATCTCGACGCTCTCCTTAATCTCAGTACGACCCTTTGTGTCCCGTTGCACAGTTCATTCACAAACTCTCGGCCATTGTCACTTATCAAGATACGTGGACATCCGAATTTGCAGGAAGTTGGATATCCTCGTTTGCTTTAGTGAGAGGGAAAGTGTATTATGATGTGGAGAAAATATATGTGGGTTTTTTTTTATGCAAGTTTAGTGGGTGGAATATTTTGAAAGTGTACTGAATGTTGAGGATAATAGGGAGGCAGATATAATTGCTGTTGCAGGTGTTGAGGTGCTGGTGATGGGAGATGAGAATGAGAGAGAGATTACAAGAGAGGAAGTGAGGAGGGCACTAGATTAAACGAGAGTAGGAAAAATATCTGGTATGGATGGTGTGAGAGCTGAGATGTTGAAGGAAGGGAGTGTGACTGCACTTGAATGGTTGGTGAGATTGTTTGATATGGGTTTTGTGTTGTCAATGGTACCAGTAGATTTGATTTGTGCGTGTATTATACCACTATATAAGGGTAAGGGAGATGTGCATGAGTGTTGTAATTCAAGGGGTATTAGTTTGTTGAGTGTCGTTGGAAAAGTCTATGGTAGAGTACTGATTAATAGGATTCAGGATAAAACGGAGAATGCAATCTTAGAAGTACAGGGTGATTTAGAAGAGGTAGGGGTTGTATGAATCAGATTTTGTACTGTTAGGCAGATATGCGAAAAATATTTAGGAAAAGGTAAAGAGGTGTACAGTATGTTGCGTTTATGGATCTGGAGAAAGCGTATGATAAGAGTTGATAGGGAAGCAATGTGTAATGTGTTGAGGTTATATGGAGTTGGTGGAAGGTTGTTGCAACCAGTGAAAAGTTTCTACAAGGGTAGTAAAGCCTGTGTTAGGATAGGAAATGAAGTGAGCGATTGGTTTTCGGTGAGAGTGGGGCTGAGACAGGGATGTGTGATGTTGCCGTGGTTGTTTAACTTGGATGTTGATGGAGTGGTGAGAGAGGTGAATGGTCGAGTGCTTGGACGAGGACTAAAACTGGTAGATGAGAATGACCATGAATGGGAGGTAAATCAATTGTTGTTTGCGGATGATACTGTACTGGTTGCAGACACGGAAGAGAAGCTTGGCCGATTAGTGACAGAATTTGGAAGGGTGTGTGAGAGAAGGAAGATGAGAGTTAATGTGGGTAAGAGTAAGGTTATGAGATGTACGAGAAGGGAATGTGGTGCGAGGATGAATGTCATGTTGAATGAAGAGTTACTTGAGGAGGTGGATCAGTTTAAGTACTTGGGGTCTGTTGTTGCAGCAAATGGTGGAGTGGAAGCAGATGTACGTCAGAGTGAATGAAGGATGCAAAGTGTTGGGGGCAGTTAAGGGTGTAGATAAAAAATAGAGGGTTGGGCTGCATGAATGTAAAGAGAGTTCTGTATGAGAAAGTGATTGTACCAACTGTGATGTATGGATCGGAGTTGTGGGGAATGAAAGTGACGGAGAGACAGAAATTGAATGTGTTTGAGATGAAGTGTCTAAGGAGTATGGCTGGTGTATCTCGAGTAAATAGGGTTAGGAATGAAGTAGTTAGGTTGAGAACGGGTTTAAGAAATGAATTAGCAGCTACAGTGGATATGAATGTGTTAAGGTGGTTTGGCCATGTTGAGAGAATTGAAAATGGCTGTCTGTTAAAGAAGGTGATGAATGCAAGAGTTGATGGGAGAAGTACAAGGTTTGGGTGGATGGATGGAGTGAAGGAAGCTCTGGGTGATAGGAGGATAGAAGTGAGAGAGGCAAGAGAACGTGCTAGAAATAGGAATGAATGGCGAGCGATTGTGACGCAGTTCCGGAAGGCTCTGTTGCTTCCTCCGGTGCCTTGGATGACCATAGAGGTAGCAGCAGTAGGGGATTCAGCGTTATTAAGCTTCATCTTTGGTGGATAACGAGGGAGGGTGGGCTGTGGCACCCTAGCAGTACCAGCCGAATTCGGTTGAATCCCTTGTCAGGCTGGGAGGAACGTAGAGAGGAGAGGTCTCCTTTTTTTGTTTCATTTGTTTGATGTCGGCTACCCCCCAAAATTGGGGGAAGTGCCTTCGTATATGTATTTATGTATGTTAAAGCTTAGTAATAATACTTCACCATCACGTTGGTGATCATCTGCTAGGTATATTATTCTGGATGGCTATCCCCTTCGAGGGAAGGGATCCCGCCATTGACCATGTGCTAATCTATTTGGACATGCCAGGCCTGAAGAGCTTATTCATCTTTATGATAGACAGATAGGAATTTGCCTGAGTCATCTTTCCTCCCATATGTGACCATGTAGATTAACTTCCAGTGAAGAAAAAGTCCAATCTTTGTTCTAGGGGGACTCCCGACCCACGATTCAGTGAGTCACCCTATTTTAAAGAACGAAATGTTTTTATATGTGCCAGAACAAATAGATTTTTAAAGTAATTTGTATTCAAAACAGGAATAGTTTAATTTTTGTTAATGTGAAGTATATTTTAAAGTTAAATGTACAATACAATATTTTGTATGGAGAATAATCTCGGTCAAATGTAGTTGCATCTTTTGCTCTTCTCTTTGGGATATGTAGTTTGTAGTATCGCAAAAGTAAATGTTATGTTTTGACATTTTTCTCTAAAGCACACTGCTAAAGCACTAAGCGCGCAGGTAAGGCACTAAAGACCATGTGGTAACCACGTGGCCACGAGACACAAAGGGTCGCACTGAGAACAGAGGAGCGTCGTGTGATACCGCGGCGCGACCAGAAAACTTACTGAAGGGCTACGACCTGGGAAACATGTGGCCTACCTTGGTTTGCCCTCAGGGCACGTTTTCCTCCGCTAGGCCTACCACTTTAGAAAATGGGAGTAGGGTAAACTACACAAAACTCTGGTCGTTTGAGAGGAGGTTCCAGGTAACTCCTAAAAAAGTGTTTCTCGGTAAGTATGTTAGGAAAATACAAATTACTAATAATTTGTGATGTTTTGACATTTTTTTCTACATGTAGAGACTGGAATTTATAGATTTCTGCTCCTTTCAGGTCAACCATTAGTTAATTATGGTGGTCATGTCAGCAGAGTTTTCAGAGTTGAATTCAGTCCATGCGACCCGGATCTGGTGTTCAGTTTTGGGGAAGAAAACTCTGTTCATTCCTGGAAACCATCAAAACTCATATGTAGAACACCAGCTGAAAGTCTAGGTAAATATGGAAGTGTAATTTTTAAGTTTATTACAGAGATTATAATGATGTTGATAAATTACTTTTTTGCAAAAACAGTTTTAGAAACAACCTTGTACTGAGGTTTTTATTTTTGTGTGTAACTTTTTAATTTGTATGACCTTCCTCTCTGGGAGCTCGGTTTTAGGGATAACTAAAACTAAAATTTATGATTTTGAGCCCTAAATTAACAAAATGAATAGCCCCACTTGAAGGTCTTGGATTTTAAACCAACTTGTTTCTCAGGTGATACTTTATTTTGAGTAACCTCCTTTGATAGAATAACAAGAAAATTGATCTCTAAGAACACAAATAGATTACAGTTTCTAAAAGTCAAAGGGCTATTAAATTTACATAGTCAGCATGTCCATAATAGCTGTTTCACTCATGTAGGCCTCATTTCTATTAAATAGATATTTTATCCTAAAATAAATGGTCGTTTTAATTATTTTTTATACCCGTTCAACAGCTAAGGAAAAGGAGCGTATGAAGAGATTTAAAGAAGAGCAAGCAGAGGCAGAGGACTATATTAAGAAGGAGTTGTCACCTATAAGCGCAACTGAAAGTTAGTACTTTTTTAGTTGTTGGTTTAAGTTTTAGTGTATATTTTGGTCATCCTCATCAGAAATAGTTTTGCATCGGCTCTTCCGTATATTCGTAATTTACATACTTGAAAAAAATTTCTCTCCACTCCTTTTCTCTCCTCTCCTCTGTCTTCTTGAACTCCTGTCAAGACTATTCAGGTATCAGGTTTTATTTTTATAATTTGTTCAACATATGTTATTGTTGCTAACTTCTGCACATGTCCAGACTATTTCAGGGTGAGTTCTTAGCTTCTTTTTTTATATCTTCATGACACCACACCACCATTTCCTCAACATTTTAAGGTCCAAAATCACTCTTATTGTCCATGCTGTGTAGATAAGCATAAGCCAAGCCCACTACATCTTCTTTCTTCTTCTTCTTCTTTCTTTCTTTCTTTCTTCTTCTTTCTTTCTTTCTTTTTCTTTCTTCTTCTTCTTCTTCTTCTTTCTTTCTTTCTTTCTTTCTTCTTCTTCTTCTTCTTCTTCTTCTTCCTTTCTTTCTTTCTTTCTGTCTTTCTTTTTTTTTTACTGTAGTTATATGCTTATCAACATCGCATTAAAGATTTTATTGCTTTGGTATGCTAAACATTAAATATTAAAGTGTCAAAATACTTCCATTTAGATGCGGTACTTAATGACTTAGGCTACTTGATAAACAACCTCTCAGAATTATGACCAGCTCTCCCATTTTTTATTTTGTCTCTCTCTCGCTCCAGCTACTTAGTCTAACAGACAGGGGTGCTTTATACAATTTGCAGTCTCTTCTCTAAGTAAGCTGAGAAAGTCTAACAGACAGGGGTGCTTTATACATACATACATACATATACCATGGCACTTCCCCCAATTTTGGGGGGTAGCCGACATCAACAAGGAAACAAAAACAAAAAGGGGACCTCTACTCTCTACTTTATACAATTTGCAATCTCTTCTCTAAGTAAGCTAAGAAACTGAATTATATAAAGAAAATTTTCATTAGTCTTTTTACGAACACATCTTACAGTACGTACGAATCTGCATCCCACAGCATCGACTGGAACCATGAAAGCAAAGAATAAGAATGGTAAGGCTGCAAACTTTATCATCATTGTACGGAATGCTTTTAAAGTTAGTGATTAAAACTTTTTGCGAGTTAATTTCGAAGGTCTAGACAAAGACGAACATATTGATATTGTAAGTGAATTTCGATGTTGAATTGGAATATATTAAAAAAATAATTGCTTCATGTCACAGTAGTACTTGGAAGAGGAAGAGAACTAGGAAAGAATGGAACCATTGCAAAAATGAATGCAGGTATATTTGAATATAGTGTATGGATCTGTATGTTGAACACAAAAGTGGAACGGTAAACTGATAAAATTTCACAATTTTATTGGGAAATTTAAAAAGAAAATACAATGCTGACCGCAATGACATCATTCTCTGTTTGTTTACTGTTGTCAGTTTGGCGATTTACCGTTTTGTTTTAGGATTGTATTGTGAATTTGCTTCAAATCACTAAAATAAGTTGTAGGTAAAATAAGGAGGCATTTCTTTAGTCTTACAGGGCACGCCATGAATTTCTTAATCTTTTTGGGGAAAAACTCCTCTATGCTGGCAAGAGTGGTGCTTTCCAAAACATTAGTCCACAGTTACTTTCAAACTATGAAATGGAACTTCAATTCCAAATGTTCAGTTACTTTCAAACTATGAAATAGAACTTCAGTTCCAAATGTTCAGTTACTTTCAAACTCTGAAATGGAACTTCAATTCTAAATTCTAGAGTACTGTGTAGTATTGAGCCTCATGATGGGGAAGGCCTGACTATTAGAATTAACTGCATGCCTAGTATTACGAACAGGATGGAACTTTCCAGGGAGATCTGAATGTAAAGGATGATCTGTTTGCTGCTGCTTTTCTATCTTGAAGAGAAGAAAGTGTGTACTTATTCCTTTTGAATTGAATGTTTGAAGAAACTTTTGTTGTCTTGTATTGAGGAGGTAGCAGCAGTAGGGGATTCAGCGTTATGAAGCTTTATCTGTGGTGGGTAACGCGGGAGGGTGGGCTGTGGCACCCTAGCAGTACCAGCTGAACTCGGTTGAGTCCCTCGTCAGGCTTTGAGGAACGTAGAAAGGAAAGGTCCCCTTTTTTCATTTGTTTGATGTTGGCTACCCCCCAAAATTGGGGAAGTGCCTTGGTATATATATGTATGTATTGAGGAATTTACTTATATCGTTGGATAATTTCATGACTTACAGGAAAATCACACACATCAAGCTTAGTCAACGAGAAGTCTCTCTCGGGTAGCACCATGGTAGCCAGCTCCAAGAAAGGCACATACAAATCCTTTTTCCCAAAACTCCACGCGGCTTGTTCCAGGAAGAAGAGTTTCTACCACTTACTCTTAGTTAACCTCTTGAACTTTACCAAAAAGATCAATGGAGAAACTAATGCTGGAGGAAAAGAACTTGAGGAGGAATTGACTGATGAATTAGAAGAAAGGTTAGTTTAAGAAACCCTATGTTTATATCAGCTTCATCATTGTTTAGTGTTTTATACTTGATATTTCTTGCCCCTACTATTGTACAGTATGTGTTTTGCAATTGTCACATATGATAAAAATTTGAATGAGATTTTTAGTTGTACCATCTGAACTCGGTTGAGTCCCTTGTTAGGCTGGAGGAACGTAGAGAGTAGAGGTCCCCTTTTTTGTTTTGTTTCTTTTGTTGATGTCGGCTACCCCCAAAAAATTGGGGGAAGTGCCTTGGTATATGTATGTATGTAGAACAAATATTTCCTTCTTAGTACTTGATTATATGGATATAATTTATTAAATATCATTCATTATTTTGTTTTGAGAAGTTTATTTTACTTTTTGAATATTTTACCCAGCTGTAGCAGTACCGAAGAAGTGGAGTTTGATCTTGAAAAGGTTGAAAATGTCTGCAAACAGTTTGATTTCCTGTTGGAAAAGGATGCAGAAATGCCAAGTGCCGAGGAAGTCTTCTATGCGCTAAGATTGTACAGAAAACCAGTGGAGATGGATGCCATTTTGACAACTGAAAGTATGTGTATATTCAAGTCTAGTTCGTTATACAAGGATGCATGAAAATATTGTTTCTATAAACCTCCCCTCTTCATATTGCTTCTCTCTCGATTCTGGTTAAAATTTCGACATCGACCCTGGAATTAAAGGTTTCCTTATTTCTTTCCTTGTAATTATTATTTCTCAACCAGTCCTACAAGTTATATTTTTAATTTTCAAGAAGTTCCATAATTATACATTATGATTTTTTCATGCCATTTACCACTAGATGTCGCAATTTTCAAAGTTTTGAATTTTAATGTTGATGAATCAGAGCTTTCAAAGAGGAGCGATATGAATGTGAGGCAAGTTTAGAAATAACAGATTTTATTATAATGATTTTTCTAACAATAGCCACTGGGGTGACTTTACTCATTTAAAAGTCATTGATACTTTTAAAGTTATATTTATTTGGTTGTTAGAATGTTGAGACACACCAATACCAATCGTTTTGAATTCTGTATTATATTGTTCATATGGAAAATAATCAAAATAAATAAGTTTTAAAATGTTTTAAAGAATTTATAAAAAAGTTTATTGGAAAACAATCAAATTGTTTAAACGATAATTGACAGAGCTACCTTAATCTACTGTAGCCTACATCTCTTAATTTGAAAATTAACAAACCAAATTAGAAAGAAACAATTTTCTTCAAGTCCCTCCTATATAAAATCCGCATAAGCCTGATATATCAGTAATTTTAAAGTGTATAAATGTATATTGTTCCAACACAGGAACTTACCGCGAACTACTTTCATAGGAGTTACCTGGAACCTCCTCTCAATTGACCAGAGTTTTGTGTAGTTTATCCTACTCCCGTTTTCTGTAATGGTAGGCCTAGGCGGAAGGATACGTGCCCTGAGGGCAATGCCGAGGCAGGCCACATGTGAGCTTGGGTCGCGACCTCCAGTAAGTTCTCTGGTCGCGTCGTGATATCATCTCGACGCTCCTTATGCCACGGCATTGCCCTCAGGGCACGTATCCTTCCGCCTAGGCCTACCATTACAGAAAACGGGAGTAGGGTAAACTACACAAAACTCTGGTCTATTGAGAGGAGGTTCCAGGTAACTCCTATGAAAGTAGTTCTCGGTAAGTATGTTAGGAAAAATACAAATTACTAATAATATGTGATATTAACAATGTAAGTTCTAAAGCAATGCCATTTTTTTTATTTCTTGAGCATTGCTATTTTTTTTTCATTCTTGAATGCCATATTTTGTTAACAGGTAAAGTTATTTCATGTATGACCTTGTATAGTTTCAGAGCATGTGAAAAGAGGTAGCTCCATCCAAGGAGACTTGATGCATTGTTGGCGAGGATCACTAGATGAACATATTCGTAATGCTGCTCGACAGAAGAAGCTCAATCCATTTCTGGTTTCCAGTGCACCACAAGTTTCTATAAAGCAAGTATTCATTTGTGAAGTGTATATTAGTAAGATGACCCTACGTTTGTGCTAAACTTGAAAACAGTCCCTATCAGTTTTATTATAACATATGTTTTAATAATGCCAGTGTTTTTCAACGAGTGTTAGATAATGTTAGTTATTTCAACAAGTGGTATTAGTTTTTAGCCTATCCTCTTAGGTTATGGTTCAAGTTTCTGCGTTTCTGCAACACAGATTTTTATTGATTTGATTACACTTCATAGTTGCCTTGTTAAGTTGCTTCATACTAAGAAGAATTAGTGATAAGAGTAATTCATACAGTATCTTTCACACTGATATGCAACACACAGGTTTTGTAACCTTTAGCATATCATTATTTCATGAGTGTATGACGAGTATATTTATAGATAGACATACATACATATACCAAGGCACTTCCCCCAATTTTGGGGGGTTGCCGAAATCAAACAAATGAAACAAAAAAAGGGGACCTCTCCTCTCTACGTTCCTTCCAGCCTGACAAGGGACTCAACCAAGTTCGGCTGGTACTGCTAGGGTGCCACAGCCCACACTCCCCCATTATCCACCACAGATGAAGCTTCATAACGCTGAATCCCATACTGCTGCTACCTCCGCGGTCATCTAAGGAGACCGGAGGAAGCAGCAGGGCCTACCGGAACTGCGTCACAATCGCTCGCCATTCATTCATATTTCTAGCACGATCTCTTGCCTCTCTCACATCTATCATCCTATCACCCAGGAAGATCTGAATGTAAAGGATGGTCAGAGTTATGAAAAATCTTTTGCAACATGCATAATGAACTTATTGAACGATGGTGCCAAAGATTAATGTCTAGATCAGGAATAAGAAATTTAATAGACTGTAAGTTTCTGTCCAACAAATTAAGATGAGAATCAGCAGCTGAACACCAGACAGGAGAACAATACTCAAACTAAGGTAGAATGAAAGAATTAAAACACTTCTCCAGAATAGATTGATCACTGAAAATCTTGTATGACTCAATAAGCCAATTTTTTGTGCAATTGAAGAAGACACAGACCTATTAAAAGTAAAATGTTAATTTTCCATATTGAGATTATTATTATTAATATTATTATTATTATTATTATTATTATTATTATTATTATTACTTGCTAAGCTAAAACCCTAGTTGGAAAAGCAGAATGCTATAAGCCCAAGAGCTCCAACAGAGAAAATAGCCCTGTGAGGAAAGGAAATAAGGAAAAACTACGAGAAGTTTAAGAATAATAACATTAAAATAAATATTTCATATATAAACTATAAAAACTTGAAAATAACAAGAGGAATAGATGAGTTATCCAAGTATTGGAGTCTGCCAGATAAATATTAGGTTTTTAATTCTTCAAATGTAAGTTTGTATTTGACGAATTAGTTTATGATTTTTTTAAAACTTTAGTTTTTTCTTGACACATTCTATAGGTTATGGGAATTTGCTAGCGAGGCCTATGCTGAGCAGTTAATAGAGGAGGGAGATATTATTTCAGCAGCGACATACTTACTCAATGTAAATAAGGTAAGTGGAACTTCTCTGCTAATTTAATGCTATACCATTTTATACTGGCATCATGTACTTCTTAGATCATCATCAAATATTTTTAGGTTGGCTTTTCTCTTTTTGGGGTCTTGCATGAAAGGTATAATATCCTCTCTTTTCATTCCTGTACTCTCTCTCTGCTTCAACTATTAGTTCTCGGTATTCATTTGTCTCTTTTTATTGATGTTCTCCTGTATTTACACACGTCTCCAACCCATTAACCCTTTAACCCCCAGGCTATTTGGAAATTTCCAACCCTTAACCCCCAGGGGTTATTTTTTTTCAAGCACATTATGCTGCATATTTTTTTAAAAATTGCTCTAACAGCCTTAATTTTCCTCATAGAGAGGTCAGGTTGGTCTCATTCACTTGGAAAATGCCCGAAGTTTCTCAAAAAAAATTATCAAAAACATGCAAAAAAAAAATTAAATAGCAGTTTTCTGCAAGGACGTACCTGTACGTCCATGGGGGTAAAGGGATGAGTTTTGTGAAACGTACCAGTACGTCCTTTGGGAGTAAAAGGGTTAATTACAGATAATTACATTCATTTTAACTATTATACTTTTTAACCATTCCCCGTTTCATTTCTTTTCTATTGATTTGCATCTTTCCAGTTGCCCTTTTTTTTACATTTATTTTTATATTTTTACCTTTTATTCTTTTATAGCCACAATTTATGTATATCTTTTGATATCCATCCATTCACTTTGCCTTCTCACTTAATTGTCAAACCCATCTCTGACCAACTTGATGTTCACCTATTTAGAAACAAGTTCCAGACAACATTGCTCTTTGTAAGGACATTTTCAACTGTGATTGTTTTATGCGTTATAAACACCCAAAGCCCTAACGCCTTTGCTATACCTGACACTGTTACACCTTGACATTTTGACCATTTGAAATTCAACATGTGACACAGCAACTAAACCAAGGTATTATTGTTATTATTACTACTACTACTACTAATACTACTACTACTACTACTACTACTACTACTACTACTACTACTACTACTACTACTACTACTAGGTAAGCTACAACCCTAGTTGGAAAAGCAGGATGCTATAAGCCCAAGGGCTCCAACAGGGGAAAGTAGCCTAGTGAGGAAAGGAGATAAGAAAATAAATAAACGATTTAAGTAAAGAACAATCAAGATAAAATATTTAAAAAACTGGAACATCAAAACAGATATTTCATATATAAACTATAAAAAAGACTTTAGTCAGCCTGTTCAACATAGATATTCTTTTTCTTCATTGTCCTCATGAAAATTTGTGGATAATATTGACAACTATATGTAGGTAGCAAAAATGCTACAGCAATTATGAAATATTCTGTAGTGAGCAAACTTTAGTTTTTTTTAATAAACCATTAAGTTAGGAGATAGCGGTACACTCTTATCATTTGTGTTTTCAGGTTGAAGAAGCAGTAGAATTGTTGATGAAGAACAGGTTTTACCGTGAAGCTATGGCCATTGCCAAATGCCGTCGAGGTTATAGCGAAGAACTCGTCAAGAAGATTACCCTTGCTTGGGCTGCATCCACAATATTTGAAGGATCGTTTGATTTTGCTGCATCTCTGTAAGTACCTTTTTTGTATACTTATCTTGCATAAACTTACATTTTTTTTTTACATAAGATTAGAAAAAACAGCACAGTATTTGGTTTGACTACTGCAGTGTATTAACCCTTTTACCCCCAGGCTATTTGGAAATTTCCAACCCTTAACCCCCAGGGGGTTATTTTTTTTCCCAGCACATTTTGCAGTATATTTTTTTTAAAATTGCTCTAACAGCCTTAATTTTCATCATAGAGAGGTCAGGTTGGTCTCATTCTCTTGGAAAATGCCTGAATTTTTTCAAAAAATTATCAAAAATATGCAAAAAAAAATGTAAATAGCAGTTTTTTGCAAGGACGTACCGGTGCGTCCATGGGGGTAAAGGGATGAGTTTTGTGAAACGTACCAATACATCCTTTGTGGGTAAAAGGGTTAACATGAATCTTCTTTTAGAAGATTACTGTAAGTCAGCGAAGTTATCAATTACTTGATCTAGTTGAGGTATTGTCTTGAATTCTTTTTTCCACATAAGATTAAAAAAAAAAATGTATTTTATTGCATTAATGCACTGTATTAGTATTAATTTTCTTTTAGCAAATTAGTGAAGTCAAGGAATTTATCAGTTACTTGATCTAGTTATAATAATATTTTCAGCTTTTTGTATTTCCTTTTACTATTATTATTATTATTATTATTATTATTATTATTATTATTATTGTTATTGTTACTTGCTAAGCTACAACCCTAGTTGGAAAAGCAGGATCCTATAAGCCCAGGGGCCCCAACAGGGAAAATAGCCCAGTAAGGATAGGAAATAAGGAAAAATAAAATATTCTAAGGAGAGTAACATTAAAATGAATATATCCTATATAAACTATAAATACTTTACCAAAACAAGAGGAAGAGAAATTAGATGAAATAGTGTGCCCGCGTGTACTTTCAAGCAAGAAAACTAATCCATGACAGTGGAAGACCTTGGTACAGAAGCTATGGCAATACCCAAGACTAGAGAACAATGGTTTGATTTTGGAGTGTCCTCCTAGAAGAGCTGCTTACCCTAGCCAAAGAGTCTCTTCTACCCTTACCAAGAGGAAAGTAGCCACTGAACTATTACAGCGCAGTAGTTAACTCCTTTGGAGGAAAAGAATTGTTTGGTAATCTCAGTGTTGTCAGGTGTATGAGGACAGAGTAGAATGTGTAAAGAATAGCCAGACTATTCGGTGTATGTGTAGGCATAGGAAAGTGAACCGTAACCGTAGAGAAGGACCCAAGGGTTTTGTTATATAACTGAGTGATTAGGTAATAAAGTAGTTTTTAAATGCCATCTAGAGTTTAAAGTACCCAAAAGAATAGATTAAAGGTAAATCTAGGATACTATTTAAATGATCATACATACATACATATACCAAGGCACTTCCCCCAATTTTGGGGGTTAGCCAACATCAACAATGAAAAAAAAAAAAAAGGGGACCTCTACTCTCTACGTTCCTCCCAGCCTAACACGGGACTCAACCGAGTTCAGCTGGTACTGGTAGGGTGCCACAGCCCAACTTCCCACATTATCCACCACAGATGAAGCTTCATAATGCTGAATCCCCTACTGCTGCTACCTCCGCGGTCATCTAAGGCATCAGAGGCAGCAGCAGGGCCTACCGGAACTGCGTCACAATCGCTCGCCATTCATTCCTATTTCTAGCACGCTCTCTTGCCTCTCTCACATCTATCCTCCTATCACCCAGAGCTTTCTTCACTCCATCTATCCACCCAAACCTTGGCCTTCCTCTTGTACTTCTCCCATCAACTCTTGCATTCCTCACCTTCTTTAGCAGACAGCCATTTTCCATTCTCTCAACATGGCCAAACCACCTCAACACATTCATATCCACTCTAGCTGCTAACTCATTTCTTACACCCGTTCTCACTCTGACCACTTCGTTCCTAACCCTATCTACTCGAGATACACCAGCCATACTCCTTAGACACTTCATCTCAAACACATTCAATTTCTGTCTCTCCGTCACTTTCATTCCCCACAACTCCGATCCATACATCACAGTTGGTACAATCACTTTCTCATATAGAACTCTTTTTACATTCATCCCCAACCCTCTATTTTTTACTACTCCCTTAACTGCCCCCAACACTTTGCAACCTTCATTCACTCTCTGACGTACATCTGCTTCCACTCCACCATTTGCTGCAACAACAGACCCCAAGTACTTAAACTGATCCAGTTCCTCAAGTAACTCTCCATTCAACATGACATTCAACCTTACACCACCTTCCCTTCTCGTACATCTCATAACCTTACTCTTACCCACATTAACTCTCAACTTCCTTCTTTCACACACTCTTCCAAATTCTGTCACTAATCGGCCAAGCTTCTCTTCTGTGTCTGCAACCAGTACAGTATCATTCGCAAACAACAACTGATTTACCGCTCATTCATGGTCATTCTCGTCTACCAGTTTTAATCCTCGTCCAAGCACTCGAGCATTCACCTCTCTCACCACTCCATCAACATACAAGTTAAACAACCACGGTGACATCACACATCCCAGTCTCAGCCCCACTCTCACCGGAAACCAATCACTCACTTCATTTCCTATCCTAACACATGCTTTACTACCTTTGTAGAAACTTTTCACTGCTTGCAACAACTTTCCACCAACTCCATATAACCTCATCACATTCCACATTGCTTCCCTATCAACTCTATCATACGCTTTCTCCAGATCCATAAACGCAACATACACCTCCTTACCTTTTGCTAAATATTTCTCGCATATCTGCCTTACTGTAAAAATCTGATTCATACAACCCCTCCCTCTTTTAAAACCACCCTGTATTTCTAAGATTGCATTCTCTTTTTTATCCTTGATCCCATTAATCATTACTCTACCATACACTTTTCCAACTACGCTTAACAACCTAATACCTCTTGAATTACAACACTCATGCACATCTCCCTTACCCTTATATAGTGGTACAATACATGCACAAACCCAATCTACTGGTACCATTGATGATCATGGGAAACTTAAATGTTCTACCTCTTTCCGTCATTGGCTACTCACCATCTCTCAAGGCCTTGGAGTCAGCAATATGAACATAAGGAAAGTTAATAAAAATAAACAGAATTTTAATGATAAAATTTCTTTTTTCATGCCCATTGTTGTGAATTCATAAGGAAGTTTTTATGGAAGTACAATTCTAATTTAAGAATTTACAACACATCACATTTTTTCATTACATTTGCCTTTTTAACCCTTTTACCCCCAGGCTATTTGGAAATTTCCAACCCTTAACCCCCAGGGGGTTATTTTTTTCCCAGCACATTTTGCAGTATATTTTTTTTAAATTGCTCTAACAGCCTTAATTTTTGTCATAGAGAGGTCAGGTTGGTCTCATTCTCTTGGAAAATACCTGAATATTCTCAAAAAAATTATCAAAAATATGAAAAAAAAAAAATTTTTATAGCATTTTTTTACAAGGACGTACCGGTACGTCCATGGGGGTAAAGGGATGGCTTTTGTGAAACGTACCAGTACGTCCTTTGGGGGTAAAAGGGTTAATATTATTGAATTTCATAGTGTATATTTGAATCACTGATCGATATACACGATGAGATAACATTAAAAATAATTATTTAATTCAGTCAGGTAAGTATTGGCCTGATTGAAGAGGCGGCAGCAACCATGGCTCGACGCAACGATCACGGGTCTCTCTTTGTTGCATCGCTCCTGTACACTCACGCTGAAAAGAAGGACCTTTCTAAAGCCATTGGATTGATGTCGCTAAAAGAAGCATGCGTAAAGCAGGAACATGAGAAGATTGATCGTTACTTGACGTTTTTACCAGAATTAGAGGTATGTATACCATGTAAATGTTTCTATCGTTAAAGTAATTTTTTAGATTTCATTCTCTAATTTCTACTGCCTGCGGTGTGTTTTGCACAGCTCAGGAGATGATGTTAAATTTTAATGGCATGTATATGTATGTGTACATTTAGTTTATCTATATCAATATTTACTTTCTATAAATTTTTTTTAATTGATGATATTATTTTATTTGTATTATTGCCCGAAGAGCTCTGCTTCACATGGGCTTGGACCGAGTCTTTTTTTGTAAATATTTTATATGTAAATATGTTTTTGTCCAATAAACATTATTATTATTATTATTATTATTATTATTATTATTATTATTAAATTGATTAAATTTATTTTACTGTACAAATGTTTTAGACAGTGAAGAGAGATCCCATCTTAATATCTCTGGTAAAATATCCGAGTAAACATTTACATGTGGACAAAAAAGTATGGATGTAATGTTGTCGATAAATACGTAGGGTTGTAGTATTATCTTAACGATTCTAAACTGATTTATTTCAGTGGTTCCGCATTATATCGGTCTGCCATCAAAGTCTACTCAAGCTTGTACAAGAAGTTACAAGTAAAGAGCAACTGTCATCTTACTTTGTTGTGAAGTCTCAAGATATTAACACAGGAGCTGAATTGGAGCCCGCCATCGTCTCTTCCGAGGGGGAGGGTGAAAAGTACCCTTTTCTTCAGTATTTAACTGAGGAGTTGTTGAATCAGGGAGTCAAGGTTGAAAATTATGCTCATATGTATGAAACTATTACAAGTAATCTTGCTACACATCAGATGCCTACATCAGTGAAACAGGTAAGGTAGATTTAGAATGTTTACCAAAATCAATGTTTAGTACTGTAAATACTCGCTGAGACTTAGCTCAGCAGGGCAGAAAGCCTTATTCAGTATAGGATTATCATCTCACAGAGAATATTTACCATAATCAATGTTTAGTACTGTAAATACTGGCTGAGACTTACCTCAGCTGGACAGAAGGCCTTGTTCAGTATAGGGTTATCATCTCACAGAGAATATATACCAAAATCAATGTTTAGTACTGTAAATACTCACTGAGACTTACCTCAGCTGGACAGAAAGCCTTATTCAGTATAGGGTTATCATCTCACAGAGAATATTTACCATAATCAATGTTTAGTACTGTAAATACTCACTGAGACTTACCTCAGCTGGACAGAAAGCCTTATTCAGTATAGGGTTATCATCTCACAGAGAATATTTACCATAATCAATGTTTAGTACTGTAAATACTCACTGAGACTTACCTCAGCTGGACAGAAAGCCTTATTCAGTATAGGGTTATCATCTCACAGAGAATATTTACCATAATCAATGTTTAGTACTGTAAATACTCACTGAGACTTACCTCAGCTGGACAGAAAGCCTTATTCAGTATAGGGTTATCATCTCACAGAGAATATTTACCATAATCAATGTTTAGTACTGTAAATACTCACTGAGACTTACCTCAGCTGGACAGAAAGCCTTATTCAGTATAGGGTTATCATCTCACAGAGAATATTTACCATAATCAATGTTTAGTACTGTAAATACTCACTGAGACTTACCTCAGCAGGGCAGAAAGCCTTATTCAGTATAGGGTTATCATCTCACAGAGAATATTTACCATAATCAATGTTTAGTACTGTAAATACTCACTGAGACTTACCTCAGCTGGACAGAAAGCCTTATTCAGTATAGGGTTATCATCTCACAGAGAATATTTACCATAATCAATATTTAGTACTGTAAATACTCACTGAGACTTACCTCAGCAGGGCAGAAAGCCTTATTCAGTATAGGGTTATCATCTCACAGAGAATATTTACCATAATCAATGTTTAGTACTGTAAATACTCGCTGAGACTTACCTCAGCAGGGCAGAAAGCCTTGTTCAGTATAGGGTTATCATCTCACAGAGAATATTTACCATAATCAATGTTTAGTACTGTAAATACTCGCTGAGACTTACCTCAGCAGGGCAGAAAGCCTTGTTCAGTATAGGGTTGTCATCTCACAGAGAATATTTACCATAATCAATGTTTAGTACTGTAAATACTGGCTGAGACTTACCTCAGCTGGACAGAAAGCCGTATTCAGTATAGGGTTATCATCTCACAGAGAATATTTACCATAATCAATGTTTAGTACTGTAAATACTCGCTGAGACTTACCTCAGCAGGGCAGAAAGCCTTATTCAGTATAGGGTTATCATCTCACCCAGAATATTTACCATAATCAATGTTTAGTACTGTAAATACTGGCTGAGACTTACCTCAGCTGGACAGAAAGCCGTATTCAGTATAGGGTTATCATCTCACAGAGAATATTTACCATAATCAATGTTTAGTACTGTAAATACTGGCTGAGACTTACCTCAGCTGGACAGAAAGCCTTATTCAGTATAGGATTGTCATCTCTCAGAGAATATTTACCATAATCAATGTTTAGTACTGTAAATACTGGCTGAGACTTACCTCAGCTGGACAGAAAGCCGTATTCAGTATAGGGTTATCATCTCACAGAGAATATTTACCATAATCAATGTTTAGTACTGTAAATACTGGCTGAGACTTACCTCAGCTGGACAGAAAGCCTTATTCAGTATAGGATTGTCATCTCTCAGAGAATATTTACCATAATCAATGTTTAGTACTGTAAATACTCACTGAGACTTACCTCAGCTGGACAGAAAGCCTTATTCAGTATAGGGTTATCATCTCACAGAGAATATTTACCATAATCAATGTTTAGTACTGTAAATACTCACTGAGACTTACCTCAGCAGGGCAGAAAGCCTTATTCAGTATAGGGTTATCATCTCACAGAGAATATTTACCATAATCAATGTTTAGTACTGTAAATACTCACTGAGACTTACCTCAGCTGGACAGAAAGCCTTGTTCAGTATAGGATTGTCATCTCACAGAGAATATTTACCAAAATCAATGTTTAGTACTGTAAATACTCACTGAGACTTACCTCAGCTGGACAGAAAGCCTTATTCAGTATAGGGTTATCATCTCACAGAGAATATTTACCATAATCAATGTTTAGTACTGTAAATACTCACTGAGACTTACCTCAGCAGGGCAGAAAGCCTTATTCAGTATAGGGTTATCATCTCACAGAGAATATTTACCATAATCAATATTTAGTACTGTAAATACTCACTGAGACTTACCTCAGCAGGGCAGAAAGCCTTATTCAGTATAGGGTTATCATCTCACAGAGAATATTTACCATAATCAATGTTTAGTACTGTAAATACTCGCTGAGACTTACCTCAGCAGGGCAGAAAGCCTTGTTCAGTATAGGGTTGTCATCTCACAGAGAATATTTACCATAATCAATGTTTAGTACTGTAAATACTGGCTGAGACTTACCTCAGCTGGACAGAAAGCCGTATTCAGTATAGGGTTATCATCTCACAGAGAATATTTACCATAATCAATGTTTAGTACTGTAAATACTCGCTGAGACTTACCTCAGCAGGGCAGAAAGCCTTATTCAGTATAGGGTTATCATCTCACCCAGAATATTTACCATAATCAATGTTTAGTACTGTAAATACTGGCTGAGACTTACCTCAGCAGGACAGAAAGCCGTATTCAGTATAGGGTTATCATCTCACAGAGAATATTTACCATAATCAATGTTTAGTACTGTAAATACTGGCTGAGACTTACCTCAGCTGGACAGAAAGCCTTATTCAGTATAGGATTGTCATCTCTCAGAGAATATTTACCAAAATCAATGTTTAGTACTGTAAATACTGGCTGAGACTTACCTCAGCTGGAAAAAAAGCCTTATTCAGTATAGGATTGTCATCTCACAGAGAATATTTACCATAATCAATGTTTAGTACTGTAAATACTGGCTGAGACTTGCCTCAGCAGGGCAGAAAGCCTTATTCAGTATAGGGTTGTCATCTCACAGAGAATATTTACCATAATCAATGTTTAGTACTGTAAATACTGGCTGAGACTTGCCTCAGCAGGGCAGAAAGCCTTGTTCAGTATAGGGTTGTCATCTCACAGAGAATATTTACCATAATCAATGTTTAGTACTGTAAATACTCACTGAGACTTACCTCAGCAGGGCAGAAAGCCTTGTTCAGTATAGGGTTGTCATCTCACAGAGAATATTTACCATAATCAATGTTTAGTACTGTAAATACTGGCTGAGACTTGCCTCAGCAGGGCAGAAAGCCTTATTCAGTATAGGATTGTCATCTCACAGAGAATATTTACCATAATCAATGTTTAGTACTGTAAATACTCACTGAGACTTACCTCAGCAGGGCAGAAAGCCTTGTTCAGTATAGGGTTGTCATCTCACAGAGAATATTTACCATAATCAATGTTTAGTACTGTAAATACTGGCTGAGACTTGCCTCAGCAGGGCAGAAAGCCTTATTCAGTATAGGATTGTCATCTCACAGAGAATATTTACCAAGATCAATTTTTAGTACTGTAAATACTGGCTGAGACTTGCCTCAGCAGGGCAGAAAGCCTTATTCAGTATAGGATTGTCATCTCACAGAGAATATTTACCAAAATCAATGTTTAGTACTGTAAATACTTGCTGAGACTTACCTCAGCAGGGCAGAAAGCCTTATTCAGTATAGGGTTATCATCTCACCCAGAATATTTACCATAATCAATGTTTAGTACTGTAAATACTCGCTGAGACTTACCTCAGCAGGGCAGAAAGCCTTATTCAGTATAGGGTTATCATCTCACCCAGAATATTTACCATAATCAATGTTTAGTACTGTAAATACTGGCTGAGACTTACCTCAGCAGGGCAGAAAGCCTTGTTCAGTATAGGGTTATCATCTCACCCAGAATATTTACCATAATCAATGTTTAGTACTGTAAATACTTGCTGAGACTTACCTCAGCAGGGCAGAAAGCCTTATTCAGTATAGGGTTATCATCTCACAGAGAATATTTACCATAATCAATGTTTAGTACTGTAAATACTGGCTGAGACTTACCTCAGCAGGACAGAAAGCCTTATTCAGTATAGGGTTATCATCTCACAGAGAATATTTACCAAAATCAATGTTTAGTACTGTAAATACTGGCTGAGACTTACCTCAGCAGGGCAGAAAGCCTTGTTCAGTATAGGGTTATCATCTCACCCAGAATATTTACCATAATCAATGTTTAGTACTGTAAATACTGGCTGAGACTTACCTCAGCTGGACAGAAAGCCTTATTCAGTATAGGGTTATCATCTCACAGAGAATATTTACCATAATCAATGTTTAGTACTGTAAATACTGGCTGAGACTTACCTCAGCTGGACAGAAAGCCTTATTCAGTATAGGGTTATCATCTCACAGAGAATATTTACCATAATCAATGTTTAGTACTGTAAATACTGGCTGAGACTTACCTCAGCTGGACAGAAAGCCTTATTCAGTATAGGATTGTCATCTCTCAGAGAATATTTACCAAAATCAATGTTTAGTACTGTAAATACTGGCTGAGACTTACCTCAGCAGGGCAGAAAGCCTTATTCAGTATAGGATGGTCATCTCACAGAGAATATTTACCATAATCAATGTTTAGTACTGTAAATACTCACTGAGACTTACCTCAGCAGGGCAGAAAGCCTTGTTCAGTATAGGGTTGTCATCTCACAGAGAATATTTACCATAATCAATGTTTAGTACTGTAAATACTCACTGAGACTTACCTCAGCAGGGCAGAAAGCCTTGTTCAGTATAGGGTTGTCATCTCACAGAGAATATTTACCATAATCAATGTTTAGTACTGTAAATACTCACTGAGACTTACCTCAGCAGGGCAGAAAGCCTTATTCAGTATAGGGTTGTCATCTCACAGAGAATATTTACCATAATCAATGTTTAGTACTGTAAATACTCACTGAGACTTACCTCAGCAGGGCAGAAAGCCTTGTTCAGTATAGGGTTGTCATCTCAGAGAGAATATTTACCATAATCAATGTTTAGTACTGTAAATACTCACTGAGACTTACCTCAGCAGGGCAGAAAGCCTTGTTCAGTATAGGGTTATCATCTCACAGAGAATATTTACCATAATCAATGTTTAGTACTGTAAATACTCACTGAGACTTACCTCAGCAGGGCAGAAAGCCTTATTCAGTATAGGGTTATCATCTCACAGAGAATATTTACCATAATCAATGTTTAGTACTGTAAATACTCACTGAGACTTACCTCAGCAGGGCAGAAAGCCTTGTTCAGTATAGGGTTGTCATCTCACAGAGAATATTTACCATAATCAATGTTTAGTACTGTAAATACTCACTGAGACTTACCTCAGCAGGGCAGAAAGCCTTGTTCAGTATAGGGTTGTCATCTCACAGAGAATATTTACCATAATCAATGTTTAGTACTGTAAATACTGGCTGAGACTTGCCTCAGCAGGGCAGAAAGCCTTATTCAGTATAGGATTGTCATCTCACAGAGAATATTTACCAAGATCAATTTTTAGTACTGTAAATACTGGTTGAGACTTGCCTCAGCAGGGCAGAAA
The DNA here is from genome assembly GCF_036898095.1 of Palaemon carinicauda. Classification (NCBI taxonomy): domain Eukaryota; kingdom Metazoa; phylum Arthropoda; class Malacostraca; order Decapoda; family Palaemonidae; genus Palaemon; species Palaemon carinicauda. The sequence continues at coordinate 123,096,272 of NC_090735.1, read as the reverse complement.
GCCTTATTCAGTATAGGATTGTCATCTCACAGAGAATATTTACCAAGATCAATTTTTAGTACTGTAAATACTCGCTGAGACTTACCTCAGCAGGGCAGAAAGCCTTATTCAGTATAGGGTTATCATCTCACAGAGAATATTTACCAAAATCAATATTTAGTACTGTAAATACTCGCTGAGACTTACCTCAGCAGGGCAGAAAGCCTTGTTCAGTATAGGGTTATCATCTCACAGAGAATATTTACCATAATCAATGTTTAGTACTGTAAATACTTGCTGAGACTTGCCTCAGCAGGGCAGAAAGCCTTATTCAGTATAGGGTTATCATCTCAGAGAATATTTACCAAAATCAATGTTTAGTACTGTAAATACTCGCTGAGACTTACCTCAGCAGGGCAGAAAGCCTTATTCAGTATAGGGTTATCATCTCACAGAGAATATTTACCATAATCAATGTTTAGTACTGTAAATACTCGCTGAGACTTACCTCAGCTGGACAGAAAGCCTTATTCAGTATAGGGTTATCATCTCACAGAGAATATTTACCAAAATCAATGTTTAGTACTGTAAATACTCGCTGAGACTTACCTCAGCTGGACAGAAAGCCTTATTCAGTATAGGGTTATCATCTCACAGAGAATATTTACCAAAATCAATGTTTAGTACTGTAAATACTTGCTGAGACTTACCTCAGCTGGACAGAAAGCCTTATTCAGTATAGGGTTATCATCTCACAGAGAATGTTTACCAAAATCAATGTTTAGTACTGTAAATACTCGCTGAGACTTACCTCAGCTGGGCAGAAAGCCTTATTCAGTATAGGGTTATCATCTCACAGAGAATATTTACCAAAATCAATGTTTAGTACTGTAAATACTTGCTGAGACTTACCTCAGCAGGGCAGAAAGCCTTATTCAGTATAGGGTTATCATCTCACAGAGAATATTTACCAAGATCAATTTTTAGTACTGTAAATACTCGCTGAGACTTACCTCAGCAGGGCAGAAAGCCTTATTCAGTATAGGGTTATCATCTCACAGAGAATATTTACCAAAATCAATGTTTAGTACTGTAAATACTCGCTGAGACTTACCTCAGCAGGGCAGAAAGCCTTGTTCAGTATAGGGTTATCATCTCACAGAGAATATTTACCATAATCAATGTTTAGTACTGTAAATACTCGCTGAGACTTGCGTCAGCAGGGCAGAAAGCCTTATTCAGTATAGGGTTATCATCTCACAGAGAATATTTACCATAATCAATGTTTAGTACTGTAAATACTTGCTGAGACTTGCGTCAGCAGGGCAGAAAGCCTTATTCAGTATAGGGTTATCATCTCACAGAGAATATTTACCAAAATCAATGTTTAGTACTGTAAATACTCGCTGAGACTTACCTCAGCAGGGCAGAAAGCCTTATTCAGTATAGGGTTATCATCTCACAGAGAATATTTACCATAATCAATGTTTAGTACTGTAAATACTTGCTGAGACTTGCGTCAGCAGGGCAGAAAGCCTTATTCAGTATAGGGTTATCATCTCACAGAGAATATTTACCAAAATCAATGTTTAGTACTGTAAATACTCGCTGAGACTTACCTCAGCAGGGCAGAAAGCCTTGTTCAGTATAGGGTTATCATCTCACAGAGAATATTTACCATAATCAATGTTTAGTACTGTAAATACTTGCTGAGACTTGCCTCAGCAGGGCAGAAAGCCTTATTCAGTATAGGGTTATCATCTCACAGAGAATATTTACCAAAATCAATGTTTAGTACTGTAAATACTGGCTGAGACTTACCTCAGCTGGACAGAAAGCCTTATTCAGTATAGGGTTATCATCTCACAGAGAATATTTACCATAATCAATGTTTAGTACTGTAAATACTCGCTGAGACTTACCTCAGCAGGGCAGAAAGCCTTATTCAGTATAGGGTTATCATCTCACCCAGAATATTTACCATAATCAATGTTTAGTACTGTAAATACTGGCTGAGACTTACCTCAGCTGGACAGAAAGCCTTATTCAGTATAGGGTTATCATCTCACAGAGAATATTTACCATAATCAATGTTTAGTACTGTAAATACTCGCTGAGACTTACCTCAGCAGGGCAGAAAGCCTTATTCAGTATAGGGTTATCATCTCACCCAGAATATTTACCATAATCAATGTTTAGTACTGTAAATACTGGCTGAGACTTACCTCAGCTGGACAGAAAGCCTTATTCAGTATAGGGTTATCATCTCACAGAGAATATTTACCATAATCAATGTTTAGTACTGTAAATACTGGCTGAGACTTACCTCAGCTGGACAGAAAGCCTTATTCAGTATAGGGTTATCATCTCACAGAGAATATTTACCATAATCAATGTTTAGTACTGTAAATACTCGCTGAGACTTACCTCAGCAGGGCAGAAAGCCTTATTCAGTATAGGGTTATCATCTCACCCAGAATATTTACCATAATCAATGTTTAGTACTGTAAATACTGGCTGAGACTTACCTCAGCTGGACAGAAAGCCTTATTCAGTATAGGGTTATCATCTCACCCAGAATATTTACCATAATCAATGTTTAGTACTGTAAATACTGGCTGAGACTTACCTCAGCTGGACAGAAAGCCTTATTCAGTATAGGGTTATCATCTCACCCAGAATATTTACCATAATCAATGTTTAGTACTGTAAATACTGGCTGAGACTTACCTCAGCTGGACAGAAAGCCTTATTCAGTATAGGGTTATCATCTCACCCAGAATATTTACCATAATCAATGTTTAGTACTGTAAATACTGGCTGAGACTTACCTCAGCTGGACAGAAAGCCTTATTCAGTATAGGGTTATCATCTCACCCAGAATATTTACCATAATCAATGTTTAGTACTGTAAATACTGGCTGAGACTTACCTCAGCTGGACAGAAAGCCTTATTCAGTATAGGGTTATCATCTCACCCAGAATATTTACCATAATCAATGTTTAGTACTGTAAATACTGGCTGAGACTTACCTCAGCTGGACAGAAAGCCTTATTCAGTATAGGGTTATCATCTCACCCAGAATATTTACCATAATCAATGTTTAGTACTGTAAATACTGGCTGAGACTTACCTCAGCTGGACAGAAAGCCTTATTCAGTATAGGGTTATCATCTCACCCAGAATATTTACCATAATCAATGTTTAGTACTGTAAATACTGGCTGAGACTTACCTCAGCTGGACAGAAAGCCTTATTCAGTATAGGGTTATCATCTCACAGAGAATATTTACCATAATCAATGTTTAGTACTGTAAATACTGGCTGAGACTTACCTCAGCTGGACAGAAAGCCTTATTCAGTATAGGGTTATCATCTCACAGAGAATATTTACCATAATCAATGTTTAGTACTGTAAATACTCGCTGAGACTTACCTCAGCAGGGCAGAAAGCCTTATTCAGTATAGGATTGTCATCTCTCAGAGAATATTTACCAAAATCAATGTTTAGTACTGTAAATACTGGCTGAGACTTACCTCAGCAGGGCAGAAAGCCTTATTCAGTATAGGATTGTCATCTCACAGAGAATATTTACCATAATCAATGTTTAGTACTGTAAATACTGGCTGAGACTTGCCTCAGCAGGGCAGAAAGCCTTATTCAGTATAGGGTTATCATCTCACAGAGAATATTTACCATAATCAATGTTTAGTACTGTAAATACTTGCTGAGACTTGCCTCAGCAGGGCAGAAAGCCTTATTCAGTATAGGGTTATCATCTCACAGAGAATATTTACCAAAATCAATGTTTAGTACTGTAAATACTGGCTGAGACTTACCTCAGCAGGACAGAAAGCCTTATTCAGTATAGGGTTATCATCTCACAGAGAATATTTACCATAATCAATGTTTAGTACTGTAAATACTGGCTGAGACTTACCTCAGCAGGGCAGAAAGCCTTGTTCAGTATAGGATTATCATCTCACAGAGAATATTTACCAAAATCAATGTTTAGTACTGTAAATACTCGCTGAGACTTACCTCAGCAGGACAGAAAGCCTTATTCAGTATAGGGTTGTCATCTCACAGAGAATATTTACCATAATCAATGTTTAGTAGTGTAAATACTCGCTGAGACTTACCTCAGCTGGACAGAAAGCCTTATTCAGTATAGGGTTATCATCTCACAGAGAATATTTACCATAATCAATGTTTAGTACTGTAAATACTTGCTGAGACTTGCCTCAGCAGGGCAGAAAGCCTTATTCAGTATAGGGTTATCATCTCACAGAGAATATTTACCAAAATCAATGTTTAGTACTGTAAATACTCGCTGAGACTTACCTCAGCAGGACAGAAAGCCTTATTCAGTATAGGGTTGTCATCTCACAGAGAATATTTACCATAATCAATGTTTAGTAGTGTAAATACTCGCTGAGACTTACCTCAGCAGGGCAGAAAGCCTTGTTCAGTATAGGGTTATCATCTCACAGAGAATATTTACCAAAATCAATGTTTAGTACTGTAAATACTGGCTGAGACTTACCTCAGCAGGGCAGAAAGCCTTGTTCAGTATAGGATTATCATCTCACAGAGAATATTTACCATAATCAATGTTTAGTACTGTAAATACTGGCTGAGACTTACCTCAGCAGGACAGAAAGCCTTATTCAGTATAGGGTTATCATCTCACAGAGAATATTTACCAAAATCAATGTTTAGTACTGTAAATACTGGCTGAGACTTACCTCAGCAGGGCAGAAAGCCTTGTTCAGTATAGGATTATCATCTCACAGAGAATATTTACCATAATCAATGTTTAGTACTGTAAATACTGGCTGAGACTTACCTCAGCAGGACAGAAAGCCTTATTCAGTATAGGGTTATCATCTCACAGAGAATATTTACCAAAATCAATGTTTAGTACTGTAAATACTGGCTGAGACTTACCTCAGCAGGGCAGAAAGCCTTGTTCAGTATAGGATTATCATCTCACAGAGAATATTTACCATAATCAATGTTTAGTACTGTAAATACTGGCTGAGACTTACCTCAGCAGGACAGAAAGCCTTGTTCAGTATAGGGTTATCATCTCACAGAGAATATTTACCAAAATCAATGTTTAGTACTGTAAATACTGGCTGAGACTTACCTCAGCAGGGCAGAAAGCCTTGTTCAGTATAGGATTATCATCTCACAGAGAATATTTACCATAATCAATGTTTAGTACTGTAAATACTGGCTGAGACTTACCTCAGCAGGACAGAAAGCCTTGTTCAGTATAGGGTTATCATCTCACAGAGAATATTTACCAAAATCAATGTTTAGTACTGTAAATACTCACTGAGACTTACCTCAGCAGGGCAGAAAGCCTTGTTCAGTATAGGATTATCATCTCACAGAGAATATTTACCAAAATCAATGTTTAGTACTGTAAATACTTACTGAGACTTACCTCAGCAGGGCAGAAAGCCTTGTTCAGTATAGGGTTGTCATCTCACAGTAACAATTTGTCTTGTTTCCCAAAATTGATAGTGTAAGGGAAACTACAGTGCCCAAAACTTACACTATATATCATAGTGAGTAGTAACATTGGTGCCCCAACCAAACTGTGACCTATAAGAATTTCTGAATGTGCAATGTGCTAGTATTCTTTTCTTGATAAGAAGGGAGTCATTAATTGTTCCATATGACCAGTCAGTCACTACTTTAACTTGGAGTTCTTGATCTCTTAACTAATCCTATTCTTGATAAGAAGGGAATCATTAATTGTGAGTTAGTTCCATGTGACTGGACAGTCATTACTTTAACTTGGAGTTCTTGATCTCTTAACGAATCCTATTCTTGATAAGAAGGGAATCGTTAATTGTGAGTTAGTTCCATGTGACTGGACAGTCACTACTTTAACTGGGAGTTCTTGTTCTCTTAACTTATCCCAGTTAAAACCATTTTGAATGGCTGACAAGCTCAGATAGATTATACATTGAGACCAGGCTACCATCCGTTAAAACCTTCCTTACAAGGAAAACGGTCGGCAGCGGTGAGACAAGTTGGATGTAAAACTGTGAATTAGCTTATTTGGTTTTACTTTAGACAATAAATAAGATCATTTTGAAGTACAGTATCTAAATTATTTATTTGCTAGTTATGGAAACATAAGTGGTACCATTCTTGAAAGACCCTGCATCTAGATTCTCACTAAGAGGATAAGGTTTAGGTCTGTGAAGCATGAAGACTATCAACCTTACCATATATGGAAGATGCCTTTTAGTATGTGTCTCCGTTATATAACAAAGAGCAAGAGTCTGGCTATATGTATAAATATTTCTTTGTGGTCACACGCAGCGGCACGGTCAAATGTATAACTACACGATCTCTCCCCATCCCTTGGGTAGGGGGAGAAGGATTGGTCTTATCTTAGTGAGAGGGGATGTAGTTGGGAAAGGGGGAGGGTGTTGAATCTGTCTACATGCATATCTAAATATTTAGCCATCATTTTTGCGTACGCTAGTTCTATAATACTTTATAGATATGAATGGTTAAGTTCAATAATACTTTATAGATATGAATGGTTAAGTTCTATAATACTTTATAGGTATGAATGGTTAAGTTCTATAATACTTTATAGATATGAATGGTTAAGTTCTGTAATACTTTATTGGGATGAATGGTTAAATCCATATTGTTTCCCTCATTTCCTTTTGTTTAATTTTTAATTCAATTGCCTTATTTTGATAAAAACTTACATTTTTTTTTTTTTTGTATTTTCAGCTGTGGTTCCTTATAGCCATAGCAGTGTGTGAAATGTTAATGAGCCGTACTCAGGAATTATGGGAACTTCATCTTACTGCAGTACTGGATTATGCCTTGTCTTGGGGAAAAGTTGATCAGGCATTTCATTTAACGCATATTTTGCTCCCTCGAGGTATGTATTTTTGATCCCAAATGAGGGGTTAATTTCATGTTATTTTACTCTTAAGTATCACTTTAATTTTTTGTTTTTCATAACATTGTTGTGGTGCAATATCGCATATTTCCAAAGCCTTCTTATGTCATGAAATTTCCATAGGGAGAGAGGATATGTAACGGTTCCTCATTTATCCTTCCCTTAGTTGACTAGACTGGGTAAAGTCTATTGGGGGTGCAGATATCTATGGTTATCTTCGGATACGTCCCTGATTATACACGATATCTTCGGATAGTCGTTCCGGGGGTTAGAACCCCGTGGTACCTGACGGTAATTCTCTTGTAATATCACTCGCAGAAATATTATACAGTAGGAAGCTGCCGAAGGGAACTTCCATCAGGACGACATGGCTATCTCGCCCAAAAATAGATTTTTCCTATGTCAAAATCCATTTTATCATTTCATAAGGAGTAGGATTTATGAAATATGAAATGTAATATTAACATTTGATTACATTAACCAAGCTTCTGCTGCAATAAATTTACTGTTAAAAGACTAATAAAAGATAGGGTGTTACAATAAACTCTAAACTTGAAGATACATTTGTTTTTTCAGGGATAACTGATCTTTCTACTGTTCTAAACTTAAAGATACATTTGTTTTTAGGGATAACTGATCTTTCTACTGTTCTAAACTTAAAGATACATTTGTTTTTCAGGGATAACTGATCTTTATACTGTTCTAAACTTAAAGATACATTTTTTTTTCAGGGATAACTGATCTTTCTACTGTTCTAAACTTAAAGATACATTTGTTTTTCAGGGATAACTGATCTTTCTACTGTTCTTCCCAAGACCTTTGAGTACCAAGAGGGTTCTAGCAAAGCTGCGAGCATGTTACTTCATATGTACAATGTGTCGGAAATAAGTATGGTACATTCAGAGCTTCAATGTGATGAGGCTTGGGATATCATCGAGCAAACTTTAGATTGTAAAAAGAAGGTTAATCCTTCAGACAATCTAGCGAGTGCGGATTCTTTAGGTGAAATTAACAATGGCAGTGCTTTGGAGTACGATCTCGAAAGGCAAAACGGCAAAGTATCGAAGACTGTGATAATAGATGACAAAGACAGTGCATTACAATTAAGTCAAGAGAAGCCTGCATACAAGACAGCTGATGTCCATTTCTTATCGATTCCAAGAACCAGTACAGAATTGCTGAGTAAACTGCATTATCTTAGTGATTTCTTTATAAGAGATGAAGATATCCATGGCGTGAGGAAAAGAGTTACGGACGGTTTCTCAGACCCAAAGCAGCTGCTACTGCAAATAAGTTTGAATTTGAGGGACAAAGGAAATTTGAATGATCAATATGTGCAGGACTTAATTTTTAAAATAAGCTCGATCAAGAGTTAGTACAAATATTCTTGTGTACGGTATAATGAATTTTGATTTTGATTTGTGTTATTCTGACATCAAATTATTGTTACTTTTTCTTATGAAACTAATTTTGAAGTGGGTGTGGTGAGGCCTTGAATACTACAGTCTATGTCAATCGAAATTATTGGGGAAAAGGAGCAGTTAGAAAAGTACCCTTTTGATATGTAGATAGCAGGTAAAAGATTAGTAAGAATGGTATGCTAGAGCTGACTGGATGCTGGTAAACTAGTCTTCTGAGCTACATTCTTTAAAATCTAGGGGTGGAATATATACCAACCAGTTAAGCATCATACACCACGTATATTATTCCGGACTGCTATCCCCTTTTGGGGAAGGGCTCCCTCTCCTTTGACCACATACCATAGAGACTTGAACAAAACTGAAATTCAGGCAGAAAAACACACGACAGAACAGGCTTAACATTGATGTCAAGACCTACATAGTGAAATAATACTGTGAAAATAGCACGAATAATAGTAGGTAAACTACTCTCCTACAAATGATAAATGTTACATACTTCTGAATATTGGTTTATTATACTTACAAGACTTTCCTTTTATATGAGTAAGGTGTAATTACTGAATAGTTTTTCCAAACAAAAAGTTTAATGAAAGAAAAGTTTTACCCTTTTTTATTTTGAAGGGAATTGAAGCTTATGAACTTTCATGAATTTTTTTGGGCAGTCTCTCATCCAATTTTAATTGTTACAATAACAACGGTGGTTCAGAAAGAAAAGTATCATCGGAACTTACAAGAAATCTCTTTGAGAATTAGATGTATATTATACTTTAATCCTCAAACGCGTAGTTTTATTGTAAGAAGTATCTGCTCCTGGGTCTTTTAACCTTTTACCCCCAGGCTATTTGGAAATTTCCAACCCTTAACCCCCAGGGGGTATTTTTTTCCCAGCACATTTTGCAGTATATATTTTTTTAATTGCTCTAAGAGCCTTAATTTTTGCCATAGAGAGGTCAGGTTGGTCTCATTCTCTTGGAAAATGGCTGAATTTTCTCAAAAAATTCTCAAAAATATGAAGAAAAAAATTTTTATAGCATTTTTTTGCAAGGACGTACCGGTACTTCCATGGGGGTAAAGAGATGGCTTTTGTGAAACGTACCAGTACGTCCTTTTGGGGTAAAAGGGTTAACATTGAGTAGAACTGGTGTAGCTTTCGCACGAACTTGCTATCTTATACATTGTGGAAAAAGGAGAGCAGACATTGACTTCTGGTCAAACCTATAAGTTGTGATAGATAAGGTGCTGTTTTTATAAGAATTTTTGTTTATTATTTTAGTTATAGGGAAAGTATTATATTATTTCTGATAATTTTTTTTTTTTGCCATAAGGAAGATAATGATCAACATCATTGTATTTTTTTACTCGAGTTATTTGATTTTTTAGATATTACAGTATACTATTAATTAAATAGTTAGATTGATGATATGACACTGTATTTTCACCTTTTAGAAGGGAGTTTTACTAGTTACAATTGGCTTCCCTATTTTTTTCTTTTTTTTTCTTTCTTTTTTTTCATATCACCGCATGCTAAAGACATCTGGCGGCAACTGTACAATGTATTGGTGTAACAATACATAAGAGCTTTTTATTCCCATACTGTAATTATATGACAATGATTTATCATTTCCTCATAGTATGTATTATCCCTAGATTAAAATTGTTACCTAATCAGTATTACTATGCCATTAGGTGAATGTTCTTTTAGTCACGTAAGGATGTTGCCTTTTATACTCTGATCTTAAAGCCAACTGAACAATGTTTACATACATATACAGTATGCAATTGTTCTAATAATTTTAATTGATACACCTGTAATAATTTTCCATGGAGATGATATTGCTGCATTCAATTACAGTACTCCTGATCTCATTTTTTTTCTTTACTTTAGCAGCTTTTCTAATTCAAAACTTGAGCCCTAATTTTTATTGAATGTAGCTTTGAATTATATTTCTTTTCCTTATTTAGCTTTGTTCTTATGAATATAGAAACCTTAGCCTTTAAAATAAGGAATTATATTTTCAGCAGAGCTGGAACTGTGGTTGAATTTGTTAACAAGGCAATTAAAGACAGGAATCGAGGGGGGGTCAAGGAGACCCCCCTCCTCCTTTTGTTGGAAAAACTATTTGTCTAAGGCCGCAATAAGTATGAACTTTTTTGTCTTTTTTTTTTTCCTTTTCTTTCTCTTACAGGAAATGAATGCTAGCTGCTGCTTGAGATAATGGATGTGAAAATGTGTGCTGGGTGTAGGTTGTGACCTGTGCAGAGGCAGACTTATGCTCTGAGAGCTTAATCTTCTCCGGGGTCTGTTGGCAACTCTCAATAATAAGACATTGAGGAGGTCTTTTGCCTCTTCCATTATCTCACTTGGTGCATCTGCTATTGCCACTCCTGTGCATGGAATATGCATCTGGAGCAAGGAGCCCTCGGAGCTACGTCTTCGGGTTTTTCAAGTAGTATGGAAAGGGCTCCTTTTGACACAAGCATTCTTTTTTTTTTTTTGGTGTGAGAGGTGGAAAAGACCCCAAGTGGCATAGGAGCCAGAGCCCAGCCGCCCACCTCGTCTTCCCAAGAGTTGGTGCATGCAGCTAGATCTGTGATCCTGTGTCATGACCCCATTGGTCATGGATTGGGTTTCCTGCCTACCCCAGCTTTAATGCTGGGACCCATTCACTTAGTGTTCCCTGGCTGTTGGAGGAGCTTTGGCATCCTACATCACCCTTCCCACTTGGACAGTGATGCTTCAGGAGAGCGAATTGAGAGGATGGTATATCTTGAGGCTGTCTCAGAGCACTTGTGTGCAATGGAAGACCATGATTTTTGAAGGTTGGCCTTCTTCCTTGGATTGTTCCTCACCCCGCTCAGCAAAGGGAAGACAAGAGTAAGAGCTACTTCATATCTCTGCCATGATTGATGACAGGGATTCTTCTCCGCTGTTGTCAGCCGTTTGGGCCGCTTTCAACTTGCAATTCCATTGATGGTTCTGTTCTTAGGTCAGAGCAAGCGTATTTGTGGGGGTAAAGTGAAACTCCAGATTGACCTGCTGCACCTCCCTACTTGAGTTGGATATATCGTACTCTACTTTGTCTGCCCTTGGGAATACTGGCCTCGAACTCGCACCGATGGAGGCAGACAATCTTGAGTTGGTATGTTCCTTTGGGAACGTCCTTGCACTCATTCGTGAATGTAACAATTGGGGAGGCTACCTTGTTTTGGCCTTCAGAGAGAACCTTGGTCTTTAATAGGGGCCCATCTGGGTAGTATGACCGTAGATCAAGTTGATAAATCAGCTCCATACTTTAATATCTAGAGATTTATCTACTCCATCCTCTTTATCCGAGGGAAAGGATGGGGATATATACCAACCAGTTGAGCATCATACACCAGGTATGTTATTATGGACTGCTATCCCCTTTTGGAGGAAGGGAGCTCCCCCTTTCACCACATACCTATCTTCTTGGACAGTCCAGGCCCTAATAGATTATTTATCCCTCTGATATACAGATGAGGAATTGCTGGTGTCATCTCCTTGGTTCCCGTATGGGTCAAGGCAGATTGACACTTCCAGAGAAGAAAAAGAACCAACCAGTTTTGGATCTAGGTAGATTTTTGACCCACCAGTCACTGTGAACCTCCATATTTTAAAGGACACAAGAACAAATAGCAAATTTTATAAGTAATTTGTATTTTTTTTAGCTACACAATCCTGAATCCTTTAAAGTTAAACTTTCTACCTCAACCACCCCACCTAATCCTGAGCCAATGGTCAAAAGGGAAGGCCTTCTGACAGGTGGGGCTGGGGCCTTTCACAGGCGTTCACCACCTGTCATTAATTGCGGCATCAACAAATTTAATGGGCGTTCCACCTCCATTGAAGACATATTAACCCTTTTACCCCCAGGCTCTTTGGAAATTTCCAACCCTTAACCCCCAGGGGGTTATTTTTTCCCCACCACATTTTGCAGTGTATTTTTTTTAAATTGCTCTAACAGCCTTAATTATTGTCATAGAGAGGTCAGGTTGGTCTCATTCTCTTGGAAAAGGCCTGAATTTTTTCAAAAAATTATCAAAAAATATGAAAAAAAAATCATTTTTATAGCATTTTTTTGCAAGGACGTACTGGTACGTCCATGGGGGGTAAAGGGATGAGTTTTGTGAAACGTACCAGTATGTCCTTTTGGGGGTAAAAGGGTTAACATAGTTTAAAGGACTCTGGTTTGTATAGCCAGGAACAATACAAATTACATTTCTACTTTATTCTAAAAACCTACTTCAAATAAGCTCTAGCATAATAGCTTTTTCTCAGTTAAGCTGAACTGACAAAATTTTATATAATGCAATTTTAATTTTATTCAATTCAATCTACTGATTATTTTATATTTTAGTTGTTATATTCATTATTTTGTGACTGCATGTAAAGTACTGAAATATTTCTAATTTTAACAGCAAGGTGCCGTTTGTATATTCGAAGTTGCCTTAAAGTGAGCATTAATCAATTTCACTTGAAGCAAAATCCAGCTTTTAGCAAATTTGCTAAAACTTTTGTTATACATGTACAGAGAGAAAGAGGTAAGTGTATGTTTACGTTTAAGGAGAAAATGCTAGGTGTGAAATAAGTAAAATAGCAAAATAATAAGTAGAGACAGTTCTTAAGACAATGAAGATTAGCATGTAAAAGCATCAATATTCACTTTGTAAAAGAATCATCATCATCATCATCATCTACGCCTATTGACGCAAAGGGCATCCGGTAAGATTTTGCCAGTCGTCTCTATCTTGAGCTTTTAATTCAGTACTTCTCCACTCATCATCTACAGTACTTCACGCTTCATAGTCGTCACCCATGTAGGCCTGGTTCCTCCAACTTTTCTAGTTCCACAAGCCCAGCTAAACGTTTGGTGAACTAATCTCTCGAGGAGTGCGAAGAGAATGCCCAAACCATCTCCATCTACCCCTCATCATAATCTCATCTACATATGGCACTCGAGTGGCCTCTCTTATCATTTCATTTCTAATCCTGTCCTGCCATTTAACTCCCAATATCCTTCTTGAGGGCTTTGTTCTCAAATCTACTATATCTATTGGAGATTGTTTCATTGTCATACCATGACTCATGTCCATAGAGTAACACCGTTCTCGCTAAACTGATATATAGTCTGATTTTTATATATGTAATTTCTGGCCATTGGATTACCAAATTTCCTAGCCTTTGTCTGATTTGCTTTTGTCAATCTTTCACTAAACTCTAATTCTGAAGACCCTGTATTGGAGATCATAGTTCCTAAATATTTAAATGATTCTACCTCATTAATCCTTTCTCCTTCCAGTGATATTTCATCTTCCATTGCATACTCCGTTCTCATCATCGCTGTCTTCTATTTATCTTGAGCCCAACCTCGTGTGATATATCTTACATTCTGGTAAGCAAGCACTGCAAATACTTCGGTGTTCTGCTATTAAGGACAGCATTATCAGCATACTCTAGGTCTGCTAATTTCCTATTAACAATCAAGTCCAATCCTTCTCCACCATCTCCGATTGTTTGACGCATTACAAAGTCCATGAGGAGGATAAAAAAAAATAGGTGACAACACACTCTCTTGGAGTACTGCTTTTCACTGGAAATTCATTTGATAGGACTTCGTTAACATTAACTTTGCACAAGCGTTTTCATAGTCTACAAATGCCATCAAAAGTGGATTTCTGTATTTTACGTATTGCTGTACAACATGTCTTGAAAAGAATTTTGGTCAGTAGAACTTTTACCTTTTCGAAATCCTGCTTGTTGGCCTTGGCTTTTAATCTTTCTCTTCAGTCTCTTTAGTATAAGCATACTATTTATTTTCAGAACAATTGACGCAAGTGTGATGCCTCTGTAAAATTTGCAATGTCAGGTCTCCATTTGTTGCTATTGTCACCAACACTCCTAACACCATTCATCAGGTCTTTATATTTCCACCCACTTACCTGTTTTACGGAATACTCTACTACCTATTGATGATCTTGGTTTCACATTACCTTGACTGTTCCTAATTGCCACACACCGGGTGGCATCCGGATTTGCTGATGCTCTACGTCATAAGTTCTTTGGCTCACTTTTTAAAAAGGGTTCTTGCATCGGCGGAAGCAGTAATCTCTGCTAGTGGCATTGTAGAACAGATACTTTGCCAGGTAGAGCATCTCTGCAATGAATTGCAATTCTCCTCATGTTCCTTTGACAAGTGTCATGGGCTGATGCATCATGTTAAATTAATATTTATGAATAGGAGACCTGTATCTCTTTTCCAAGAGAAGAAATCCAGCTAGTGTTTGGCCAAAGATTGCATCACATTTATTGCTGTTGGCAGCATTTTAGGGACGAACTGAGCTTCTTTGAAAGTACTTTTCTTTTGGGAAGTGTCATCACTCCCATGATAGGTTGATAAGGCTGGAGTACCTCCCTCTTCCCCTTAGGGGACCAGAGCCTGCTGTATTCCTGGGAAGAAACCAAATCATACCAGTATCCATTTTTCAATGGACTAAAGGTTTGTTTATGCGTAGGAGCAAAATTCCAGGATTTAATTTTCCTTTTTATACAGTCTTTCAAAATTTTGAAAGGGGGGAGGGGCTTGTTTCTAACACTCGTCACTAGATAACTACCTTAATAATGACTTCGACGTCATTCCAGCTCCATTGAATACATTTCCCTATTTTTAAGGAGCAATAGCTAGGAAAAATACAGATTGGTTTAAAAATGTTATTTTTTGCTTTAAAATTATTCTATTTTTCTATAAATTGTCTCATGAGGTAGAATTAATAGTTTGAGACCTTTATATGCAATATTTAATGTCAAAATTTAAGAAAGTCTGTTTGGGAGAGAGAGAGACATATTGTTCAAGAGTGTCTATTAAATGTAAGCACACAGCCCAAGTTTCGTAGCCATATTTACAATTTGTATAAAATTCGTACAAATGTTTATTAACATAAATATAAACAGCAACTTTCAACTTATAAATATAGAGTTTCAGTCTTCATAAAATTCACAAAATCGGGATCAGAAATATCCTTTCATTTTCTTTTAACTTCACCTTATATATATATTTTCATACTTATATAAATGATTTATAAAATATATTTACAACAGGAGTGGGCCACTGGAACCAGTGTCTTAATCAGTGGAGATATGAAAATGGTTGATCAAATGTCACAAAGTTGAGGAGCTGACGGTGCACTTTAGGAAACCTGAGTAAACTACAAATTTTGATGTGGTCGTAAAAACTTAAGTCGTATCTGACAACACTGGTCGAGAGTCAAGGCCGGTAGGTTACGTTACTGTACAGTTCTATCCATCGTTTTTTGGCGTAATGTTAATATCTAAAGCTCAACAAGGTGGTGATGATAATGCTCTGCGTTCTCCAACTGAGGGGCAAAAAGCTTGAAGGCATTGAGAAGTGGCGAACCTAGCTCATGAGGCTCATACTGGAGTCTCCTGATCTGTTTCCTCAATGCGTCCGAGTCGCCACGGAGGAGTGTCATTAGCTGCCGAGGAAAAAAACAAAATTAAAATTTACTACCTGGTAAGAATGATTGTGCCTAATATATCACAATATGTGATTTCCATGGAAGCCTTTAAATCCACTATAAAGGAATACAAAATTCATTAACCCATGAGTTTTTGTCATCTGAAAAATATCTCTGAAAGTATTTCCAACTTTGGAAATCTCAAATTTTTCCCATCCCAAAAAGCTAATATATATCACAATATGTGATTTCCATGGAAGCCTTTAAATCCACTATAAAGGAATACAAAATTCATTAACCCATGAGTTTTTGTCATCTGAAAAATATCTGAAAGTATTTCCAACTTTGGAAATCCCAAATTTTTCCCATCCCGAAAATTCAAGCTAAAGCATAATTCGTTAGGACATGCACTTCAAGTGGTATGCAATTATTCAAACCGTGAACTGAAGTGTTGATTTTTATCCACCCAAAAGAAATTGTTAGTTGAACGATTCACCAAGAGAAAATCATATACAGGTAGGATACAGTAAATGTTATGTAAACCTTAAACTTGAATTTGTAATGGTATTGCCATAACACTCAATTTTTACCTTCAAAAAACAAATTTTTAGATTAGAAATATGTAGATGACTTTTTTTATATACATTATTACAGTAACAGTACAGGATTACAAATTTTGAGTGCACGTTATCCCTCCTAATCATGAAATCCGGGGTGATCTGTGAAGGCAAATGTTTTTCTGTGACTACATTTTTTTTTTTGATTCGTACATTTTTTCCACTTCACTTACCATCCTAAACAGCAGCACTACTACTATCAATAATTTAAATAATTATGTTATGATTTTCATGAAAAGTTTTAAATCCAGATATGTAATTTTTGACAATCAAAGAACAAATTCTCTTTGGACTAGGTATACCTCAAACCCTGTTTAATTTAAACCAATTTTTCGATAATTTCAAAGCTTGAAGTGAAAACAAACAGTTATACTACAGTCAAGTAAGCAGAGTAAAAATTCACCATCTTCATCAGGGGCGCTACAAAAATTGGTTCAGTCCAGTATATGAGCGATGTTAATTGAAATTACAACATAGAAAAACATTTGTCCAGTACTTGAACTGGTATTATCCAGGTCTTAACCAACTTATAAGAAATATCCCTAGTCCAATTTTATAAATTTACAAGCACACTAAATATGATCATGTTAAATGCTTATTACTACACAAAATCTAGTAATACATTTTTTTACATACACAGTAAAAGCATTGCAACTACTGTATGTTAGATCTATAGCAATACATCAATATACTTCCATGGTATTGTGAAAATACAAACTTGTAACACAAGAAATCTTGAATATTAATGTTAATATAAACTTTTGAGCGGACTATTCACTTGAAATTTACTCTCTATATGCTGGGTCAGACTGGTCGTAGTAATGTTGGTGAAGGAGGACCCCACCAATGCTACACAGCAGTAATGCTTGATAGAGCTAAAAACACATCGTGAATATCACTGCATTTATCAATCTGTAATTTATCATTCATCAACTCTTAATTTCAACATTTAGCGTAAGGCACGGGTGTACAGTATGTTGTAAAACCAGCTATGTAGTATATATCAGCCAGCAACACAATGAAATGGTGACATGATATTTGGGTATATAAAATAAACAAAATGTCTAAAAATTACATTTTTTGTTGTGCTATGAAAGTTGAAACATAAATTCACTCAGTGGCATGTTGGAACCCCAGTATTTTATGTGTTGTGTAGGAATTTAAAGTGTATGATTCTTCTTCAAGCATAAACTTAACCTGTGCAATAAACTGTCATACTCTCCTAATACATGAAAGGGTGACAACTGTTGCCAACGAATAAATGACTGCCTCTACACTGGAGCTCTTTTCGTATAATACAAGTGACATTCTAACCAAATTTGGAACAGGAAGATAAAGTTCTAGTTGATGTCATTTCTAAAGCCATTGGAATGGAGGAGGACATCTGTGACTTACTACACTTCCTTGTATTCTTGTTAGCGTACATCACAAACTTGTATTTTTCTTAACTATACACACCTAAGTTCTTTAAAGGGTTAAGATTCTGGCAACAACTGATAATGGTCAATGGAAAATTATTGAGGTTCAAGCAAATGCTACTCGGTATCACTGGTGGTCCAGGTCTGCCAGTGCTCTGAGTCCCTTCTGATTTTGCCCAGGACTTTCGGGACAGATGCGGCAGGAAGAGAACCTAACTAATATAAACCCTCATCCTTTAGAAGGAGTCGCGACCTACCTGGTTGGTTAAAAACCCAGAATCACAATGCTCAGTCCGGAGAGAAAATCAGAAATGATTCTTGCATCCGGTGACCCATAGTTGAGTCACTTAATGCGTCCTGGCCTAGGAGTTTTTTAATACAACCTATCTTCAATACAGTAGGAACAAAATTCCATTTTAGGGCTGATATAAGTATTGGGTTTGCCTTATGTCAAAATCACCCTTGAAATTTTACTATTTAGTTAAATGACGACCAGTCACTATTGTATTCACCTGCATCAGCCTGTTCCAGCTCCGTGTTGCATTCGTTGACCCCAAGAGACAGAAAGAATTCCAGTTATTCTTACTCTTGAACCTTCAAAACGTGAAGGGAACGCTATCTTAGACAATGCTTCTATGTCCTGAAAGAAGTGGGGCTTGCAACACCACTTGCTGGGCTTCTACCGCAGGTCCTATGTAGTATGTATCCAGGGAACTATGGATGCAATCCTGAAGGTAGCGTTCTGTGAGGAAGTCTGTCTATTCCAAACACCATCCTTCAACACTTGGGCAACTGAATGGTTCTTACTGAAGGGTAACATAGCACCAATCCCTCTGACTTCATGAGCTTTAGGAGGGTCTGAGGCCAATGTATCTGCTCCTTGTCCTCTGTAGGCTCTACTGACTACAGAGCCAGAAGCAAATGATATGTTTGGAAATTTTCTTCTTTGGCCTCCCTGTGCTAATAGATGCCTGCCTAATTAGCGAGTTCTTAAGTTTAGGAGGCACTGTGGGATGGTGTAGTTGTTTAAAGGTTGCAGTCCTCTTGAAGAAAGAGGCTTGACTTGCATTTTCCCACTTTACCACTGCCGGATCCACTTCACTGCCGGATCCACTTCATCCATGTGAAAGAGAGAGGTACTTTGTGTTAGTGAAACGTTTCTCAAAGAAGGGGGTTTTGGAAGCCATATGCTTGATGAACTTGTTGACCACTGCATCCCTTTGTTTCAGTAGATCATCAAACATCTGCTCATCTGTATGTTCATTGTTGCACTTGTCCTCTGCTTGACAGCTGCAGAATGTGGTGCAAAACATCTTTGCACACTTACAACTGCACTGCCCAGTTGCTCCACTGGTAAGCAGCCTGGTGTACCAAGAATTGTACCAAGAATTCATTGCCTTCGCACCCAAAAAGGTGAGCTCCTCATACATCAGAATCTGCCAGATTCTGGTATTCTGCAAAATATGAGGCATACCAGGCCCATGGTCCAACCAAGAAGAGGTCTGTAGAATGGATATTCTATGTGCATGGTCTCCGAGGCCGAGAAAAGTGATGGTTGCTGTGCGAGCCTTTCTACAGTCATCCCTAGGGTTAGGGTTGCTACCTCTGGATCTAAGGGAAGCAGGAAAGGATGAACTCCCTGTTATGTAAAAATTTCTCCGTTTTGAGAAGACAGGAGAAATGAGCAAGTCTTTAGTTGCAGAAACCTGAGCCTCCAGTTTCTGGAGTCTGACATGGACATGGCAACTTGAACTGGTGCTTCCAGGTGTGTGCTTTCCTTTAAAGCGGGTTGATGGATGTCAATTTTCCTGATGGGTCCTAAGACCCTCAGGAAAGAAGACTCCTCCTCAAGCTCAGTAGAGCTAGAATTAAGGGCCTCACGTCATCAGGACCACATGAGTCGGCGGCATAGGAAGTCTCGGTAGGCTTGGGGGAGGCCCAATTGCGAGACCTTTGAAGTGCTGGTTTATTCTTTTTCTTTGAAATGTCTTTCATCTCCCCTAGTTTCTCTTCCCTGCAAAAGGGAGAGGCGGCAAGGGATCACAGGACGTTCGGTGGAATTAGGTTCCACCTCATCTGGAAATACAGGGTCCAGACACAATTGTGGTGATGGTTCTCCAGTTGATTTCAATGGAGAAGTCTCGTGGATCAATTTTAACACACTAATAATCTCTAACAGTGAAAGCTTGTATTCACCCATAAACGCTATAGTCTATGATCCGTACAATGTGGCTGTCCTTTCTTGACTTATAGTGGAACAATTTCTAGCCCTTAACAGGTACGACTAGCAACTCTAATGAGTGGATTGTTGCGCTTTTATGTAGTCTATCACCACCCATTGAAAAGGAAGGAAAGAAACTGGTCGTTCACCCGACGAAGCCATTTGCTTCTTAGTTTTCCCCTTTCAAAGAAAATGTCAAGAGGTACTGTATATTCTCTAAATAACTCCTCTTCTTAAGACAAACTACTCTTTGGGGAGGAGTCTGCTCGTGGTGGAAGTGGTACATAACTTAACTGCGCACACTCCTGAGGATCTTGTTCTCTTGTCTGAAGGAAAAGTCGCGCGTGCCTGTGGTTGAGGGTCAAGTGCTCATGGCTGAGGGTCGCCTCAACTAGGCTAAAGCCTAAGAAATGGACTTCCTCACTCCCAGAGGAGTATGCAGAGAACTGCAAAGAGGGCGATGGCATAATAGGAGCTGGGATATACAAAACCGTAGACTGAGGGTAATTTTCAAGTGTAGTTCTCCCTGTTTCCCTAGGGTAAGAAGGGGAGTCGACTGCCTTGAATAAATGCCCTTCAGTACTAAGATTGCCAGTGTTCTGGGGATTGCCATCCTTAGAGTTAACCAAATAAGAGCTGGAGTAATGAGCTTCGGTAGTTGGGATCTCATTGACGAAACTGATGGAGAATGATCACACTTGAATTTCTTCTTTTTCTTAAAATCTGGCCCACTGTGAGGGCAACCACTCTCTACACAAATTGCAAGGGGAATCCGAAGTGCAGAGACCCAAAGAGTGAGTATCAACCTAAGCCTTAATTATAAAGATTCCTCGATGATGATATGGCAGTCCTGAACATGTAAACATTTTATCAAGTTCCTTCACACTCATACTGCTATCAGAAAAAGAGAATATTAAGAAAAAGCTGCACAAAACTTCAGGCTGGTTACAGAGATTGGAAAAACATTTGTTCAATAGAATGTTCAGGATCAGAATGGAGGCTCGGAGCGCAGTCGGGCACGGGCCACGAGTAATACTGGGGCCGGTTGCCTGAACCTCTGTAATTTTTCATTGGCCGTTACCAGCTGTCGCCATAATCTTACCCCTGTTATAGGGCGGACGTTTGTAAACACGTAGGAACACATAAGAGTGATAAATTGAGTTTATAATCGAGCATTTTGGGGAACCTGGCATTTCCCCTTCCAACTTGACTACAATAAATTGCGTGGGACATGATGGACTACTATAGATGTAAAATTCAGATGAAGATCTTGTGTATAACAGTCCCCTAAAAAAAGACATCAATATATTTCTCCAAAAAATGGCCACAGAAACAATGATTTAATATAGATGAAATAACTGGAATTGACATGGGTTACAAAGGCCACTCAACATAAATCTTGAAAGAACCTATGATAATCTTTCATTGTAGATCATGTTGATTTTCAATTCTGGCTTCACTCAGTCTGATCCAGAAAGGGTGGGAGGTCAACACAACGTGGGAAAGTTCTCTAGGTACAGACATCACACACAATTCACATAGCTAGGGCTGGAGGAAATCGGTTCTCACCAGTAAAGTCATATTGAGATAAAACAGGAAAATTCATTGTATATACCTTCATCAATTCTCACCTAATGCCTATATAGCTTGCCTGTACTTGGTTGGAACTCATTTAGTCCTCATCAGCTAACTAGGCACTCCATAGCCAGCTCCTGCTGTACCCACATTGAAGCAAGATGGCAGGTGCATTTACACACAGTCCTTTGTCATTGTTCAATGATGCCACATCAGCTGAAGAATTCACGTAGCTCTATCATGGGCTTTGTTAAAATTAGTAGTGCTTATGCTAACTGGTCAACAAAAGTGCCAGCAGTCTACCAGCACTGCCATTCAATTTGAGCGAATTTTGGCAATGACCTTTGCTGACTTGGCCAAGAAGGACATTATCCAAACTAGCATACACTCCAGAGACTCGTCATAGATTTTGACCGATTGATTAAGATTGCAAAAAGGCAAATCTTTAAAGGGTTCAATATAGGTTCAAAATGATGTACAAGGATGATGATGATGATGAAATGAGAACCAGCTCCAGCAAGCAGTAACTGGAGAGGGAGGCCAGAGCTGAAAAATTCATGGAGGCTGGCAGCAAGAGTTCAAGTGTGTCTACACAAGTTCCTCTTCAGTCCTTGCAAGATTTTATTTTGCTTACACTGTCCTCACTGCCTGATTGACAGACAGAGAATTCACTGGTGGGGTAACAGTAGCTGTTATGAATAATCTTCAACTTGCCTACTCCTGCCCCACCTGTAGATGTTCACAGAATTTCCTTACATGAAAAGTTACAGGCTGCTAAACAGGAAGAACCCATGCCTTGCCTCAGGCAAGGGAAATCAGATACCAACCAGATTGGAGTCCACACACCAGATGACTGATCCAATTTGGTCGCCAATTCTGTACATAAAATTGAGGAGAAATTACAGGCATTACCACCCTTGTAGACCACTTTCTTCGCCTCCCCTGTCCTAATTATGACAAACGAGCAGGGAACAAGGATTGCACCTTGTAGAAGATGAATGGGTGCTTTATCTTAGTTGGGAGCAGAATTCAGATTTAAAACTACTGTATGCAAACTGTAAAAACCCCATGGAAGCTGCTTTTCAAGTACTGCATTAGCTACACCTATATAGCTGGATCAATACTCATCACCATAATGAGATGAGTCTGGATAGCTTGAATGGAACAATACGGTTGCAGAACTTGTAACATACTGTGCAATTATGCAGATCATCCACCACAATTGTCCAAGGAGAGTACAACTCATTAAGCCCTTCTCCTGTGCAGGAGTAGACAAGGGCAATAATGCTGTGTATGGTGAAGGAATTAAATGGCTGGGCATATCTCTTCATGTTCACTACATCACATGGTAAAGTCTTGTTTGCGAGACCTTTATAACATCAAGAGTTCTGTATATGCCATTAAATTACGTAAAAATACTAGACAATTACCTGGCTTCGAGTAGGAAGCCATATGAACCTCAGGTGAGTCTAAGTAATGATTTTATTATCAAAATGACATTATTAAGCATACGACAATTATTACAGTTGCATCAAGTATCAAATCAGCCCTTTTTTTTTACATTTTGTAAGAAAGCTTCATATAACATTGAACAGAACCATAAATTACACAAACTATTAGATTTCAAATGTATTCATACATCTTTCCAAGTTTGGCAGATATGACGTTGTTGAACAGGACCAAAAATTACACAAACCAGTATGTTTAAAATTAGCTTGTGTTATTTAAAGATCAACTTCTTCCAAACGGTAAAAATAATCCACCACTGAAAAATATCATGCCTTCAGCTGACATGTAA
Source organism: Palaemon carinicauda (assembly GCF_036898095.1). NCBI lineage: Eukaryota > Metazoa > Arthropoda > Malacostraca > Decapoda > Palaemonidae > Palaemon > Palaemon carinicauda. Next base: position 123,072,801 of record NC_090735.1, on the reverse strand, counting down.
ACAAAACTTGACAACTCACCTATTTAAATCAATGGTGATCCTGGGTTCTCCACATCAGCTGCTGCTTCCAACTGATGCTCCAGGAGGCTCTCTTCATCACCAACACCTACCGCAGGTTATTAGAGAAGTGCTGGGGCTCATGTCATTTGAACTTTGTGACGACATGCACAACAACATTCACTTACATTTCAGCATGCAATATTTAGTCTAACCTGGAGTTCTGCCAGCAATGAACTGCAATGCCTCCTTTTATAAGATGGATTTTTAAAATTGATAATTACTTTGTTCCAATATCTTCATAAAATATAATACTTGTACTGTTGTGTAGTGATGAAAAGATTAGTTTTGAGTCGCTGTTAGTAAATTAATGTTCATTCACCCTAAGCCTCAGGAATAGTTTTAGGTGCGTGTGTAGGAACAACAACCGACATTCCCTAATGACTCCAGTCTCTGACTTGGTATGGATTTTCAAAATGGGGAAACCCCCTCTAGTCGAAGAAAAACATATAGTTTTACAAAGACAAATCTAATAATTTTTTTTTTTCATATCAATCTTGTCATTTCAATTAGCCAACAATTGTGCTTCATGAATCTTGACACTTAAATAACTCACAAAATCAAAAGAAAAATAAGATTGCCTCCAGGTAGGATAGCCAAACCCTACATCAGGAGATACTTGCCAAGTAAGGAAAAACAGCTCTTACTTTTTCTTGTGTTTTGGGTCATAGCTGCAAGCAATCAGTTTGGCTGAGCGTTGGGACACTGATATAAATGATGGGTTTGCACTGAAAAAAGTTAACTTTGGAAAAACAATGTTACAGTAAACCCATTATTTACATTAGTCTCAATCATAGTTTAGGTGGAAGAAATGAATTGCTGAAGGAAACACAGAATAGCCGATTTGAACCAAAGATTCAAATCAAAATACATTACTTGAGATTAGTAAACTAACAAATGCCCTGAAAAGTAGTCAGTCAGTGAAGGTCAATACTCTGTAAACGATAGTTAAGTAAGGAGTCTAAACGAGTCTATTCATCACACTGACAAGTAAGGTGGTATATATCCTCTCAGTCCTCAGTGCAGGGCATTTTATTTTGGCCCAGATTCACAACTTTCATCCATCAATCCTATCTGAAAGTCTTGTAAACTAAATGAGGGAAGCTTATGTTTAGGAGTGGAAAAATCTTCTTTGGTTAATACGACATCCGTGTGCCAAGACCATGCCAAACAACCTTATCAATCCAAAAGGGTGTCAAAGCAAGTAGTATCTGGAAAGGGCTAATGCTCTTTCATGTATCAAACGATGTCAAGGATGACAAAAAGGAAGGGGGATAACTATTTGACATCTTGGATAAAACAGCCCAATTTTTACACTGACCATGAGGCAACTATAAGGTTGTAGTTGTAAGTCTCTGAATTATGGCTTTGACCAAAACTTCTACAACAAAGGATGGGTTAATGTAGTTCTGGATGCAGTGTAGACTCAAGACTGAGAAAAAAATTTCCTTGGTTGCCACGATCTTAACAGATGTGCCTGTTTTCTGATGGGTCTCCCTTTTGTTGTAAAATATAGCTTGTGTGATCTCTTGTAATACCCAGTCAAAAGTGTCAGTATAGACGAACTCACTTTCTGACTCTGAATCAAATACCTGAGCATGAGAGAAAAAAATCTGTACAGGAGGGTCAATCTGTATCACAGCTGCTGGTGGTAGTGCAGTTACCAAAAGTTGGAGTACTTGTTAATGCAGCCATTGATGGAAGTATATCCCTCGCCAAAAGTCTGTTCCTCTGTGCTTTGAGTTCCTATGTTTGATAGCATGGTAATGCAACTGTCGTTCGAGCAACCATTATCCTGTATCTCATCAATAGCACCTTGTTAACTCGTGCTAATTCTCAATATAATTCACACAAATATGTTGACATCAAGTTCTGTTGCTGAGATATCATTCAATAGCACCTAACAGATAACATTGATGGCAGTAATCATGGGTGCACTTGGACTCGGCCATGTACCATTCTTGTCAGTCATTTCCTAGAGTCACAAATCCAAATCCCAAGTTTGTTAGTACCAGCCACCTGCTGAGATACACCGCTAGAGTGTTATTGGATCCTTTGACTGGCCAGATAGTACTACGTTTGATCCCTCTCTCTGGTTGTTGGTCATTTTCCTGTGCCAACACATATACTGAATAGTCTGGCCTATTCTTAACACATTCTCCTCTATCCTCATACACCTGATTAAAATTACCAAATAATTCTTCTTTACTCAAGGGATTAAGTACTCCAATGTAATTTTTCAGTGGCTACTTTCCTCTTGTTAAGGGTATAAAAGACTAAAGCTACAGAAAGCAGCTCTTCTAGGAGAAGGACACTCCAAAATTAAACCATCGTACTCTAGTCTTGGGCAGTGCCATAGCCTCTGTACCATGGTCTTCCACTGTTTTGGGTTAGAGTTCCCTTCCTTGAGGGTACACTCAGGCATGCTGTTCTGTCTTGTTTCTCTTCCTCTTGTTTTTTTCAAGTTTTATAGTTTATATATGCCATATCCATTTAAATGTTGTTACTGTTTTTGAAATATTTCCTTTTGATTGTTCATTAGTTCTCTTGTAATTTGTTTATTTCCTTTCCTCACTGGGCTATTTTTCCCTGATGGACCCCTTGGGCTTATAGCATCCTGCTTTTCCAACCAGGGATGTAGCTTAGCTTGTAGTAATAATAATAGTAACATCAGTCGTTTTAAATCACTATGAGATCTTGGCCATGACTTAAAATTCTATCAATCATCTTTATCAGATATGAGGCCTTAGATATGATTATCATATCTATTGATTATTATCATTGGGTTGAAGATTGGCTGTGTACTATGCAAGGGCCTGTACCATGTCAACCTCACAAATACCCAATATTGTTCTATGACTGTATATTTTATTAGTCCTTTTTTGTTGGGTATATAAATCCAAGAAGGTGATGTGCCTAGCGCCAAGAGAAAGAACACCTATCATTCTATTTGCCAGGTTTGCACCCCCCAGACACATTGCATGCCTGGAACTGCCACTTTAAATGTCTTTATTTTCATTCAACCTTGTTTGCTTAGGTCTTAAAGCCACAAATACTCCTCAACCTGTTATCTTCATTGTTCATGCAATGTGCAGTCAAGATCCAATACAAGGAAGTAGCAATGTCTGCCTTCCTGCCTGACTTTTCTGAAAGGCACTTCAACCTCAGCCATGTCCACTTGTCTTATGGGCCTTCACCATTCATACAATACTTGGTAATACTGTAGACCATGTTAAAATCCTCCCTTCTAACCGTCGCTCTACTAGGCATGCCACATCATATGTTGCAGACATGAGACCAAGGTCATGTCAATATACTATACAATACTCCTATTGATGGATATGTTGAACACACAATAACAGCAATATTCTAGGCTTTGGACCTTGTCTGTTTATTTCCACTCTGCTGGAAGATTCTCTTTGTTGATCATATGTTGGGCATGGTACAACCACAGTGCTTCATGTGTCCATTGTTCTGTCAGTCATTTAGTTCTGACACAGAAAACCTCCCAGTGTCAAGTTCTAGGGGGTCTTCTGTCAGTTGACTCTGCAGTAACAGAATTGGTGAATCTGAGCCACCAGTGGGAAACCTAGCCTGACCAGGAAGAAAACCAACTTTGCAGGCCCACAGGCAGGTCGAGAGAAACAATCAATCTCCAATGCTGCTACATTGTATGCTGAACATCACAAAATACTGTGAAAACAGAGAATATTATAAAAACCAGAACAATTTATTTTCTTTATCAATAATATCAAGATTGAAATACTGTGATCTCTGAAAATGAATCTGTAGTTGATGTTTAGCATCATGATAAAGTTCGCTCCTTTTTCATAAGGTAAGCAGTGATTAACTATATAAAAAAAATTGCAACAAAAACCATTTTAAATTATATATAATCGTTTATATTACTGTATTTTGTTCATTTTAATAAAATAAGATTTCTATGTTACAAGCAAGACATCCAAAAAAAAAAAGTGACCTTTCCCAACTGGATTCCAGTTACTATAGGTGCACATGCATAATGGCAGCCATTCACCCCGCATATCTATTTGTAGGAATAATGTCTAGGACTCCTGAGGACCACGGATGTAGGCTAATGTAAACTATGGTAATTTTTTTTTTTAAATGTGTTCTTTTATGGCATGAGTTAGTGCTCAAGTACTGTATATCATATTTCAAAAAAGTTCTTTGGTATTGACTAAGGTTGAAATGTATTTTCCATTACTATGATCTCACATCACAACATTCATCAGACCTCGATATCTTGAATTCAATATATATCAAAAGACTTGTATAATCTAAGCAACATTACATAGCATCTACGCAAAGCCACTCCGATGATTAAATGGTTCATAAAAAAAAGCAAGATAACAAGTTACAATATTTGCAAATCAAGTATTTCTGGCACCAGTTTATCTGTACAATTTTATACTCCTGGTGGACTTTCATCGTAGTTGATAATTCTTTTTTAAAAATGTATGAAAGGAATAAGCTCAAACTTTGTTTACAACCCCAAATGATGTTATAGTAATAATTGTTATTGTCACTGAATCACTATTATTGTCCCCAATATATATGGATTCTAATGGTAAAACCCAAGAACTCTGATTTGACAAGATAGCTTTCCACAGAATAAAATTGCAGGATGTAAAAAAAAAATACACATGACAAACTAAAAAGAATAGGCTGAAGTTCGGCAGAGGAGCATATTTTAAATTGGCACTGCAACCACACAAACTTTGAAAAAAACATCAAAACCATTCACACTCAATAGGAAAAAGACTGACATAGTTAGATCAATCGAATGGGATGATGTCAAATGAAATAAAAGAACACGACAAAGGTTAAATACTCATTAATATGAGTTTCAGAACATCATGTCAACATGTAAGAGATGAAAAAAAGTAGCTCACAAGAAATGGAAGCATAAAACAATATGAACAACTATAAAATTAATACACGGTATATAGTAGCACTAAAATTTTCTGATAAATGTTTCAAAACCATCACCTCTAGGGGAACATTACTGCTCGTTTTCATTTGATGTGACGTGATTAAAATCTCTGCCGAGATTCTTTGTTTCGCAATAGAATAAATGCAAAAAAAGGCTTCATGGTGTAGCCTGTATGGCATCACAGTAAAGGATTGGTGAAGCGTCGCAAAGTTAGTTGTATGCTTCAAGTCAAGTAGTTAGGTATAAGCACTAAAATAGCAGTAAAACTTGTCTTCTGAAAGTTCATGGTAGATCACCCAAAAGAAAATCCTCTGATGATGGAATTGATCACAATTAGCATGACTGAGATAACAAAAAAACCCCAAAACAGGGAATTCTGTCGATAAAAGAAATAGCCGAGGATGCTGCTAACTTCTGCGTAAGAGAGCAACATTCCAACAATGGTAGAGTATACGAACAAGAGCATTACAGCAGTTACTGACACACCTACAGTATTTTTCAAATGCTACAAAAAAAATCTCTTGAATTCAAAATTAAAATCAAGAACTGAAATATTTAGAATAATTATACTTGGTATTTCACAATGCACTGAGATCACATGAGTGTATAGAAGAAGCGAATCAATACAATATTGGTTTTCTTACAGTTCTGTTTCAAATGTTCAATGACATTGCCCTCTTTCATCTAACAGAGAAAATTAACAGTAGCATGGCATATGCACTCTTGAAGCTTTAGAACACATCAGTCACTTGCCTTGCTTTCTGTACGTGGATATGAAGCTACAAGAGATAAGTGGAGTTGGAAGGAAGGAATATCTTTGTGATGCATCCACATGAAAAATTCTTTTTCCCTAACCCCCAACAATCCCAAATTGAAAATTAGGTATGCTGTACGAGCTAAATACCTTAGAGTGATGAACGAGGCCAGAGGGATTAAGAAGCGTAATTAGAAACCAGGAGAGTTTACAAACTAAGGCTATTGTAACTCAGGATAATGTCATAGGAAAAGATGATCCCCTAGCTATGAAAAATAGTTACAGGTATTAGAGGCAAGAGATTTAGAAAGAGAGGAAAGAGGAAAATTATTCTCCAAACAATTTATATTTCACTATAGACCCTTAGCCATCCAAATTCTGGAGAAAGCACCTGGTTACAAAGATAATTATCCTGTCTGACGATATCATATGCCTGAAACCTGTTGGCCAGGAACTATCAGTAGAGATTTAATACAACTAGAATTTACAAGAGCAAAAATGGCGATTGATGTCCTCAGGAGAAGGTTCTTTATCCTAACCTACATTCTTTATTTAGTTTTAGCTTGGTGTAATAGCTGTCATACTGATAGATAATACTGAAGTTAAAACCTTCCCTTATTATTGAATGACATTACAGTTTAACTTACTCAATTTGCACTTGAACAGTGTCTTATTCTTGTTAATTGTCCTCCAAACAACTTTATTAATTTTATCGTTATGGCTTAGAAAGTACAGTATATAGTACTTGCTTTTCCTCAACATGAGTTTTATTTGGTTTATATGGTTATAAAGTATGACTTTAGAAATTTTTCAATACTGTAATTGATATAAACATGGTTTTAAAATGTAGACCATGTGGCCCAGTCCTGAGGCTGGAAGGCCATTCAACGCCACATTGCGACCAACAGAAAACCCTGCAGTTGCACTAAATAATAAAAAATAGAAGAGGTTGGAGGGCAAAATGAAAGAAAAAAGGCAGAAACAGAGGTATAGCAGGAGACTATAGTCAATTTCTTTTAGCGATGCAGATTTGCACCGACTCGCAGCGGTGCCCTTTTAGCTCGGAAAAGTTTCCTGATCGCTGATTGGTTGGACGAGATAATTCTACCCAATCAGCGATCAGGAAAATTTTCCGAACTAGAAGGGCACCGCTGCGAGTCGGTGCAGATCTGCCTCGATAAAAGAAATGGACTATACACAGTCAGTGCAGCTAGGGGCCAAAGGGATGCTACAAAGAATCAAATGCAAAGCCTGTAGTGCACTGACAACACTAAACACCCCACAGGATACTTTTTTTTGTTTGTTATAGTAGTGCTAGATTAGATATTAATATAGACTGTACAATGACGCTCTTATGTAATCCCTTTTTTTGGGGGAGGGAGACTGCAAGACGTACATTGGTATAAAATAAATTACAAACTAGGGTCACAGGGCCCCTCGAGTATAAACTTGCTGGCTAACTGATAGATAAGGTGAGAGAATCCTATTAATGCACTGTGTATGCAAAAGTATGACCTGGTTTTAAACAATTTCAAACACTGTTTTAGAAGTACGGCTCTCTTGTAGAGACAGCTGGTAACTTTTTGCCCGGTTCTAACTCCCGGATGATCACTTACGCCAGAGTAAACTAATGGCGATAGCCTCTAAGACTAGAAAGTTAGTGGGTTTGCAAAAAAATAAAAATTTACTGAATAAAAAGGCCATCCCAAAATATCCCAATGAAATACATGAATCTCCTATAAATCCCCTAAAAAAAAAAAAAAGATGGCTGCTTAGTGAAACTTATAACTTTATTAACACAATAAGTAAGTCCTCAGGTTACAAAGGTTTAGAGCTACAATGTACAATGGAGCTCAAAATGAAGGAATTGTATTATTTAATTTACAGTTTCATTTTATCATTCTGTATTTATGTTCTTCATATTTTTCTCTCCTTGTTACGCTTCCATGTCATTAAGTCGGTTTTTATGACCTAGATTATGACTTTATAACATTAGCATAGGTGATAAACTAGGTGCTAATGTTCAGTACTGTATTTGGGTGTGTTCCAACTTGCATTAAAACTCTATTTAAAAAAAAGTCTCTAGAACGGATCTCTGTTGTAAGCCGAGGACCTAATAATGGCTACTGTACTGTATATATATTTGGTGCACTTTGCTATGACTGGTTTTATCATAAAAAATTATTATCGATAATACGAAAAACAAATCTTAGCCAATCTATAAAATACTATTGAATAGTAGATGCAGTATATAAGATTCTAAGAAAATAGCTAAAATGTTCAAAACAACCGTCATAAAATTATTTAATTTTCAGGGATCCTTCTACCTCAAATGCTACTGGAGCTAAATTGAAAATTTGAATGCTATCAAAAGTGTAAATTCTGAAGCAAAACTCAAGTTCAATGGGTGTACACTAATTCATGAAATTCACTCACTTTATAGTTTCTAAAACCACTCGCTGAAGATAATTTAATTTCTTTTCCACATTATACCATGCTTTGACAGGCATATTTCAAATTCAACATAACAGATTACAGAACTATATACACAAGGCAGCATAACATTTTCCTATAATGGGGAAAATACTCAATATTCAATGCTTCTTAACCACTTCACTGAAAATACACAATAGATAAAGAGCATTCTAAAAAAAAAAAATCAACCTCCCTGAAACTTTAAAAGAAACCTAAAATTGAAAGACTAATTTAGTATTTTCCATTACAATAACTCACAGTTTCAGTATTTTCTCTCATTTAACTAATGACGACCTTTGAAACAGCTGTAAGCAAAAATTAGAACAGGAATTTTCTTATAATTTTCCTTTGACCCTAATCCCAGGGATCATGAGTGTATTTAGTTTTAGATTTCATAGCTTCTCTGAGCTTTATGACTGACTTGCACACCCATGCATATTCCATTTGACTACAAAATACATAAAATAGTAATACATTTCAAGCAGACTATTTATCTGATTTTTTTTTTTTCAACCTCAAAATAAGATCTATTATGGAAACACATTCAGTACTGCATGTAAAAGAATAAAAGGAAGCTTTAGGCTAATGACGACACATAAAGCCATAGATATACCTTCAGCAAGAGAAACAGTTAAGAGCTATCTGGCAATAATGAGACGCTTACCTATGAGAAATTCTGCACTAAACAGCCCGCAAGAATATTTCTGATAAATACAACCTGTAAAACACCAAAAAAAAAGGACAGTCTGGATTACCAATGACTAAGCCAATTGACTACTTATTCTACTCCTTAGACAGTATAAGAAAACCAAAGAGAAAAAATTAGGGGAAACACAGGTTTATAAATAAAAGTACGGCATCTTCACTGCACTTACAACTGGCCAGGGCACAATAAGCAGGTTCATAAAGCATATCCCAATAAGATCTGTTTACAGCCTTCTAAACTGGATAAAAGTTCTAAGGAAAGTGAAAGAATATATCTATCCTAAAATGTTAAAAAGAGGCTAGGAAATTCTACCGAACTTTGTGTATAATGAAATAGCCATGGATTAGTCACCACATTCTTACATGACTTCACCATCTAGAAACTAAATCTTCAAAAATTAACTACAGCAGGTAAAGAACAGCATAATCATGAAGGAGAAAACTGTATCAAGATCACTGACACCGTCTCAAGCAATTGACAAGTTACGGTTTGAATGCTGAACTTTTACAGAATAACTGTTTTGCAGATTTAAAACTGCATCTTTATATATCAACTGTCTTATGGTATTGTATGTATATCTTGTAACTTCTGTACTTGAAATACTCATGACTAAATTTAAAATGTCACATAGTAACCTAAAACTGGACTTGCAATGTCCCTTGTATGGTCTGAAAGCCAGACATATATATCGCAGGTGAGGTGCAAACAGCAAACAAGAAATAAAAATACTAAAAAATATAAAATTCAAATGCCGTAAAACTTTTTTAAATAAGATACAGATGGGAAATAGTAAATAAAGTTTGGTTTACAGGATTGGAACAAGAATTCAGTAGGCTATAGCCCTACTTTACCAAATTCAATTCAGAAACACACACTTAGCAAATAAATACAACATACAAAACTGAACAAGACAACCAATATGATTTTACATATTCTGATGGTATTTTATAAATATAAGTGAAAAACAAATATAATTCAAATCATCATTTGAAAGAGCTATGGGAAAGCAAAACCATGCAGTGTATAATTTTACCACAAGTAGTCCCACCCAAGTAAATAAATTGTAGATAATAAAGGGATTTTGACGAAGGAAAAATTTATTTCTGGGCGAGGAACCTGTGTCGCCCAGTGAAATGCTCCTCTAGCACCATTTCTAAGGTATAGTTATTGCTGAATATACCAGAGAAAAAAAAGATGCATGGAATGCCAGGAATAAACCTAGCTCGCTCACTCTTTGAGTGTCGGTATAGAAAACTGGGGCATGATTGAACCACGACCATAGGTCCCTCACCAATAAGACCTCTCCTTCATCAACATCCCCTGGAACATCGAGGTGCCGTCCTACACCCGACTGCTGCCTCCTACTACGACTATCCCTCTCCACCCCTACATCTCCCCACCCCCTATCCTCATTCCTCAACAGCACCTGCGTTGGTCAGACGTGTTTTATTTTGCTCTGTGTTTTGTGTTTTTGAAGATGTCCAACGTTTTAGAGATCCCTGCTCCCAAGTTGAGTATTATATTTGTCTGTTTAGGATTTCTAGGTAGCGACACTCCTTTAATCTTTTACCATGTTTGGTTTTTTGTTTTCGCCGCTTGTTGTTCCCTTTCGGGTAAAAACCCCATCACTGTTAAAACAGCTAAACAGTTCCTCTTGAATCAAATTCCTAAAGATTTTAATCACGGCTGAAGGGACTTCATGGAAAATTCAAATTAAGAAATAATAGTAGACAGAATTTTCAAAATTTATTCTTGCTTAGCCAAAGCCTAAAGAAAAAGTCTAAAGAATGGAGGAAAACTGGGCTGGGTAAATACTGAAAAAAAGTAATTGATCCATCCTTTGAGGAAATAATATACAGCCAAAGAGATATAAAAAAGGACTATATGCAATGGGGAACAAAAGTTAATTAATTGCACTCTGGACAACTAATCACTGAGTAAAAGTGGAATGTGTAACCTGATTAGTGTTAAAATGTCTACCTGTGAGACAATGAGATACTATGGCTAGTGAGTTAATAGGTCTTTTGACTGGCAAGATAGTACTACACTGGACCCCTCTCCAGTTGTGGGCCATTTTCCTTTGCCTACAAATAGAGAGAATAGTCTCGCCTATTCCTTAAACATTCTCCTCTTTCCACATACACCCATCAACACTAAGCTAACTAAACAATTCTTCTTTCAAGACGTTAACTACTGTACTGTAATTGTTCAATGGCTACTTTCCACTTGGTATGCATTAAGGAGACTCTTTAGCTATGGTAAAGCAGCTTATCTAGAAGGCCTCTCAAAACTCAAACCATTATTCTTTAGTATTGGGTAATGCCATAGCCTCTGTACCATGGTTTTCCACTGTCTTGGGTTAGAGTTATCCTGTTTTCTCTTCCTATTTTTATTTCAAATTGTAGGTTGGGCAAGCTTAAAAGAAGGGCCATGGATGTCTTGTGGATTGTCAAAAAGGTTGCCTTTTCTCTATCTGTTTCCTATCTTCCTCATGGGTATTGATTTTCAAAACCATTGTTACTGTCCTTCCTTCAATTGAAGTGGCTATGCTGGAGAGTACTTAGCCTTACATGGTGTGGTGGCTCTGGATGTTGACCAATTTTATCCGCAATCTCATCTTTATTCGCTTTATATATATTCGTGTATAAATTGATTTAGTCATCATTATTGTTAAGTTTGTTTTCAAATATAATGAGAAATTTTTATTACTTTTAATTCTTACTGTCTACAGGTCTTGAGCAAAATCTAGGACCAGTGCACCATAGACTTTGCCATTTATCTAATACATAGCCATTTTCGTGGACTTCATGGCAGTATTCGAGATCTTACAGTTGCCTGCAGACAGTACGATATTCTATTATACTCAGAAACTTGGTTTCTCAAATGAGGTACTCCTTTGAGCTTCTTATTCTAGGCTTTAAGAAACCGATAATTTTGAAATAGGTGGCCATTCCAAGGGCAAGGTGAATGACAGTGTATATTAGGACCGAGTACTCAGCTACTCGTAAGTCCTGCTATGAATACGGATGCCATGAAATTCAGGTAATAAAAGTTTGTGACATACAAGAACTATTTGTGTACAATCTACCTGAGTCCAGAATTGAATAATTCTATCTTTGTTTGTTTTCTTACCATTATGGCTATGATACAAGATGATAGAAAGGCCTCTTTTGTGCTTTTCGTGATTTCATCGCTTAACATAGGGATTGGTTAACTTCTGTTTCTCCTACTGATAGCCATGGCTTAAGAGCTTTAGACTTTGCCTCTGAATCAGGCCAAGAGCAAATCACACGTGAAGCTACTCACAGTTCTGGTAACTACTTGGACCTAGTACACACCGACTGCCAGGGTGTTAAAACAAGTTAGTTGTTCTCTAGTTGGCACATCTGATTTTACCTTAGTTTCGTTAGTAATTAAGACAGCAGCCTGTTCCTGACGTATCATACTCATGTAAGATATATATAAAATCTCAAACTGGCTGGAATGGCATTTTGGGTGATCTTTTGCATTGGTCACAATTATATAAAAGTTTTGAGCCTGTTGTTCTCTTAAATGAGAATCTGGCCAACATAATTGATAGGCGTATCCCTTCTCGTGAGCTAAGGTACCGAAAGAAAGACAAACCCTGGTTCAATGATGATTGGAGATATGCTTATTTGGAGAAGTAGGAGGCATATCATCTTTGGAAGGATAAGAGATCACATTTAACTTGGAATAACCATATTCAACAAAGAACTGTTACTCAAGGGTTTATGTTTTAATAGAAATGGAATATAATTTGACCATAAAAGAAACCCTTCCTTTCTGGTACACTCTAGTACAGACTTAACAGTTCCTCCTTCATGTAAACCAAACGGTTCTGTCAGTCATTGTCCAAAGGAAAATGCAACCGTTTTGGCTGATGGGTTTGACAGTAAGCAGAGCGATGAGAAACTATCTTCCTCCTTTCTGTTCTCTTGAAACTAACTGACTTGTTTAGCGTTATGGTTCAGTGAAGTGAAAAACTCTTGATGGATTTGATTCTTATGGAGGTGTAGACCCAAATACTGTAGTATTTTTCTTTATTTCATAAAGACTGCCGATTCCTTAGCTCCTATGTTGTCTGTAATTTTCCACAAGTTAGCAGGAAGTTCTGTATGCACCTGTTGGAGAATTGGCAATGTTACTCCATTAAGTAAATGAGTTTGTGGTAGCTCTAGACCTGCCAATTACTGCACAATTTCCATAACTCCCTTATTATATAGCTTTCGAACGTCTTTTGACAAAACATCTAAATAGGTATGCAGAAGGTAATAATATGTTCCCTAATTTGTAAATTGGCTTTCACAAAGGCATGTGATGCCATTCTTAGGATTTCCAATGTTGTGCCGATCTCCTTTGGTTGTGGTCAGGAAGTTTGCATGATTGGCGTTGATTTTAGTGCTGCCTTTGGCCATGTTAATCATGAGGTGCTCGTTTTCAGATTCATTCAGTTGGAAGTAGGTGGGTCTTTTCTTAGCATCATTATTCATTTTTTAAATAATAGATTGTTAAGACTTGTTAATGATGGGCACCATAGAAAGTATAGGAATGTGATATTTGGCATTGCTCAGTATAGTGTTTTTGGCACATTACTTTTAATAATATATACACGATATGTGGTGTGGCCTAGAAAGCAAGTTCATTGAATATGCAGATGATGCTACTCTCTTTGCATCAATTCCATCTCCCCTAGCAAAACTCATGATTGCAAGTAAGTCGAGGACAGTGGTTCCTTTAACACCCAGATCTCTGCATTGATAATGTTTTTTTTTAATCATTTAAAACTTCAAAATACTAGGTGTGATTCTCGATTCCAAATTCACTTTTGAGAAACACATTCAGTCTGTTTCTTCTTCAATTGCACAAAAGTGGCTTATTGAGAAAGCCTTTTAAGATTTTTGGTGATCAATCTATTCTGAAGAGATGTTTTAATTATTTCATTCTGCCTTGTTTTGAGTATTGTTCTCCTGTCTAGTCTTCAACTGCTGACTCTCATCTCAATTTGTTGGACAAAAGCTTGCTGTCTTTTAAATTTCTTATTCCTGCTCTGACACCGTTGTTCAGTTAGTCGTTCATGTATGTTTCATAAGATTTTTCATAATTTTTTTACCATCCTTTGCATTCGGATCTTCCCAGACAGTACCATCCCGTATGTAGTACTAAGTATGCAGTTAGCTCTAACAGTCATGCCTTCTCCATTATAAAACTCAATACTACAAAGTATTCTAGAAGTTCTATTCCAGTTGTAACCAGATTGTGGAATGATCTTCCTAATCAGACTGTTGAATCAGTGAAACTTCAGAAGTTCAAACTTGCAGCAAATGTTTTTATGCTGTATAGGCTATCATAAGTCTGCCTTTATTGTTTATATATTCCATATATATTTTAGTGTTGTTACTGATCTTAAGAAATTTTATATTCATTATTCATGACTTATATACTGTATATAGTTTATCTACAGTATTTCCTTTGCTCACTAGGCTATTTTTCCCTGTTGGAGCCCTTGGGTTTATAGTACTCTGCTTTTCCAACTAAGGTTGTAGCACAGCTAGTAATAATAATAATAATTCCTTCCTTTTCCCATCAATAAAACCTTAACCATCAGTACATAGTAGTCGCATTGCTATTAAATGAAAGAGAAAATACTGAAAAGTGAAGTGTACAGTACTGTACTAATTCAGATACGTCAATACAAGCTTCCCAAATTTCAACCAATTCAAAAGCAAAGGTTTAATCAACAAAAACAAATGAAAATTGCATTAACCCTTTTACCCCCAAAGGACGTACTGGTACGTTTCACAAAAGCCATCCCTTTACCCCCATGGACGTACCGGTACGTCCTTGCAAAAAAATGCTATAAAAATTTATTTTTTCATATTTTTGATAATTTTTTTTAGAAAATTCAGGCATTTTCCAAGAGAATGAGACCAACCTGACCTCTCTATGACAAAAATTAAGGCTGTTAGAGCAATTTAAAAAAAATATACTGCAAAATGTGCTGGGAAAAAAATAACCCCCTGGGGGTTAAGGGTTGGAAATTTCCAAATAGCCTGGCGGTAAAAGGGTTAAAAATGTTATTTTTATTAATAAAATAAATTTTTGAATATACTTACCCGATAATCATGTAGCTGTCAACTCCGTTGCCCGACAGAATTCTATGGAGGGATACGCCAGCTATCACAATACTAGAAGGGGGTGTACTTACCAGCGCCACCTGTGGCCAGGTACTCAATCATTTGTTGTTGACACCTCCTCAATTATTCCTCGGTCCACTGGTTCTCTCTGGGGAGGAAAGGGAGGGTCGATTAAATCATGATTATCGGGTAAGTATATTCAAAAATTTATTTTATTAATAAAAATAACATTTTTCAATATTAAACTTACCCGATAATCATGTAGCTGATTCACACCCAGGGAGGTGGGTGAAAACCAGTGTACATGATTAAAGGATAGCTAAGTATCCCAAATTTCATATAACAGTTATCTCAAATAACAATGAAATAATAAGTACCTGGTAAGGAAGTCGAATAGAACCGTTACTCTGCCTTTTATTTAAAGTTCGTCTTCCTTACTGAGCGCAGCGTTCCTCTTGGAGGCTGAATCAACCCAAAGGTGCCAAAGTACAAGGGGTTGCAACCCTACTAAAGGACCTCTACCAAACCTTTAACCCAGGCGCTTCTCAAGAATGAATAGACCACCCGCCAAATCCAAGGATGCGGAAGGCTTCTTAGCCTACCGTAACAACCATAAAAACAACAATAAAAGTATTCAAGAGAAAGGTTAAAAAGGTTATGGGATTATGGGAATGTAGTGGCTGAGCCCTCACCTACTACTGCACTCGCTGCTACGAATGGTCCCAGGGTGTAGCAGTTCTCGTAAAGAGACTGGACATCTTTCAGATAAAATGATGCAAACACTGACTTGCTCCTCCAATAGGTTGCATCCATAATGCTCTGCAGAGAACGGTTTTTATTAAAGGCCAACGAAGTAGCTACAGCTCTTACTTCGTGGGTCCTTACCTTCAGCAATGCAAGGTCTTCCTCCTTTAAGTGAGAATGTGCTTCTCTGATCAGAAGCCTTATATAGTACGAAAGCCCATTCTTGGACATGGGTCTCGAGGGTTTCTTGATGGCACACCATAAGGCTTCTGACTGTCCTCGAATAGGTTTAGACCTCTTCAGATAATATTTGAGAGCTCTGACAGGGCAAAGAACTCTCTCTAGTTCGTTACCTACCATGTTGGAGAGGCTAGGTATTTCGAACGATCTAGGCCAAGGACGTGAAGGAAGCTCGTTCTTTGCTAGGAATCCAAGCTGAAAAGAACATGTAGCTGATTCGGTTGTGAAACCAATGTTCTTGCTGAAGGCATGAACCTCACTGACTCTCTTAGCTGTTGCAAGGCAAACGAGAAAAGCAGTCTTGAGGGTAAGATCCTTGAAGGAAGCTGACTGGAGAGGTTCGAACCTAGATGTCATAAGGAACCTTAAGACTACGTCCAGATTCCAGCCTGGAGTGGAAAGACGACGTTCTTTAGACGTCTCAAAAGACTTGAGAATGTCTTGAAGGTCCTTGTTGGAAGACAGGTCCAAACCCCTGTGGCGGAGGACTGAGGCCAACATGCTCCTATACCCTTTAATCGTAGATGTTGAAAGGGATCTCTCATTCCTAAGATGAAGAAGGAAGTCAGCTATTTGGATCACAGAGGTATTGGTAGAGGATATTGAATTGGCTCTACACCAGCTTCGGAAGACCTCCCACTTAGACTGGTAGACTCTACGAGTGGAAATTCTTCTAGCTCTGGCAATCGCACTGGCTGCCTCCTTCGAAAAGCCTCTAGCTCTAGCGAATCTTTCGACAGTCTGAAGGCAGTCAGTCGAAGAGCGTGGAGGTTTGGGTGTAACCTGTCTACGTGTGGTTGACGTAGAAGGTCCACTCTTAGAGGTAGAGTCCTGGGGAAGTCGACTAGCCATTGACGTACCTCTGTGTACCATTCTCTTGCAGGCCAAAGGGGAGCAACCAGCGTCAGCCGTGTCCCTTCGTGCGAGACGAATTTCTGCAGAACTTTGTTTATAATCTTGAACGGAGGGAATGCGTACAGGTCGAGATGGGACCAGTTCAGAAGAAAAGCATCTACATGAACCGCTGCAGGGTCTGGAACAGGGGAACAATAAAGCGGAAGTCTCTTGGTGATGGAGGTGGCAAACAGGTCTATGGTAGGTTGACCCCACAACGTCCAAAGTCTGTTGCACACACTCTTGTGGAGGGTCCATTCCGTGGGAATGACCTGATTCCTTCTGCTGAGGCGATCCGCTGAAACATTCATATCGCCCTGGATGAACCTCGTGACCAGTGTGAGGTTTAGACCTCTTGACCAAATGAGGAGGTCCCTTGCGATCTCGTAAAGGCTCCTCGAATGGGTCCCTCCTTGCTTGGAGATGTAAGCCAAGGCTGTGGTGTTGTCTGAATTCACCTCCACCACTTTGCCTAGCAGGAGGGACTTGAAGTTCAACAGGGCAAGATGGACTGCTAACAGTTCCTTGCAGTTGATGTGGAGTAATCCTTGTTCCTTGTTCCATACTCCTGAGCATTCCCGTCCGTCCAAGGTCGCACCCCAGCCCGAGTCCGATGCATCCGAGAAGAGATGAAGATGGGGGGTCTGGATGGCCAATGATAGACCCTCCTTGAGAAGAAGATTGTGCTTCCACCACCGGAGAGTGGTCTTCATCTCTTGGTTGATAGGGATAGAGACTGCTTCTAGAGTCGAGCCCTTGTCCCAATGAGCTGCAAGATGGAATTGAAGAGGGCGGAGGTGGAGTCTCCCTAGCTCGACAAACAGGGCCAGAGATGAGAGGGTCCCTGTGAGACTCATCCACTGTCTCACTGAGCAATTGCTCCTCTTCAGCATGCTCATGATGCACTGTAGGGCTTGGTTTATCCTGGGGGCCGATGGAAAAGCCCGAAAATCCCGACTCTGAATCTCCATTCCCAGGTACACAATGGATTGGGAGGGAATGAGTTGAGATTTCTCTATATTGACTAATAGACCTAGGTCTCTGATTAGATCTAAAGTCCAAGAGAGGTTCTCCAGACAACGACGACTCGTGGAGGCTCTCAACAGCCAGTCGTCTAGGTAGAGGGAGGCTCTGATGTTCGATAAGTGCAGGAATTTCGCTACATTCCTCATCAGATGAGTAAAGACCATAGGAGCTGTGCTTAGGCCAAAACACAGGGCTTGGAACTGATAGACAACCTTTCCGAAAACGAATCTCAGGAAAGGTTGGGAGTCTGGATGAATGGGAACGTGAAAGTATGCATCTTTCAAGTCCAACGAGACCATCCAGTCCTCCTGTCTGACCGCTGCTAAGACCGACTTGGTCGTCTCCATTGTGAACGTCTGCTTGGTGACATACTCGTTGAGAGAGCTGACGTCCAGCACCGGTCTCCAACCTCCTGTCTTTTTGGCCACAAGAAAGAGACGGTTGTAGAAGCCCGGGGATTGATGGTCCCGGACTATAACCACTGCCTTCTTCTGCACAAGTAGCGACACCTCCTGTTGCAATGCTAGCCTCTTGTCCTCTTCTTTGTAGTTGGGAGAGAGGTTGAAGGGCGATGTGGTCAGAGGCGGTTTGAGGCAGAATGGAATCCTGTAACCGTACCTCAGCCAACTGACAGACTGTGCGTCTGCACCTCTCTTCTCCCAGGCTTGCCAGAAGATCTTGAGCCTGGCTCCTACTGTTGTCTGGAGAATCTGAGAGTCAGTGCTTTCCCTTAGATGTCCTGGGTCCTTTCTTAGACTTGCCCCTGTGAGAGTCTGGACGGGAGTTTCCTCGGCTGGGGGCTCTACCACGAAAGGGCGGTATGAACCTAGTGGCCGGGGTATCAGCCACTGGAGAGCGATAAGTCTTGGGGACAGAGGTGGTAACCTTAGACTTACGAGCCGATGAGGCTACAAGATCGTGCGTGTCCTTCTGTATCAGGGCAGCCGACAAGTCCTTAACTAGCTCCTCGGGAAAGAGGAACTTTGAGAGTGGAGCAAAAAGGAGCTGTGACCGCTGGCACGGTGTAATGCTGGCTGAGAGGAAGGTACACAGTTGTTCCCTTTTCTTCAACACCCCTGATACAAATAACGACGCTAGCTCACCCGATCCATCCCTGATGGCCTTATCCATGCAGGACATAATTAACAAGGCAGAGTCTTTGTCCGCAGGAGATGTTTTCTTGCTGAGGGCTCCCAGGCACCAGTCGAGAAAGTTGAACATTTCGAAAGCTCTGAACAACCCTTTCAGAAGATGATCCAGGTCTGAGAAGGTCCAACAAACCTTCGAGCGTCTCATCGCAGTCCTCCTAGGAGAGTCCACCAGACTTGAGAAGTCAGCCTGGGCAGAGGCAGGAACTCCCAAGCCTGGTGCTTCCCCTGTGGCATACCAAACGCAACCTTTCGATGCGAGCTTCGTTGGAGAGAACATGAAGGAAGTCTTGCCCAGGTGTTGTTTAGACTGAAGCCACTCCCCTAAGGTCCTTAAGGCCCTCTTGGAGGATCTAGCTAGGACAAGCTTAGTATAGCTCGACTTAGCTTGTTGCACGCCTAGCGAAAACTCAGATGGAGGAGAGCGGGGAACAGCAGAGACGAAGTGGTCAGGGTAAAGCTCCCTGAGTAGAGCCAAGACCTTTCTAAAATCAACAGACAATGGAGAAAGCTTAGACTCCTCCACGTCTGATGAGGGATCAAGATGTGCCTCCTCATCATCCGACACTTCATCAGCAGAAGGTAGCGAAGCAAAAGGACCAGAATGCTGAACCGCAGAGTCAGAACGGGTAGGAACAACAACAGAGGTTTCATCAACTTGAGGGAAAACCTGAGGTTCAGACTGCATAGGCTGAACAACAGTCGGAGCAGAAGGCAGGTGCAAGGGTGAAGGAGGTTGACTCCTAGCAAGAGGTGCACCCAAGGATTGCACCAGCTGAGCGGAGGACGGAGGCGGAGTAGTCCGTTCCTGTTCCTGAGAGATGAGTGGAGCATGAGAAGGTTGAGGCTGCGCAGAACAAGGTAAAGTTCTAGCAAGCTGAGGCTCCTGAGGCGCAAGTGCATGGTGTAGATGAGCTTGCCTAGATGAGGGTTGAACTCGGTGCAGCGCTGGTTGAGCAGACAGACTCACGGAGGGGAGAGGTTGTTGTACCCCAACCGAGAGTTGCACCACTGGTGGAGCAGCAAGGGGAGGAGGAGGAAGAGTGTAACTCTCCTGATCCCAAAGCAAGGGTTGCCTTAAAGAAGGCTGAGGCTGAACAACACTGTGAACAGCAAACTCCGAAAGTGGTTCAACATCGTACGCCTGGCAGATGGTGCTGCGACCAGGCGGAGCAGGTGCAGGCTGGGCGAGCACAGGCGGAGCAGGTGCAGGCTGGGCGAGCACAGGCGGAGCAGGTGCAGGCTGGGCGAGCACAGGTGCAGCGAGAACAGGTGGAGGGAGTGCAGGAGGTGCAACACTCTCAGCCCGACACTCACGCATCAAGTCCGAAAGCTGAACTTGCATGGACTGAAGCAGGGTCCACTTGGGGTCGGCAGAAACGATAACAGACTGAGGTAAAGTCACAGTCGGGGTCTGTATAGGCAGAACCTTACTCCTCTTGGGCGGAGTACAGTCGACCGATGACAGAGGCGAGTCGGAGCTGAGCCAATGACTGCAACCTGGCTGAGCACTCGCTGACTGAACTCTACGTTTAAGCGGTCTCGAGACCTGAGACCAACGTTTCTTCCCTGCATGAAGATCAGCGGACGAGAAGACGGGCTCAATCGTCTGCAGGTGGGAGTGACGGTCTAAGGAAGACACGCCCGCAACCACCGAGGATAATTCTGTGCGCCTAACAAGGCCTGTCGAACCCTTAAGCCCTTCGACATTGCTTCTCCCCTGGGCATGGGAGCTTGCAAGAGGTCCCGGACTGGGAGGACGACTGGCTCGCACAGAAAAATCCTCACGCACCACACTGGCACCACTAGCACTTGGCACTGCACAGACACTAGCACTCGTCACAGCACTGGCACTATTTTCACCCACTGCACTCTTGACCTTCAGTTCTTTAACCTCGGCCATCAGAGACTTATGGTCACTTACCACTGATTCTACTTTATCTCCTAAAGCCTGAATAGCACGCAAAACAGTTGACATATCAGGCGGAGGGCACACAGTAGGTTCGGGGGTAGCCACTACAGGGGTAGGAAAAGGTAGGGGATCATGAGGTGAGGAAAACATAGAAGAGTGAGAAGAACTTCTCCTAACTCTAGTTCTCTCTAACTTGGATGAATATTTTAAAAGACGTACAAATTCCAATTCCGAAAGTCCGGCGCACTCCTCACACCGATTTTCTAATAGACAGGGCCTGTCCCTACAGTCAGAACAAGCGGTGTGAGGATCTACCGAGACCTTCGGAATACGCCTATTGCAAGACCTACATCGTCTATGGGAGGGAG
This sequence comes from Palaemon carinicauda, assembly GCF_036898095.1. NCBI lineage: Eukaryota > Metazoa > Arthropoda > Malacostraca > Decapoda > Palaemonidae > Palaemon > Palaemon carinicauda. Next base: position 123,051,368 of record NC_090735.1, on the reverse strand, counting down.
CTTGCGAAACGTCAGACATCTTGTTTCAAAGAGTAAGTCAAAGGGTGATCCAAAAACAAGCAAAAATTCATTAATCGTTAATCAGAGTTTATATAAAAGCTAACTAGCTAATATAAAAAGGATTCCAGTATGCGACAGCCGTTAATCTAAGAGAATACTTCACCAAATATCCATGAATAAACTCGAAGACCATGAGCGTATCCCAGAACGTCTAGCCGGAAGCACGACAGAGGAATAATTGAGGAGGTGTCAACAACAAATGATTGAGTACCTGGCCACAGGTGGCGCTGGTAAGTACACCCCCTTCTAGTATTGTGATAGCTGGCGTATCCCTCCATAGAATTCTGTCGGGCAACGGAGTTGACAGCTACATGATTATCGGGTAAGTTTAATATTGAAAAATTTTTTTTCATTCAGTCATCTCAGTAATCGACGTGACTTCATTCATATACCATATCTCCTCACCTGAATTATGTATGAAATTGCATGAATGCATAATTTACAGATTTTTTCAAAATTCACTATTGCTATCTCAAATTACCATGACCATGCTCATTTATACAGGACTAGTCTTATGGTATTTTCTAATATAATTTTCAAGTAATTAATAAAACTTTCTTTACAAGATAACATCCATACGTAGAGAATAAATACATACTCCCACCCTTTGAATCATAATTATAAATAAATAACTAAAACAGTCCAAGCTTCTCTTCCGTGTCTGCAACCAGTACAGTATCATCTGCAAACAACAACTGATTTACCTCCCATTCATGGTCATTCTCGTCTACCAGTTTCAATCCTCTTCATTTTTCATAATGATAATAATAATTTAACAACTATCTGCAATAATAAAGGGGAATGGAGAGGTATACTATATATTGTTCAGTCTTGGAAGCATTAGTCTCCAAATACTTACCTCAAACATCTTAGTAGGGAGTTTTCAGAAATAAGATTAAATTCAACATAATAGAAATACACCTCAGATAAGGTTCTTTACAAATAGCACGTTAGCTGCTTCGCAAAAGATGAAGATTAGGGACGAAAAGCATAGCCTTTGTTAAGACACCTCCTGTATGTATTCATTTTATGGATTCGACTATTATTTGGCTTAAAATACATTTCTTCACTGAACAGAAATAACCCAATAATCTTTTAAGTCTTTTTTTATAGAAAGACTCGTAAGAGTAATAAAAGCACGAGTGTTAAAATTTACCTAGCTAATATAAATCTGTGATGAGCTAGTGGCTACATTTGTAAGCAAACAAAATATACTGCCCTCCAAAAAATGATGTAACCAATCACCTTTAGCTGAAACTTCACTAACAATATCAAACAGCTAAAAGAATCTTGCGATAAGATACACGACCTACAAAAACGAGATTGCATAATAGCACTCACTATAGTCAGAAGAGATATAAAGATCCAGACTATGACTTTGGTCCCCTCTCTCACAATCTAGATGTCTAGAAGAGCAACCAGGAATGCAAGGGTTTAGCAGCAAAAGTTTCTAAAGTAAATAAGGAAATCAAGGATCTACTAGAGGAACTCAACTGTAAGGCACAGTCAATATTCAGAACAACTACTGAATGAAACACTATGACTACTAGAACTGACTATGGGAGTCAGGTTTGGGTAAGCAACAGGGTAGGTAAGTCAGATTTACAACCTAACAAGTGAAGACTTGCTGTCCTTCTGAAATTAACAATGGATCTTAAATAAGATTATAAACCTCATCACGAAGAAAACTTTGCCAGATAAGTGAGTATTTGGTATGTCATATTGTTATCAACTCTTCTATAAAAACAACTAGCCTAGTCTTTTCTGGAAATCCTCCAACTAAAAAGTTCATTAGCACTTGAAACATACTTTCCCCGAGTGGAACAGTGAGGCATCCCATTCCTAACAATGGTTATTTAAAACACAACCATATGCAGGAATTCTATACTCATCACCTACAAGCAAAGACTCACTGGCTTTCTGAGATCAACAAAGGAAACTTAATAAATTAAGAACATATGTTTCATCACTAACAAAACTTGGCTGGTTAAGTGAGCATTTCAAGTGTCATATAATCATCAAGTCTGCTATCATAAACAACTAGCCTAGTCTTCTGGATTTGCCCATGAACTGAAAAGTTCCATAGGCACTTGAACTTGAAACATACTTTTCCTGAGAGGAACAGAGGCATTGAAAGCTTCACAACTGTTATTAAAAACACAGCGCTATCCACATACAGAAATTCTAACAAATCCAGCAGAGAAGACAACTTCAAATGCGATCAAACTTATCACACTCTGGAAGGGGATACATCCGACTAACACTAATGCAACAGAAAAACTAAATAACAAAGAATCCCTGACACTTCGTGTACTGTATTGCTATTAACCACTAGTGTCTCCTTAATTTATTAGAGGTGTTTATCTCTTGAAAGAAAAGAATAGAAAATCTTTTATCAAATTTTGAGGGTAAACATCGATAAACCAAGTTTCTGGAGGCAGAGAAATATGAACATCAGGGGAGGTTTATAGAAATCATACATACATACATACATACATATATATATATATATATATATATATATATATATATATATATATATATATATATATATAGTATATATAAGGTACATAGAGTTTTCATCATTGATTATGAGTTACGATGTTTGATTCATTGGTAAGATGAACTACTTGCCAATGTGGAGAGCAAGTACTAAGTCCCCTGGCCATGGAGTATTGTAGTTGCATTCCACATCACTTTAGCACTAGTTTACCATCTTTGTTTACAATACACATTCAGGATTTTGGTGTTGCTGTTTTTTTTTATATTATTGTGCCTTTTCTTGCTGTGTATTATGTCTGAAAAGCATAAGGGAGACCTTTGATGGCCGTGTGCGGGCCAACCACAGGAATGACGATAAAGAATTGTTATATGTATTCCTTATTGTATGTTGGTAAAGTACTGTAGAGTGTAAGTACACTACTGTATATGGTTCAGGTATTTGTTCGCAAAGTGTACAGTAATATATGAAAGGTTATGGATTGTTTTCTCTACTTAAAAGTATATTATTCATATCAAGTGTTTATGAATGCATATGTGTACTGTATGTATGTACAGTAGGTACACTGTGTTATGTATATAAAGTGATGTGTAACGCACTACTACGCGGCCTTGCAATGGTGTTAGCTGCTCTCTGCATCCGCAAGTAGTTTGTTATACCAATGAGCCAAACATTCTTACTTGAATATGAATTATATTGATTTTTAAGTACCTTATGGGAGCCCATTTGTACCAGAAAATCATCATACTCGAGACCCTCGTAACCTGAGAACCTTCGGTATATAAGTTTCTTTTTCTTTAAATGTTAAAGGACATTTGGCAACAACTATCTTGAAGCAACACTTCTCCAGTTTCCTACTTTTTCTTGTCTTCACAACCAGAGTTTGGATGCAAAAAATGAAGTTTGTTAGTATTTCCCCATTTCCATAAAAGAATCTAGTCCTCAAAGATAAGAAAAGATACAGAAAACAAGAGAAGTACCCGGTATCTTGAAATAAATGATGCCACATGAGTTTTTGCATTTAATGAAAATTGCCATAGAGAATTAATATATATATATATATATATATATATATATATATATATATATATATATATATATATATATATATATATATATATATATATATACATGCATTATAAAGATAATGTAGTGTGTATTTCTATAACAAGCAGTTAGTATATTTAAGAAATTTTATGGATATTTAGTATTTAAATAGTGTGTGTGTGTGTGTGTGTGTGTATATATATATATATATATATATATATACATATATATATATATATATATATATATATATATATATATATATATATATATATATATATATATATATAGACATATATATATATATATATATATATATATATATATATATATATATATACACATAAAGACAAAAAACTTTATATTCTAACAACCTGTTATTGAAATAAATACGCTACACTATCTTAATCATGTATACAGTACTATCTTACTTTTAATTTCAGAAGTGTCACAACTGAATTATTTTTGTTGTCTGTGAAAAATATCATTAAATTGTACCTGTATCAAATAAAATATCAATCAAACTCCTATCTAAAAAAAATAGATGCTGGAAAAAATCTTGTGTTTAAAGAGTTTTGTAGAAGATGAATGTTACCATGACGATATAACGGTGTTGAATATCATGTACAAATTGTCGTCATTAGACGTCCTCTGATTATGCCTAAGAAGCCTGACTCTGCAAGATAAATCCTAGCATGCAGCACAAAAGCTCCAATATTACATGTAACACCAAAGATATAATAAAATCTGGAAAACATATCCTACCAAAGAAAACTTTATCATCGATTGATATTTTACCTGGAAACACATTTTAGTGGTCCTGAAAGACAAAGTAAAATTAATGACAAAAAAAAAATGCAAGCAATGCTACACAAGGCTTATCTACACTATAAAACATGTGAGGAACTTTTCAAAGCACAAGCTGGTTTGAACTCCAAGTTAGCTGTATTCTAACAGATAAAGCTTAGGAACTAAAGTGCATAAAACAAATGAGGAGTTAAGAAGGATTTGGTGGTGCACATAAATAACTAAAAGGAAAGAAAACTGAAACATGAAACTAAACATACAAAACTTATCAATACATGGTGTTATACAACTAAAACAAATATGCAACTGAGGAAAGTGTACAATAATTTTAGGCAAGTAAATTTTCTGCAAATAATGTATAAGTTTTTCCTACATTTTCTGACTATAGAAATGAAGATGGTCACACTTTAGTTCAAGAAAATTGTCAGTGAATAAGAAAATGGATGTAACAAATCATTAGGTATATGATGTGCTGTATAATGATCATAGTTCATATATATCTTGATTCCTAAATGTTTGCAGAATGAAGCAGATAAAGCAAAAAAGAAAGAAAAACACAGAAATTGACAGCAACAATATTCTAAAATTATTGTATTGTCCTCTGCATTATTAACAATCCTAACAATCCACATGTATAGTACTGTACACTGACAAATCTACAATAACAGTCTTTTTTTCTAAGAGGATCACTGAATGCTGGGCTTATCCCAAATCTTCCAATCTTCATGAATTATAAGAGAACTTGCTATAACACCAATAAACTAGAAGCAACATAGTTCCTCTTTTCATTCCAGTCGGCACAGACCGGATCTTTGAATGGAAGTTAAGCGTACGTATGACATGCATGTCCAAAATTAATGCGGAGTGAAATTCCCTCTATTTCCTTTCTTACTAAAATCTATCTCTCTCATGACGACAATATACAGCCACGGTATAGGTTAATGGTTTTCAAAATGCTTCAAGCTCTGAAACCCAGATGGGTAACCTTATCATTTTACAGTTTTATATCTTAGTTTGTAATAATGTATGGAATAATGTATCTAGATGGACATGCTCTTGCAATCTTAAACTATAACCCACCATTTATGTTGTTTTAGCAAAATATTCATTACAATGGCTGCTACTAATCAACAACATTCTATTCGATGTACTCCCTTGTGGTTCCAAGAAAAGAAGCTTTTTTAGCCATGAAAACTCAATTCAGAAGATCAACATGCCTTCTTTTCTTCATACAGAAAATATACTGAGAGAAAGAGATGGAAAAAGGTCTGTCCTATGTAAAAATGAGGCCACTGACTAACTAAAGGAAAGGTAGCAACAGCAGGCAGAAGGAAATGAGGTGGAACATGAAGCAGAAAAAGGGTAGAGGAAAGAAATGCTGATGGCATTAAAGATGGTGGTGCTTGTAGTGATCATTGTAATAGTTGTAGGGTAGTAACAGAAGTATAGCAGTAATAGAGGAAGTAATAGTAGTCCCTACCCTGCAACTGTCGGTTGATTATGGCGGTTATGCTCCCTGATTCTTCCCCTTTCTTGACGACCAGCAACGGCTTTGTCTCGCTGTCATCGGCAAGGTTGGCTACACAGTGGCCATTGCTCATCCCTGACAGACTCTCGTTGACCTGAGGACCAATAAGGTTAGGTCAGGTCACATGGATGTCTTGGGAGGGATACTGGATGGATGGGGTCAGGCCCAGTGATCTCATAATCTTATTATTAAGTATTTCAGTTTAATATTATCATAATTATCAGTGTAAAAAAAGAGGAAAATATATTTAATAAGGATGATGTTTCAAACCATCCTGCTTTGTATATTCAATGATTACTTATTACAGAAAGTGGATTACTACAATATTACTAAGTGTGACCAAACATCTACCAGTTGGATCTAAATGTTGTGGTTGTGTGGAATATTCAATACTCAAAATGCACGATTCTTTTTCAGGGAAACAAAAAATTATCGCACATCCATAACACAAAATACAGGTAAACTAAATAACACTCAAGGAACCAAACATGGTGCAAAAAACCAATGAGCTACAATTAGAAGTCATACATAGCAAACACTACTAATAAAGAGGAGCATATAGGAAGGAGGAGGAGGATAGGAAAGATTTGGAAAAGGCAAGGTATTAAGTTGCCATAGGTAATTAACGGTACAATACCATTCTAAACGGCATCTCAGGCAGCTTCACACACACACAATCACTCGCACTCACACACGCAAAAGTACAAGTGCACGCTGAGGCCGAAAACTCTTTCTAGTTTATATCCTGGCTAATGGTGATTGCTGGCATTATTTAATGTCTGCTTTAACAACTTTTAAAATCTATAAATAATCTAATACTGTACATCACAAGATTGACTATTACATAACTAACAAATAAATATTGACATTGTATAAAATAGCAAAATCAACCAGACAAAAGAAATAATGTAGTTTTTTTTTTATAACTGAATTTCATCATTAACCAGTAACAAAGCATTTTTGGAAAAAAAAAATAACATTTTCAAAGAACCCAGATATCTAAAACACTTATGGTTGTAAACTAATAGACTAGTATTATATCAAATATCAATATTACTAAAATTGCTCAAAACAGCCTAAGCTTACTGAATGAATGTGACCAAAAATCAATAGGGGTTTAGTAACTAACACTTGCTTATCTACAATAATTTTGGACTGAACAGTTCCAAAATTCACACCAAATCAGGGTACATGGTGATTCCACGTGCCAAAATGGTAGATGACTATAGGTGAATGGGCTTACAAACAGCAAAATCCTGCAGTATATATTTTTTGACAGGGAAGGCATCATGATAATACTGTATTGTAACAACAACAGTGTATCTAGGACTGGTGTGGATTAAAAAAAAAATAAATAAAAGTGAAGACATAGAAGCAGGTCATACGATCTCTCCCTTGTCACAGACAGGGAGAAAGCAAAATGACTCCACTCAAGCGACACAGCTGCCAACCTGCCGTAAAGTCCTGATGATCTGCAGGATGGCAGCAGGCTGCAATATGAGCATGACAAAGAAAAGTCAAATCTCAATCTGCTGCTTAACCACTTTCAGAAGAACATTATATTAGAAATGGTGAAAATATCCTGTGGTGATGACAACATGTGTAAGTACGGTAATAATATTACTACAAATAAAAGGCTTGTCATGAAATTCAAGTGGTAGCAACAGCTGCAAAAAAAGCCTCCAAGCATAATCAATAAGATGCAATTTAAGGGAAAGATAAAGAGAATGAGATACAATCAAAACATATCATTTGAATGCACTCCAAAGTGCATATGGCCAGAACATTAGATTAACTACTTAATTTGCATTGTCACTCAAAACATTCCACCCTAAAGCAGCTAGTTTTATTGGCAGCACAAAAGAAAAGAGCAAATTTTGCACTAAGATCTGGTGGTTGTAGATGATGACACTGTATTCAAGTCAGAGAATTTTCTCTTCTTTGGTATTTTTTTTTTTTTTCACCATAATACTGGTGCATCATAGTGGTGTAGAGTAGCAGCAATCAGCAGTTATATCATATTTTGATGTTAGTGGTTAGCCAAAGCATTAGTCACTTTCCATTTCTGTTATGCACTACTTAATAAAAGCCAAACCCATAAACCATTCACCTACACTTCAACACTGGAAGCACATTTGCCTTTCCCACAAGGTTAAATATTACTTGCATAACCGATCAGTAAATTGAATAAACATACTTTCACGATAGATCTTGCTGCTATCTTTACAATATGAAGTGCTTCGAAGTGCTTTAAAGTGCTGAAGTGCATGTAGTGAGGGTAATGAAAGAGAGACAAAGAGAATGAGAGAGACGGAGAGAAAGAGAGAGAGAGAGAGAGAAAGAGAGCGTCTTTGCCGAAGGTCAGCTAAGGACTGGTCAGGCTACATGCCTCCGAGTCCCCCTCCACTTCCACCTCGCTGGGTGTCCTGCCAACGGCCTCCGGGAACTGTCAATAAACGGCAATAACATGTACTGTCGCCAGAATAGTATAGAAAGCTGTACTGTAAAGCTAAAGAATGAAAGTTTAAACACCTAAGCTCAGCAATTCACGACATTTGGTGAGAAGCGCTTACACCATTGTCATTAGTATAGTTATAGGCCTACATAATACCTGAAATTAAAACTATTCACACTGATGGGAAAAAGGTAGTCATTAGAAAAGAAATAAAACAGATGGATTAAAAGATAGCATAGTAATCCAAAATTCATAAGATGACAGATGAAAAAATCTCTGAAAAACAGTTTATACACAGTACACTGTACATACATATTTAGTGATATGTACATATACAAAATATATACAGTATACAGTATATAGATGCATATATATATATATATATATATATATATATATATACAGTACATATATATATATATATATATATATATATATATATATATATATATATATATATATATATATACTGTATATATATATATATATACACATATACATATATATACATATACATATATATATATATATATATATATATATATATATATATATATACATACAGTATAAATTTTTCTTAATCCCAAAAGAGAATACTGTATCATAGATTTTAATATGCCTCCACAACTCGGTACTTATACAGTACATCTTTTCCATGGCTTGAGCTTGATTAACCCTAAAACCAATTATGAAATATTTAGATATTTTTTCTATTTTACAATTCAAAACTAAAATTATTTGCAATATTCATTTATGGTGAACATCATTATTAAAACCGAAGTTAACATAGCATTCGTCGATGAACTAAACATAATCTATATTGCTATATAAGTACCACAAAACACCATTTTAAAGATCTGTAGAGCTAAAATAAAGTGCACACGGTCTTCAGCATAAAACTACTTCCTTCTTCCCATAGTTACAAGTAAAATCTATATTCATGTGAAAGAATACATAGAATGATTGATGCAAGTATGGCTTAAAGGTGACCCTACTGCCTATTTTAATTTGGAAATTAACTTCAACATATTAAATAATTTTATATATAGAAAAGCTGAAAAGGATGGTTTGAATTATGAAATATAACAAGATGCATTTGTAAATTTCAAAAGTTAAGACATAAGTGGTATCTATGAATAATTAAAGAACATGCTTTACTTTACATATTTGCCTTAAGGACACAACAAAATCTCATTTCAACGCAAGTTCAAAGGGTTTAAGACATAAAATACCCTTAAATAAAACTGACGTCTTTGTCCTGACCTTACCATGTTTAAATTGTTACTTGAATAATTTTCTTGATAAGCAAGGGGTGGCATAAGACAGTATCATGGTGACAACAGCTATATTAGATTAATACAACAAACTGTATAAAGAACTGATCACATTTCTAAATATGAAAGCTTTACCAATGTACAAAATATTGAATATCCCATTGGATCTTCATATCCACTTAAGCTGAATACAATATCACACTTTTTCTTATGTACACGTTATGACCATAATCATAATATCCGTAGATGATGATGGTAACTATTTTACCAGACATAGACAGTGCAGTAGTCTGACATTTCTAAGTTACTTCCCTTTCAGAATAAATGGATGATGATAAAGAACCAAAATATTTTCCAGGTTACAAATTTGAAATTAAAAACCTCCGAGAATAGAATTCCTTTGGTTTTCTATACTTTAGATTACTTCCATCAACAGTTCTATAAGACTAATACATGTTTTGTGTACCCTAAGTACCTTAAACTACATGGTATTTTAACCCTGCTATAATGTCCTCCAAAGATGAAACAGATTTCAAAGGGTGAAATAATGAAAAAAAATCTTTCAAGGCATTTTTACATATCCTCGAAATGAAACAATCTATGTAATTTTGTCAATCAGCTTAGGTTATTGATAAGTTGAATCATTCACACTATATTTCATTCCTTTATGTTTATATGAAGTACGTAAACAATACTAGCACACTACAATAAGATCAACTTGCTTAAAATAATTTCATAATCTGTGATAATCTATGCATACTGTATTCTAAAAGGGAACTGAAATTTAAAGAGAAATATGATTCTAGACAAGTAGGATCAACATCTTTAGATGACTGTTTCACTGTACATCATAAATTTGGAAATGAATTCCTTTTGCACTTGAAATAACTGTTTAAAATTTTGCGTCAACATATCCAACACCAGCAAGGAAACTCACCATTCAAAGGCTGATGTGGCCTTTATTAGAGTTGTCTAAGTATGAAAAGTTAACTGTTCTAGCTGTAGATGAAAAAAAAAGAAAAAAAAAGACAGGGGCTAAGTATCTTGAAACAAGGAATCATAGGCTATGAAACAAAGGAAAACAGTGTTTTGAGGTTGAGGAACCAAGCCAATGATGCAGTAAATGTCAAAGACGAGGATGGACAATTGTCCTATGGAAGCTGAAAAATTACACAAAAAAGGGATTTTGACGAAGGAAAAATCTATTTCTGGGAAGAGACCTGTGACGCCCGGTGAAAGAAGTCCTTCTTTACACTTTTCTAATATAAATCTTCCAAATATACTAGAGAAAGATAAAAGCATGGAATGCAGAGGTTACTACCCTCGCGCGATCACCTTGTGGGTGTCGTGTATACAACAGGGGCGTGTGAAAACCACTATTCACAGGCTGTCTTCCATTTAGATAATCCCTTCATCAAAGGGGAGGGCAAACACCCTCTTTGGGACTCAAGAGTTAAATTTTTTGCCAGAGAATTAGTATCTAAAGGAAATTAGTCATGCAGGAGACTTAAACAAAGCAGGATAAACTTCTCACAATATGGAACTGAAGAATGGTACTTACAATGCAAAAGGTATGGGCAACCATTAGGAAGACTGTATGGATGGATGGCAATACAAAATTAAAAGGTTAAAATGTTTGTGATGCCCATCAGATTTTACAGATTTCTTTAAGCATGCTATTCTTGCCAATAATGTAATAAGGACCACATGCTTCACATTGTCACAGAGTTTGGCCTACATAGTTCGGTGCTGGGGCCTGTGAAGCTCTTCATTGCTCAAGTGCAACTGGGGAAAACCCAGCAGTTAAATTATGAAGTATGAGTTCAAGTGGCCGGACATTAAGATGGAAGAACTGTGGTAAAGTAGGACATAAAGGAAGTGCAGCTTTGACAATGAAGGAAAAGAGCCTGAAGTAATGCCTATAGTGCACTATGTAAGGTGTACTTATGGTAAGTACCCTGTACAGGGGCAATGCCATGGAGTAGAATGGCTACTTTTCAGCTTTTGAACTGAAGCAGGCCCCCTCCTTCCATAGGGTGACCATGAACTGAGCCTTTGCTCAAAACATAAGGGGTTTCAAAAGGTCATGCCCCATGACTTAAAAATGTCACTAACCATCACAGCAATCCAAGAAGTTTGTGACACTGGAGAGATTAATGATGGTATTACCATAGATAAAGTTAAGGCTGGGCTATGTTAAATGGGCCAGACTAGAGCTTGAAGCAAATCAAACATCAGTTACTAATCTAAGCGTGCTGCATTTCTCAGCTGATAGCATACAACAATGTGGAATCAGCAGATAGTATGCAACAATGTAGAATCAGCTGATATGCTTAAAATTCCAATATATAAACTAGACCTAACTTTTACTCTGAGAAGATGACTGATATTGTTTTCATTTTGCCAATTCTATTTCAAAATATATTCTTGTAGTGTACAAGTTTGATCATCCCCTTAACTTCTGATTCTAAATACTGTATCTCAACTTATCACTTTTGCAGATTTCTGAGTCTTTATTTTCCTAACATTATATATTCTATTTACCTCTATTTTACAGTTCAACTCCTTGTTTTTATGAAACCGTTGTAATAAGTAAACTTGAGGAGCAGACTTGCTCATATTCACAGAACAAAACTACACTTATAATAGACAAGATCTGCATATAAATTACAATTTTAGCACACTAATACACCTGCACAATCTTACTTTACTTTAGTGAGAAATAAAAATTTCATATCCAAAATCTATATGCTTAACAACATCTCTTTATACAGCTCAGTACCAATACAAACATTACATAGCAATTAAGCTCCGACTGCAAAAGTTGGGGTAACGTTAGAAACGAGAGCTACGATTATACAGTACAAGGTTCCTACAAGATGTGGCCGAGAGCAGCTTTTTAATTCATATTTACCAGATAAAGAAGATTGAGTGAAATGAGAGGAAGAAGATAAAGGCAAGGAAAGTGATTCCAGAATCTCATCCCCCTGAAAAGAAACAATAAGTAAAATACTACAGTGAAGTGGATTGTGGTACATCTTTGCCTATTGAGAACTGAAGCCAGGGCATGTCTAAATTTTTGTGACTGAATTTATCCATATCTGTCTCTCGCAAAGGAAAAAAACAACCAAAACAAAATTTACTGTGATGCAAAAAAAAAAAAAGAATAAAGGTTCTAAATAACCATTGCTAGTTCTACTTAAATTATTGCAGATTTGAGAGAAATCAAATAGAAATTATCTGATTTACCAACCACAGTTGTGCGTCGGGCTTGAGTTCTTTTTATCAAATGAGTGAAATGTACAGTACATATAAAGTGAGAAAATCAATAGGTGCCTACTCCTAAGTTGCTCAAAAGTGAAAATGGTTTCATAAATAAATGGAATGATAATAATACTGAATTTGAAACAATCGCTAGGAAGTACCATAAAAAATATTTTTAAAAAATCACTTAAAATCATATCAATAGAAGCCAGCCAAACCATAAGACCTATAGGACTCCATATCAAGGACTGATAACGCGTTTACAATTGCGTTTCCTTGCCTATTCAAATCCTATGGTGCCTAACTTTACAAATTGAAATACAAATAGACAGTTCTTTAAACGAAAAAGACAAAATTTGCTTTCTTTTAAAATGGCACTGTATGTGATACATGCTTGACAAAAATATTTCAAATAAAAGAAAAAAATATAAATTCATTATTAAAATTGTGAATTATTAAGTAAAATTTCCAAGTAATATTCAAAATAGCTTTAGATGTGATTTTCAATTCAGTATTTTGAATAGCATTTCATAGAAATCTATATACAGTATTACATTACAATACTAGATACAACAAGTATTAAAACAAAGTTTAACAATACAGTACACAGGAACTATGAAATTATCAAGTGTTTCGTAAAGCAGTGAAATAGAAAATGTACCAGAAGATTTTTTAGAAATATATACAAAATACATTATCTGAATGAAAAAATATATACAGTCTGTTTCAGTACAAACATATTACAATAATGTAACCTATTTATGTGTCACAAACATAACAGACAGGACAATCCAATTGTAGAAGAAATAAAGATCATCAAGTAACAGATGGTTTAGCGCATGTGACATCTCTTAAATAATCAAAAGTTAAGGTAATATGAAGTTTTTATGATGAAACAAAGTTTTATGAATACTTAACTGGCAGTTATATATATATAGCTATAGTCTCTGTCGTCTGGCAGAATTTTTCAAAACTCGTGGCAACCGCCGAGTGTTGGTTGTGCGGTTAGGTGGTTAACAACCCTTACAGGGTGGTACTTGAAATCATTCCCGTTTTCTGTTCCTCAGATCATCTTTGCCCGACCTGTCTCCTGAGGGGAGGTGGGTGGGACTTGAAATATATATACTGTATAACTGCCAGGTAAGTATTCATAAAACTTTGTTTTATCATAAAAACTTCATTTTCACGAATATAACTTACCTGGCAGTTATATATATACAGTATAGCTGATTCACACATTTGGAGGTGGGTGAAAGACAGCCAACATCGTTGGGAAACAACAATAAGTCATAAGAAAAAACACCTTGATTCCTTACCTGCTAAGGTAGCAGACTTCGAAGGTTCCTGCCTCTTGAGTCGCTTTCCCTTAGGAGTGCCAGCCAGGTGGAGACCTGTCATGCTGAAACAACTCAATCGAGTCTGTCAAACGGGGTGAGACCAACAACGTGACTAGACTTCTGCCCTACCTATCCCCCATCTATAATCTGCAACCTTACTCAATCTAACCACCTAACCTTGCAGAATAGATATTTTACTATCTAGCTAGACTGAGGGCACTGTACCGCAAGTCCGAGTCCTCAGAAAACCATAAAAACCAAAACCCAATCACAGGCATACCGTACAAAAGTTAAGGTTGAGGGGAGGTAGTAACTCCTTTACCCAATACAGAAGCAGTAGCTACGAATGGGCCCTAAGTGTAACACTTTTCATAATCTACTCTTACCTCCCTGAGGTAATGAGAAGCTAACACAGAGTTGCTTCTCCAAAACGTTGCGTCCATTATCTGTTTAACTGACCTATTCTTTCCATATGCCAGTGAAGTAGCAATGGCTCTCACCTTGTGAGCCCTTACTTTTAATAGACCGAAGTTCTCCTCCTCACAAAAGAGGTGAGCTTCTCTAATTGTCTCCCTCAAGAAGAATGATAATGCATTCTTCGAGAGGGGCTTTTGTGGACCCTTCATCGAACACCGTAAAGAATTGGATGCACCTCTTACATTCTTTGTTCGTGATAAATGTGCCCTGAGGGCTCTAACTGGGCAAAGGAGCCTCTCCTCCTCTTGGCCCACCACATTTGTGAGGTTAGGAACCTCAAACGTCCCCAGCCAGGGTTTGTATGGGTTCTCATTCTTAGCGAGGAAGTCGATCCTTAACGCACATACTGCTCCATCCTGGTTGAAGCCCACCTGCTTCTCTATAGCGTGAATCTCGTTGACCCTTTTTGCTGTGCCCAGAGCCATCAGGAAGAGGGTTTTCTTAGTCGCATCTCTAAGAGTCGCTTGCAAGATGGGTTCGAACTTCCTGCTGCATAAGAACTTCAAAACCACATCCAAATTCCAAGCCGGGATTGAGTCTGCTTATTTGTTTCAAACGACTTCAAGAGATCTTTCAAGTCTTTATCCTGCGTTAAGTCTATGCCTCTGTGCCTAAAGACAGCCGAAAGCATACTCCTGTACCCTTTAATGGTGGATACAGCCAGCTTAGAGTCTTGCCTGAGGAACAAACAGAAAATCAGCTATCTGGCTCACAGAGGTAGTGGTTGAAGACACTTTGTGCTGCTTACACCATGATCTAAAGGTCTCCCACTTCGATTGGTAGACTCTCTGTGAAGAGACCCTCCTCGCTCTAGCGATTGCTCTTGCAGCTTGTGTAGAAAAGCCTCTCGCTCTGACAAGCTTCTCGATAGTCTGAAGGCAGTCAGTTGTAGAGCGAGGGGGTTTTGATGATACCACTTGAAGAGGGGCTGTTTGAGAAGCTTTGGACTTGGAGGAAGGCTTCTCGGAAAGTCCACTAACATCTCCACCACCTCTGTGAACCATTCTCTTGCTGGCCAGAATGGAGCTATCAAGATCATTCTTCCTGCCTCAAAGAGACCGAATTTCTTGACGACTAGGTTGATTATCTTGAACGGGGGGAACGCATAGGTGTCTATCCCTGTCCAGTCCATCAAGAAGGCGTCTACAACTATCGCTTCCTCGTCCGGGACTAGGGAGCAGTAGTTGGGGATCCTCTTGTTCTGGTTGGAGGCGAAGAGGTCTATTGAAGGCCTCCCCCATAACTTCCACAGCCTCTGGCAAACCTGATGGTTGAGGGTCCATTCTTTGGGTAGAACCTGCCCTTTCCTGCTGAGCATGTCTGCTCTTACATTCTTCTGTCCTTGCACGAATCTCGTTAAAAGCTCTACGCCATTCTCCTTCGCCCACAGAAGGAGCTCTCTTGCTGTTTCTTACAGGGACAGAGTGTGAGTTCCCTCTTGCTTCCTGATGTAAGCCAAGGCCGTGGTGTTGTCTGAATTGACCTCTACTATCCTCCCCGAAACAGTGTCTTTGAAGGCTTACAGTCCTAACAGAATGGCCATCAATTCTTTCCTGTTGATGTGCCATTCGCTCTGTTTCGCTCCCCAAGAGCCTGAGACCCCCTTGCTTCCCAGTGTTGCTCCCCATCCTGAGTCCGAAGCATCTGAGAACAACACTAGGTCTGGGTTCTTCCTGAACAGGGAGATTCCTTCCCCTAAAATTGACGGATCCAGCCACCAACTCAGATGACTTTTGATTTCTGCTGGAATGGGGAAGGAAAAGGAGTCCTCCTGACTCTTCCTGTCCCACACTCTTGAAAGGAAGTGTTGTAGAGGTCTGAGATGTAGTCTTCCCAGAGCGATAAACTGCTCGAGCGAGGAGAGGATGCCCAGCAAACTCATCCAATCCCTCGCCGAGCACTTCTGTCTCCCCAGGAATTCCTGCACCTTCCCGAGGCACCTGGTCTGCCTTTCTCGGGAGGGAGAAGCCTGAAAACGAACTCGTCTGACTCAGTTCGGTCTGGGACTTTTCCTTGTTGATGATGAGACCCAGTTCCTGGGCCATCATAAAAGTCTTGCGTAGGTCCTCCAGACACTTTTCATGCGACCGGGATCTTATCAGCCAGTCGTCTAGATATAGGGATACTCTTATCCCCTCTTGATGAAGCCATCCCACCACGTTTGCCATTACTCTGGTGAAAACTTGAGGAGCTGTGTTGAGGCCGAAACAAAGGGCCTTGAATTGGAAGCACTTGCCCTGGACCATGAATCTTAGGAACTTCCTTGAAGTCGGATGGATGGGGATATGAAAGTAAGCGTCCTGTAAGTCCAGAGACACCATCCAGTCCCCTGGACGTACCGCTGCCAGCACCGACTGAGTCGTCTCCATGGTAAACTTTGTTTTTTCCACAAAGACGTTCAGAGCGCTGACATAATAAAAAAACAAAAAACAGCCAAAAGAATAAATCACAAAAGCGATTGCCAATCCACAGGTCAGTATACGTCACCAAAATATAAGTCCAATACAGCGACACAGGGAAAGCGAGCGAAAAACTCCAATGGCGGACCAACGATGTTGTCAGTCCAACCGGCAGAGATGATCTGAGGAACAGAAAGCGGGAATGATTCCAAGTACCACCCTGTAAGGGTTGTTAACCACCTAACCGCACAACCACCACTCGGCGGTTGCCGCGAGTTTTGAAAAATTCTGCCCGACGACAGAGACTATAGCTAAATATATATAACTGCCAGGTAAGTTTTATTCGTAAAAAGTTCTTATTGTGTACTTTGATCCACCTGTAAAAGAGCAGTGAGGATTTGAGGGGGGCAAAAAGATCAAAGTTCATAATGGTTACAGACAATTAAATTTCATTTCTAAAATATTGCATTTATTTCACCAAAAAACAATTTTATTACAGACTGGAAAGCAGCTTAGGTAGAGGGCATGAAAAGTTGCCGAGACACTAGAAGTGAAAAGGACCTAAAGGGACAAAAGGAGCTATTAGGCAAAGATGCATAAAGAAACTTGAGGAGGAAAAGAACATTGAGAGTTGGCTTGTAAATCAGTTTGAAAATTGTACAGTAGTATTGTACGAACAGATTTCAGAGCCTAAACAACAAATACACAAATTTCATGAAAGAGATGTCAAGTTGCAGCAATAAAGCAAAAGATAATAAATCTTTAATGTTTAACTCACACTGATAATTCAATGGGTCACAAGGATAAAGAAGAATGACTTTGTTAGTTTGCAATCTTCAAATTAGGCACCCACTCGAAAACCAATTCAACCTCAATATAACAATAATGGAATGGGAAGTGCAATCAACCCAGTTATCAGCCCGTGAAGCAATAATCACCTTTCAGTGCCAAAAAGAGAGAAGTTTACATAGTTCATTGGGGACTGAATGCAAGGCAAGGTTCAGTATGTCTCGCGAAGGTCAATTAACTGGTCAATTAACATCTACTAGAAAGAGAAAATAATAATGCAGCAACAAAGCAAATGATAATAGACAATACATTTCCTGGTATTTTGAAGTACAAAGGGAAAACCGAGTACAGTTACATGGGATCTTTATACCATAAGAACTCCACTGGAAAAGAACAGACCTTTCGAGATATATTGTCATCAGGGAGGCCGAGAGCAAATAATTGATGGCTCAATCTGACCTTGACTGTTTTATCCGACATAATAATCCCTACCACATTATCGATTATTGTACAAAAGATCAAAATGGATGAAGGAAGACCCGCTGACTTCTGTGGAGGGATCTAACAAATATGGCGGACAGCCAGCATTGAAGCCGGGGAGACCTGGGAGTTGTTTCTTCTAGCAGAGAATGAAAACTGGCTGGAGCAGGTTTCTGAAACACTGTTAGTCTGTTTTTGATGAATGTTAACAGAAAGCTTATGGCACGGAATGTATCTCGACTCTAGAAAAAGAATATGATACACTAAAGCTTAAAACGTGCAAGCTTAATGGTACCTGGAGATAACCATTTCACAAGAAGATCCATCTATTGGCTCCTGACTCTGATTACTTTTGGAAGAAAACTGGGGGAGGGGGCACAAGAGGAAAGTCTCCCATATCCTCTTTTAGATAACCGAGGATTTGGAAATCCATTTTTCTGTGGAGGATTTGGAAATCCCTTTTTCTGTGAAAGGCAAAGCAGTTGCATGTTGAAGCATGCTTAAGTGATAGTCCAAAATTTCTTAGCAAACTTAGAGGAAGAGAGAGCTCCACACATTCAAATCCTCCAAGAACATATAAACCAAATGCAAAACAAACCCTTTCTTGAAAATGACTATGAACTTTAACATAAATTAAAATTTCTGAAACCATCCACAGAATTTCCTTAAATACTAAGTATTGTAGAGAAAAATAAAAATAAAGCTTCCTCAAGTATTACAGAGTGCAATAATCAATGAATTACTTTCAAAAGTTGTGATTTGTTCCTACACGACATACAAGCCGTTGTCCTTTAATTGGGAGACTCACTGCTTGATGGGTTGGAAGTCCACTAGAACCAAACTGGATGGGTCGTTTTCTTCCCTGTACGGAGGCAAAGCAATGACTTCACCAACCTCCTAACTGTCTTTCATAAGGATGAGACAACTGATAGGACCTGGCCTGTACAGTACATGGATGCAAGTATTTAATCAAATGAAGAAAGTCTTCCTCAGAAGGGGATATCAGTTTGGAATCATACACCTGTATGATGATCAATGGGTTGAAATAAATTCCACCATCCTCATCCCCCCATTTAGGGAGAATGGGAGAAATACTTCATTAGAGATAAAGAATGGAGCTCCGAAGTGTAACTACCAGCATTAGGTCCAATCGAGCATGTAAGATTTCACCCACTTCGCCCTCGAGAGGGGGTTGACACAAAAATCAAGGAGAAGAGCCACTCAATCCAGATTTACATCTATACATTACTATCCATGTGGGACAGGAAACATAATGGTGTCAAGGGACTTGTAAGTATAATCCCGTAGGTAGAAGCCCATGAAGGTGGTCTGTCCCTTCCAGACTCCAACCTTAATTAACTGGTCTACTGATAGGATTCTCCTAAAGGTTAGTGTTGGGCCTATAAACCTGACTTTGTGAGCTCTGGTTCTAGCTGAACATTATTGAGTGGCTCCTCTAAAGTTCTTGTAATGCTTGCAGTGCTAGAAAGACTGTTTGTATTTCTAGGACACTGATGTGGAGATGCATTTCTTCTCGAGACCAGACACCTTAGAGTGCCACAACTCTCCTTTGATGCATCTGAGAACAGTGAAATGGTCGGAGGCAGAGTATCGAGTGGGACTCCTTGGCCCTGGTAAGGTTTTCCTCGCCCAGTCATCAAAGCAGCAAAAGACTTCTTAGGTGTCTTCATTGGCAATACCAAGACAGACACCGACAAAGGCTTAGCTCGCTTCTTTCCCTTCAGGGCGTACGCCTGCCAATGCACAAGAGGCCACGACCTGTACTGGATGCACAGGGATAATTGTAAACAATTATGCCCCTGCAAGAAGCAGAGAGGGAGAGTGAATCTACAGCCAGTGTACTCATAAACTGGTTGCAATGTCCACCCTTCGCCCTTCCCCCACTAAGTACAAATATCAAGCTTAACTTCCATTCCACAAATCAACAACCAATGTTTATTTCCGGCAAAGAAAAAGAAAATTTAAAATTTTGATTACCAGTCAACAGTATATCTGCACTAGTCAGCGGCCAAAACAAAAGTGATTTATTCAACCTGGTGGTGAGGTGGAGCTTCTCCTCCGTACTCTCCCCTCATAATTCAACCAGTCGTTAAACAATTCTCAAGACAGTCTCCCCATTAATGAATGATGGCTTGTAAGTCAAATAGGAAATATCATAAACATTTTTTTTTTATGTAAGTAGCAAAAAGATGATGCCTGTAAGGCATTGGTTGATGGTTTAAAGCAATTTCCTGGGAAATTTGGCCCAGTACAGTTGTCATTGAAGCAAGTTCCAAAATAACCATAAAGATAATTACCTATTTTTTCAAATAATTCTTATAGGCAATAGCTGGCATAAATACTAATAATATATATATATATATATATATATATATATATATATATATATATATATATATATATAGATATATATATATATATATATATATATATATATAGATATATATATGTATGTATATATATATATATATATATATATATATATATAATATATATACATACATATATATATATATATATATATATATATATATATATATATATATATATATATATATATATATACAGTATACCACAGGAAAACCAATTTGTGGTACTTTTCCATGGGCAAAATCGAACACTGTGCATTAATACTTGTCACTTATAAAAAAATGTGTAAGAAAATCAATATTACAAATTTTAAAAGTAATTTGTATTTTTCCTAACTACACAAACCTGGGTCCTTTAACAAGCGTATGACTTCAGCAGAGCTGAAACCGCCATTTAAACTTTTCAAAAGGTAGTTACAGTTGCTGGCAGGTATGCCCCACCCACTCACCAAGTAGAGTACCCTTTACCTTGGACTTGAGGTGGGCAGTGTAATGCAAACAGCACAGGTTTGTATAGTTAAGTAGGACAAATACAAAGCACTTTTTAATATTTGTGATTTGCTCCTACACATACAAATTCTAATCCTTTAAAAGGAGACTCGTCCTATGGAAGGAGGAAGTGCCTATAACCAAACATGGTAGTTTGCTAACTAAAGAAATTCCAAAGCACTGTGGTCCTGTGGAGGAGCAAAAGGGATGGCCCTTGCCAACATCCTTATAACCTGAGCATAAAGATGTCACAGGTACTAGGCTAGGTTCAAACCATTTGGCTGGAGGGTGGTTGTGGAAGAAACTATATCCGTAAGGATATGGTGTCTTGAGTGCATGGTCATTATTGAAAATGGGTTGCATACATTCGATCCATCCTTCTCTTGTCTGGGAGGATGGGGGGCATACTTCAACACAAAACTTGCCTGGAAGAAAATTTTACTCGGTCGTGAGGCTCCCCTACATTTAGTGTCTGATCCAGCACATAACAGAACGACAGCTTAACCCCAACACTGTGGAGGGGAAGTAAGAAGAAAATGGCCTGACATTCTTACCTCTCATTCCAGACTTATGCAGGGTCAGCTTGAGAGACCTAAAGACTCGAATAACATCCCAAAGATCTTAAGTTCCTGGAGAGGGAAGACCGTTTGGAGCGACTCCTAAGTCTTGGCTCTTCATTCTGAGAATTGATTAAAGGATGAGTTACATCCTCTTACCGCAGAGAATGAGAAGAGCTCCCTCAATGAAAGAAAGGGAAAACTGCAATTCATTGCAAAGAGGCTACGATTGGAGAAGTATCCTTTCTATAATGCCATTAACAATTCCAGATGTGTGACACTTGGGACTGCCAGGGTTATCTTGAGACCAATATTGTCAACAGACTGTCAGCTAATCAGTAAACCAGGTAAGGGGCAAAAGTCTAAGATATCCAGAAGAAACTGGTCTGTTGGAATGAGTACAGAGCAGCCTACTGGAAGTTGTTCTAGAACTGATGAGCAGTATACTGGAAGTTCTGGATCGACCAGGAGGCAAAGGGATTTTTCGAGGGAGATTCCCAAAAATAAGGAACCCTTTTTGCCACGCACAAATGTGGTCCTAATACGTGCCCCTGGTGATTAAACGTGTCTGCTAAAACATTCCTCTCGTTTGGAATGAATCTTGCTGAAGGCTTTACCATGTTATCGACTGCCAAGATGCGTATCTGCTCGTCCAATTAGAAAGTGTCTGTGAAACGGTACCCCTTTGCTGGTAGATGGTCGAGTTGTCCTTACTCAACGCTACCAGGTGTCTTATCAGACTGTTGAGATGTTTGCAATAATAATAGCATTGCTTGGACATTCAGTAGGTTGACATGCAGGTGTTTATGTGAACCATGTGCCCAAGGTGTTCTTGTTCCCAAGGTGTATCCCACTCTCCTTAGATTTATTTGGAAACAGCAGGATCACTGGAGGTGGCATTAGAGTGGAATTTCCGTGGAGAGGATCATCAGGTTTTTCCTGTACCACTGAAACCAGAAGGTAAGGAAATCGCTAGCAGCTGAGCAGTGATGCTTCCAACAAACCTGGAGTGATCCCTCGCATGGGAGCCCATTTAGAGCCAGCTCTACAATGATGAGAAAAGTCTCTGAAGAGGTCACCACCATCGAGCAGGAAGTTCTTGGTTGTGCGAGAGCGGCTGCTTTACCTTCCAACATTTGCTAATATTTCAATGTGTTATTAACATAATCTAGTCCCTTTATCTCCTGCCTGGGTTTACCATTTGAACACAATTCTCAAATCTTGGTAAAAGGAAGCTGTCTTAATCCTGGAGCATTGCCTCCTAGAGTGAGACAAGAAAAGTAGACTGTTGAGAAAACCCGAGGCAAACCACAATTGAATAAACACCAGAAGAGGCGAGTATGAATGCTTGTGGTCTGTAGACAGTCCAAAGATCTAGGCTTTGAAATGGTAACAAAAGCCTTGCGGACAAGGAAGAGGTACTTCCTGTTAGGCTGAAGGATAGATATATAAATGTATGTATCTTTCTAGTTTACCGAGTGCAAGAAGTATTCTTCCAGATAGAAGACCATGCATTACTTGCCATCTTCATCTCGAACGAAGTCAAGAATGGGGAAGATGGTCAATTCATGTCTCAATCAACTTCTCTGCAGGAGTAGTTGAGTTTAAAGGACTAGAGAACTATTTTGGAAGACTGAGTCCCTCCTTCTCCCTAAATTATCCTACAGAACACAAAGGCCCACTGGTAAGTTGGCTGCAGCTGCAGGAAGGTCCCTGCCTTCTGCCTCAAATAAGTTGGAATAATTATACTGCATTCAGGATTGTTGCATTCTGAGTTAAGGAGAAGTATATGACTGCACCCAACCAGTGGTTATCCCTAATAACCTAAATCACAAAGACCACCAGATCTGGAGGGGGTTCACATTAATACCCTGGCAAGAGGTCAACAAGAATGAAAAACCAAAAGGGCTGTAGTATACCTAAGTCAAAGTTATCGCCATTAACAGCCAGATTATCAACATACAGTATTGTACTAGAGGCCTAAGTCTTAGTTTTAGGGTATACGTCAATATAAATCCAGGCTTTAAGAGAGAAGCATTAAGTACACCAAGCAAGTTGCCAAAAAAGAAAAAAAAATAATAATAATTTGAATATTATGAAATCAATAAAAACACTTGTAACACATACAAAAAGAGCTTGCCATTGGTGTAAAAAACAACCCTGTAGAATTTTTTTTCCCAAAAAAACTTTAAATTCACCTCTTTTGTAGAAGTGTTAATACAAGATACTAAAACAGTAATTTGGTTATTTAGTACAAGGTAACCAAGGTATGCACAAAATAAAGCCCATCTTATCTGAAAAAATCCACTGATGCAATTATAGATAGAACTAGCACTGAGCACATCAGTTTCCTTGATTTTCATTTAGTTTTTTTTTTTAAATTTGTAAACAGAAAACGAAAATAACAACGGAAAAGGCTTGAAATCTTTGAAAGTTATTAATCAGTCGGCAGGGAACCAAATAATTATTCACTGATTAAATGAAACCTAGGGGACTGTGTTAATTTACCCGTCACTTGATCTTAATTTGTTCTACAATAGAAAATATGAGTGAGATGTGTCTGATGCATATAGAGAGTACATTAAAGTAATGGTTTGTGGTAAAACAAG
This sequence comes from Palaemon carinicauda, assembly GCF_036898095.1. Lineage (NCBI taxonomy): Eukaryota > Metazoa > Arthropoda > Malacostraca > Decapoda > Palaemonidae > Palaemon > Palaemon carinicauda. Next base: position 123,026,906 of record NC_090735.1, on the reverse strand, counting down.
TAGTAATTATTGAAAAACCATTATGATTACCATACACATTGTAATTTTTCTAACAAAACAAAAAATAAAGCACTTTCACATACACAAATTAAAAAAAGAAATATGCAAGCATATCTTAACAATGGATAAAACATTTATGATAGCAACTACAATACTAATGAGATGTTCAATACAGTGATGAAAATAGGCATTTTCTACAACAACAAAATTTGCATTTATAAAATATTGTTATGAAATGGGGACTACATCATTGGTGTTCAGAATTAACTATTCTTAAATCTTCTAAGAGAATTTAAAAATTCCTGCCAGTTAAAAGTTTCACAAAAGAGGACTGCTGAGAATAAAAATAAAACATTTACGTTTTAAATGAACAAAATGATTGAATTTCTAAGCAAGTATTAAATAGACAGATCATATGTTGACATCTTGAGGAATGGAATATGCGTAAGGAAAAAAAAAATCCTTTACACGGTATTCACGGAAATATTTTCAGCCTATAAAGGGCGAGTTATTGTCATGGGTAGTAAAAATAACCTGATGTAAAATCACCATACCAAATTAGATCCACAGTAAACCAAATGCAATGGATAGAATGGGCAAATAGAATACAGTACACATCAAGTTCATATTCAGATGATGGCAAGTATCATAAAAGGGTAGGGTTTTGTCAAATTGGAAATAACTTCAATTCAGTATATTGAAAGAAATTAATAAAAATAGTAGCATAATTCCCAAATAAAAATGAGTGAGAATGATATAATGTATGTAATAAATGTTCTAACTGTGTTACGTTGAACTTACGATTTCATCATTTACTTGCGTACTTATTTAATTTTATTTCTAAAAAATTTATGTAACTTCTATGGTGTATTTTATACTTCTCTTTCGTTTCCAAGCAAGGCTGTTTTCTCTACTGACGCCCTTTGGCTTGTAGCATTCTACTTTTCCAACTAGGGTCATAGCTTGGCTTGTGACAATAACCATAAATTGAAAATACAGCCTGAACAGTATGTATTTAAATCATAATTATTCATATGATTATAACAGAACCCTTATCCTTCCACAAAATATAAAAAAAAAAAATGTGAAATCCACTTAATGCAGGAACAAAGAACCAATGAGATCGAATACTAACAAATAAAACACTTAAATTTCAATTTTATCTTCAACCTTTAAATATGACCTTCATCTTCCTTTACATTATCATTGGCTACATTAAATCCACTACCCTATGACATCAATCTTACACAACTTTAATATCATATTTAACTACATTACTGAATGAAGCACTAATGATCAATTTACTCACAGGAACTTTAAACCAATCAATTTGCGAGCCACGTCTGAAAGCTATAAGCAATGAGAATATTTTGCCAAAAGATAAATACAGTATCAAAAATTCTGTAATATTTTATCAAAGGACTTGAACTATGATCTATAAAAATTATACCTGGGTTGGGTACGATTCGATGGAGCGGACTCAATGTGGCTAACACGATTCTGGCCCAACTCGATACCTGGCCAACTTGATGCCAAGCAAGACTACTTTTTCTTTTTTATTACACTTTAAATGGTTTAACTTTCAAATTGGTATCGATCTCTTTTGTGTACTTGAACGTTGCTAACGAGGCTAAGAGAATATCACTTTTAAAGTATGCTTTGCAATTCCTGTTCTTATCTATCTAAAGTCCATTTCTTTTAGCGAGGCAGATTTGCACCGACTCGCAGCGGTGCCCTTTTAGCTCGGAAAAGTTTCCTGATCACTGATTGGTTAGAATTATCTTGTCCAAACAACCAGCGATCAGAATATTTTTCCGAGCTGAAAAGGGCACTGCTGCGAGTCGGTGCAAATATGCCTCGCTAAAAGAAATGGACTATAGTTATGTATATGATTACCATATTAATTACATAGTGCTTGTTATGTGGCATGCGTGTTTCTTTATTTACATTTCAGTATGCAAAGGGTTATCCAAATAGCTAAATCGGCGGAAGTTTTAAGGCAAAGACAAAAACAAAGATTTCCACAACGGTTTCTGATTTGTATTCGTAAAAACAAGCTAACGGAATTAAGATTCATTATTTTGGCGGTGTGAGTAAGTGGGTAGATGCGGTACCAGACGACATACAAAACATGGACTTGTTAATAAGGAGGTAAATGTTTATTCCAAGAATTCTTGTACTGCAAGAGAGAAGGTAACGAAAGTCTCAACGATAAAAGTGTGTGTAACACAGAAAGACCCTAAACAGACACGTGTGGAAGGACATGTCCGATGCGATTGTCTTGAATTGGACTAGCAATAGCTGAGGATTAATTATTATTATTCTTATATATACTGGTTATAGCCGACTTACGACCTATGCGACTTACGACTGTTTGACTTTACGACCACTTTTTTTGTTGAAATGAAGTCACAAGTAAGACGGAAATAGTACACTAATAGGAAAAATTTTCCTTGGAAATAATCTATTTTCTTGTATAAAAATGAACTGATTTATCTTGGTAAGTAAGTATTTTTTCTAATAATATACAGTATACTTAGCGCAAATTTGATTCTATGCTAATTTTATTCCATCTCTCTTATTATTTTCAAGTTTTTATAATTTACATATGAAAGATTTATTCTAATATTATTGTTCTGGAACCTCTTTAGTAGTTTTTCCTTATTTCCTATCATCACTAGGCTATTATTCCTGTTGGAGCCCTTGGGCTTATAGCATCTTGCTTTTCCAACTAGGGTTGTAGCTCAGCAAGTAGTAGTAATAATAATAATAATAATAATAATAGATTGATATTTATCTAAAGAATGTACCCTAGCAGGACATTTAGACACAGATGTCGTCATTCTGCCTATTAAAACTGAGGTTAGGGAATTACAAAGGAAAATTAAGTACTCTACCTTATACTGTAAAACAGTTTAAAAGAAAAAGAAAAATGGAATACTGAATTTGACTACACGGGGGCACTCAAAGCACATTTTATCTGATATAATGATGTTTAGTCCCGAGCATTCTGTCTGAGACAGTACTATAAATATTTTCAATGTACAATACTTCAATTTTAATAAAACCGAGTCAATGACCCACAAATCGTATTCGGAAGCTGCGAAAATCACACGTGACTTCATAATTTACATGATATAAAAATTCAAAATTTTATCTGGTGGTGTGTAATTTCATATAAATGAACTCTTACAGCACTGGTTAGTGTTCCACTTCTAAGAGTTCCATCTCCCTTTAAATTGGGGTGCAATAGTTCTTAGAACGTGAGTTTTTTTTTATTATCTTATATTCCAACATGTTCCTCCAGATACTAAAAAGAATAAGAATCCATTTGTTCTTGGCATGGCTTAAGGCATAGGAGTGTACACATATCTAATAAACAACTACAGCATGATTTTATTACGCTTATAAAATTAAAGGTTTTGTTCTAGGAAACATCAAAATATACAAAATTCCAAAAATGAATATCTTAAATACCTTACTTTCAAAGTGTCATCAATAAATATTATCGTGATAAAATTCACAGTCAATACTATGTTTTCCAAAGAATTAAAAGTTCAAGCAACGCATACTGGAATTTAGAAACTAATCTATTGTTACAGCAAATCATTTCAATTACAAAAATAATATGAAAGCCTAGTCAGATTCAAGTTGACATGTAAATCTATTATATATAGACTTGATTATCACAATACAAAACAGAAAATTCTATTCAGCACCAAAATACAAAAATACAACATAGATCAGTATGTAAATAAAATATACAGAATATAGATATAACAGTGTTTTACCATAAGAAAATTAAGGATAAGACAGTATACATGGCCATCGATTAATATACCTGTAATAACGAGAATTAAAATGACATAAAAGGTGGAATGCTTCAACCTTCAATCTATCTAGGAGGACACATTCGTGGAGTATCCTAAATCATGCCAGACACACATTCGATAAACACTTGTGCTGTATTACACTTCACACTATAAGAAGACAAAGTAACCTGTTGAAATAAGACATGTTCAGTTCCAAATAACAGAATCATCAAAACCACTCACATCCTCGTTTAATGTTACTAGAGTCAGCTTTGAAAAGTGGAAAAGTCACATGTTAGAATCAAGTTATTTAGATGAGATAAACAGTAAGATAATTAGCTCAGCAACATATTTAAACAAGTCAGTATTTTAAATAAGATTTACTTTATATGAAATAAAAAATGTAGAGCTTTAAAAATGAAGTGAGGAGAAACTTTCATATGAAAAGACTTTGTTAATTTTCCCTACGATGAGGTCTACCAATACTATGAGCAACCTCAACCACACTTCTCAATCGGTATATAAAACTATATAGCAAATATGCTAATCGATCAATCTTTTTGGTTTTCTACGGATATTAACACTAGCCACTAAAAACATTCACAATAGAGTATCTACAAGGCTTAATATCTCAATTATACTATAACTTGGGTCTGTCAGAATAGAAAATGTAAAAAGGAAAATAAAATTAAGTCTTGCTACAAGACTAGCATTCTCCATGTCTCTGTCAAGGAAGCGATTTCTCTCAAATTCGTAGTATTGGCTATCTAATACAAACATGACCTTCTTTCATGCAAGAGCTTTTGCTTTCCAATTACGAGTCATTCAGTCTAGCTAATCATCCTTTCATTCCAAAATAAAACATGGACAGATTAAGGTAATCTTTATGTCCAATTTGCCATAAATCTTTTTTCATAGGAACAGCTAATAACTCCTGCCTTAAATTGTATCCCGTGTTTGTGCAGTAATTTCGAAATAGCTCAAATCTCTATAAATTCACAATGTTAGTGATGTAGTTCAAATGTACAAAGTAAAGAATTAATACCAATAAAATGTAGGGGAAGTTACGAAACGTGTAATTTCATACTCATTGAGATGACAAATTTAGCACAAAATAAAGTACTACGGCAAAGAGTGTATATATAGGAGTAATGACCTCGGGTTTTGTATAGCACATACTATGAAAAGTCATACCCTGGATTTATAGCAAGAGTTATTATGCAATTCTCACCAAAAGACCATGACAAGTGGGTTTACAACATGCGATTGTCATTTTTCATTTTCGACACTTCATACAAGCAATGTTCTGCAAAAAAATTCTATGTAATAAACTGCATCATTTATTGTTTGCTATGAAAACTGGCTATTTAAGGATTGAAAATCTACACCACCACCACCATCACCACCACCATAATAGCAGGGCATTAAAAGGCTGAGCATATTATGAACACAAGACAACATCAATGGTTAAACAAGGCAATACAGATCATAGCTGCTAGCAAAAATCATTGATGGTAACAGTAACAATAATGATAACATTAACATTGGTATACATTACTCCAAGGACTTATAACGCATCCACATACAGCTTAAGGGTAGCCTAGATTTCACCAACCAGAGAATCTCGACTTTTCCTCATAGAAGTTTAGCTTCAATATCAATACATACATGATGGAACGTAAATTAAAATAGAAAAATTTGCTTGCCTTTTTTATAAAAATCCGTATGCTGAAGTCTATTGTAATACTAAAAAGAACATTTAATGGTGATGTGAACTTTTTTCCTGGGCATAAAACGTAATGTTTCTGCATTAACAGTTTACTGTTACTATAATATAGTTGAAAAATTTTGTGTTCTTAATATTCACATAACACGATACAATTTCGTAATAGCAGCAACGTTCAAGCTGGAAATACATCTTGATAACTATACCATAAGAAATACTTTTATGTAATCTCTTATTTTGTGATTCTGTAGTGTAGACTATTATGTTTCATGTACTTTAAGAAGTAGATTTTTCATGGAACATAAATCATATCCCACTAACGCAACCATACAGCAGTACAGTACTAAACTATGAGACTCATACCTACTAACACTATCATAAAATCTTGAAGACATGGCAAATATGTGGTCATGATAAAAAAAAAATGGAAAATTAAAAAAATGACTTCTATTCAAGATAAATTAAAAATAATTTGACTAAACTCTTCACAGATGTGTTAGTGTCAGCAATTCTCTTTGTATGGTTTAAAGTGAAATGGGTTTAATGCATTCTCTTCCATCTTGAACATTTCCTTCCTCAACTGACATCTGAGCTAGGTATTCATCTATAATTTTTCTTTTTCACAGGCCCTTCCTCTTGCCACTTCTGTATGGACTGTTCTTATGACTAATTGTTCCTTATCCCTTCTCATCACATGTCCAAACCATCTCAATCTTTGAAGACTTCACTACAAGTCCAACACCTTTCCAACAACAATTATATAGCCACCACCCAGCTTGTACTTTTTCCGTGCTTCCTTTATAATCACCATTATGTTACTTTTGCTTAAGCTTATACTCCTTTTTTCGTCCATTCCTCTCCTTCACCTGTTAAACATTTCCATGAAATTCTTCTGTTAATGCAAGATTATCTGCATTTAGCAGTTCCCAGGACACCTCCCTCCTGCACTCCCTTTTAGCTTCCTTCACTACTATGATAGATATCAGGGGCTCAGTGCTGGTCCTTCATTGACTCCTCAGACTTCGGACACCCCTGCTAATGCCTTCACCATAAATCTAGTGTTATGGTAGAGTAACATCAGTAACTTGGGGAGTCTTTCTGGTACCATTAGGTTTCATAATGTTCATTTAATTCACTGTCTCAGTACATGTCGAATGCCGTGTTAAGGTCTACTTACAATTGGGCCAATCTCTTCATTTTTGCATGGTAATTTTCAAGTAATTGCATCATCATAAACACTGCTTCTGTTATTGATCTCTCTGGCAATAAACTAACTGATAATTATCAATCCTTACAGCTTTCATCCGCCCTTCCTCTAACCCCATACGGGTAGTCCCTCTCGAGTTCAGTCATAGGACTAAAATTCAATGGTTTCTCCGTTACAAAGGGAAAAGGCACAAACGGCACTCCAACATCCTCATTGCCCAGCAGGACTTCTACTCCTTCGACAGCCAATGAATCCTTTTCCGCGAAATCAATGCCTTGTTCTTCAGTGTTCTCCACATACCAGTGCATCCAATTTACCTTAGTATAACATTCCATTATCACGTTTTGATGTACTCCAGCAAGCTTATGGATGTAAGGATTTCTTGCTGCTTTTATCAAGTCACTTAGTTATTCTAGATTGTCTTCATGCTTTCCTATTAGTTATCTTCCCTATGGCAATTTTAACTTCTTCAGTTGCTATATTTTCTATTGAGCACACTACTGTACCAACAATCTCCTGTTCATACTTATTCTCTTCATTCAGCAGCTTTACAAAATAGTTTTTTTTTCATTCCAGTATAATGGGTATTGCTTTATTTTCAACTTTTATTTTCTAATTTTTATCTTTTATATACTTTGCCACTTTTATATCTTTCCCATCTTTTTGGGCCACCTTATTTGGCAGACAGATTATCCTTCATAGCTGTTCTTACAAGAAAAATTACTACAAGTAACTTCAGGACAATCTTAAGAAGCGAATCTTTACTTTTAGCCTAATTTCTTGAGGATTTCAAATCTACATGGAAGTAACACAACATACGACAAGAATTAAGAGAAATAATAATAAGGATGCTAATTCCTATGGATGCTAACACTGTAACTTATTGTACTGCACTGTCCTACTGCGATCAATACTACTTCCGTTCCTGCTGATGATGACGACGATGACAATATTTTTATATTGATTTGCTTAAATGTATAATCTTCATTAAAAATGGTATAGTCAACAAATGAATGAAAATGTTCCATCAATATGCCTGTACACAAAAGCAGTATCACAAAACTCATCAACCTGATGGGTAAAAAAAAAAAAAAATAGCAGCACGATACACACCAAATCATTCGGAAAATCAAGATACTCTGGTATGGCAGGATATTCTAAGTCTTACAAATTTACACATGATACAGTGATGGAAAATATTATAAAAGAACAGAGATGGAAAGACAGTGTCAGGGAGAGAGAGAGGGTGAAAGAGAGAATTGCACCACAGTAACAAGATGCTGACTTACTCTTCTAAACTCTGCAATCTGTAAGTATTGGTAAAGAGTTTTTGGTCAAGATCATTGGAGATGAAATCATTATTATCAATGTACAAGTGTTAGTGTAGGGTACCTCCAACACATTACTGTATTAAATAGGTTTTTGAAAAGTTACCCCAAAAGTTGTTAATCATAATTCCATCTACTTTGTTATATAATGGATTAAGTATGATTGGATATTTTTAAAAAACTTGTATGCGTGAGAGACCTGAAAATGTGTGTGTGCAGGTAATGTCTGTTGCTGCTAAGTAAGTCACTTATTACAAGACTGAGCTCAGCCTTGTAAGAACTAAAACTGCAACGAAGCATAAAATTAAATCAACTTATGCTAAATAATCTGTTTCTAAGTAACATGAATAAAATCACTTTCTAAAATAGGTGTTGCAAAAAGGCTAAACTATTCGTACGTAATGCGACATCAAAAAATATATTTTTTTTCTGAAAATAATGCTGACATCTAGAACGAGAAAATACAATTTTCAGTCCAAAAAGTGACATCATGTGAAATAGGATCCCAAGATCTCATTGACAAAGAACGTCTCTTGGAAAAGGGGGGGAAATGGAGAGTCACTACGAAAGAAAAATCTCCGAATAATGTGGAACAGAAATGAGAGTCTTCAGAACTGAACAGCACTGCACAAAAACATTATTGCCAGAATAAAAATCATTAAGATAACTTGAAAAACCACAAAAAAAAAATTCTGTCATGAAAACTGTGCAAAAATATGAGCTGAAAATCATGCAAAGACATAGAAAAAATTTAGCTTTTGAGTATTTAAAAATATTAAATTAATAATACTGATAACTTGAACAATATGAGTAATTAAATAAAGTATACTCTAATTATCAGTATGAGACACAACCTTAATTTATGTGAGACTATGTGCAAATTCGGCCATATCAATTCTTAGTATTTATAAGTAATGTGAAAATATTAGATGAGTGTTACAAAAAATGTCCACAGCCTATATTTACCGATGACAAATATAGATTTAAGATTATGATGTTCATCATATTAACCTAAAAATAGGAACAAACCTATATATGCTGAAACGAAATACAGTAACACAATTTTACCAGCATCCCAAACCCTATTTTTTCTTACACTTATCATAACCTCATTGCTCTTTTTCTGCGTGAATTAATAGTCTGCTTTCCTCTTCCAAATTAACAGCAATTTATGCATACTGTTAATGAGAGAGAGAGAGAGAGAGAGAGAGAGAGAGAGAGAGAGAGAGAGAGAGAGAGAGAGAGATGCAGTATGTAGATTAAAGTTATACTTTCTGTACTAAAATTATAATGTATAAAAACTCCCAAAAATCTGATTTTTTTTTTTTTTAAATTTCAATAGACTTGCAAAATCATCCAACCGTAGTGTGTTATGAAAATGTTCCCACCGTTGCAAAGTTTAACAAACAAAATCATGACAGCTAAAATAGTAATTTGTCATAAACAGGAAAATATTAACGCATGGATACTAAAACTCTTCGTATACACAAGTATATCACGACGACTTATTACTGTAGCCCTATAATAGTGATAATGTTTTACTTATACTTTAAGATTAGATCATATAATTTATAGCAAAGAAACCCGAAGTAGTTCAAGAATATTTTTCCCAAAAGGGACTATACAATTTAAACAGCATTTCTTTTTATTCAACAATGCTGTATCTGTAATTTGAATCTTTGTATTCTTTGCTAAATTCCATTACAGTTCCTTATCTTGAGCATATTCTCAAATAACCACTGCATCTTAAATACTCGTAGTTTTATTTTTTCTAATCAAGTTGGAAAGATTAATAATTCCAGACATAATTATCCCTGAAATTCTATTTTTACATTAACTGTAGGCTAATTCACTCATGCTGAACTACTGCAATTCTAAAAGTTCATATCAAATTAAAAATCACCTTTCACCCCACTTCTCTTCAAATTTTTGTATGATTTTTGTATGAATTCCGTATTCCCTGTATGTATATGATAATTCAACATGCCACTTGTTTAGATTATGCAATGTTAATAAATATTGTAACCCTTAAAATAGTTCTGTATGATAACTGAGAGATCCAATTCAATGCTAACCAGTAGAGTGTGACTTCTTTCAACTTTCAAAAGTTAGGAAGCATTTTCTATTCTTTCTGACTGTTTCTTTTAACTTGGAAATGGTAAACATCAAGGTATTTGGTTACTCGGGAAACTTTTCGCAATTGGATTTCCTTAGGCTAGAGATAATCCAACTGCCAGTTATCAAACTTGCGCTGATTATCTTTTCGGCAAGCTATTACCACCTAAACAGATTTTACATTTATGGCACCAAGTGGAAAATTCATCAAAAGAAACTTTCAATAAAGTCATACGGAAAGATGTAACTGATGCTAACGTGTCTGTAATTCTTCACTATTCCTGTTTTTAAACTAATCTTATTACACCTAAACATCTGTATCAGCTCTTTTACCATTGTTTCATATATTGTACCTATTACTTAAAGTGTTGTATGTGAGAAAATTGAGAGGAGGCAAAGTCACAGTCCCTTATGCTGTGCACTATAAATTCCAACTTAAACATCAGACGTTTCTCAAGCTGACAAACAACTAGTAATAAAAGTAAATAACTTACCTCAAAATATGTCATCATACCAAACACTTTCCACATGATATATTATGCCTCCAAAAATCCTTTCTTCAATGGCGTTTACAAATACTTAACATAACAACGGCAAAAAGTGAGCAATATTGAGGGAGATCCAATCATGCTACCCACCATCCAAGTTATAAGGGGTTTTAGTTTTAACTTTCCATTTAGTTTTTATTAAACAAAGAGCGTTTCTGTTTAACTTTTATGTAAGACATCAGACAATTATTATTAAAAATTTGCTTACCATTTTAAAAGCAGAAAAGGACTGCATTGTAATAACTAACCTTGTCATCCCGTTAGCAAAATACTTCAAGGAAGCTTTTTATTATTTCAAGATTAAATTTACTCTCCGAGTAAAATGTTTGCAATGATTTCCTTAATATTTCTTTCTCTCCAATTCCTTTCCAATTTCAAAATTCACACCTACCTACAACTTTCTTTTGAGGAAGAGAAAGACCAAAGTTTATAAAGTCCAAGATGGTACTCACCTCAGAGAAACTATAATACAGTAATATGAATTCCAATGACCCAGAATCTAAATAAGCTATAGTCCATTTCTTTTAGCGATGCATATTTGCACCGACTCGCAGCGGTGCCCTTTTAGCTCGGAAAAGGTTCCGGATCGCTGATTGGTTGGACAAGATAATTCTAACCAATCAGGGATCAGGAAACTTTTTCCGAGCTAAAAGGGCACCGCCGCGAGTCGGTGCAAATATGCATCGCTAAAAGAAATGGACTATAGTACTGTACACCTATCTTCACTTCGCAACCAAAATTCTCAGGACAAACTAATGATATATGAAGAAAATACCACAATAGCATAAAATCATGCAAATGTACGGTATGTACGGTATGTACTGTATATGGTAAAACCTTCACAAAACCTTAAGTAATGATAAACAAACCTGTTTCAAGAATATACCAGTATTCCAAAAGCAAAACAAAGTCATCTAAAACTGTTATTAAGATACATCTTGAAACAGAATTTTAAAGCAAATTGACACATTAACCACATTTCAAGGTCTCAGATACATGTCCTTGACAATCTATCATAGACCTACTTGAAAAAAAAAAAAAACTTACTTTCTTAGAGATCAAAGATGAGATTAACACCCACTAAGAAAAAACAATACCTCTACTAAATAAATTTTCTTTTCTTTTATAAAATTAACTACACACCTACTTCAAATTTGCCTGTACTGTACTGGATATTACAAAATTTATATTGTACCTTTCAAGATTTTCTAAAAAACTGGGTAAAATCCGTAGTTGACTAAAAACATAATACCCACGGAGAGCTAAACTAAACTTTTGAGAGCAAAAGTTAAATGCAAATCCTCCTTTCAATTCTAATTATTTCAAATAAAGCAGATTGCGGATCAAGTCTGAAATAAATTTTGCCACATTACTGTTATAGAAGCTGTACTTTCCCGAGAGTTAAACATATGGTTTGATCATCCACAGAAAAAAAAATAGTGGCTGCTTAAATGAAGATGTTACTTTAGTAGGTTGTAAACATCTTCACCATACAGCCTTGTTCCTATCATTGCATCACTGCTGGCTTATTTGTTTCATTTGTCAATTAGAGGTCATGATATCACTATTGTGCATTAAATCTCCTTATCAGGAATGCTGGTATTTTAAAATTTTTTACCTTCCCTACCTACTGTTCATAATAATATAACAGTTGCTTAAACAAACACCTGAAAGAATAGTTTAGTTTACCTGCATTAGCTTTTTGACAACATCCCTTCCGAGAATGTGGTCAAAGACGGCTTGTAGGAACTGATCTCCCATGATAGTCAACTTGAGCTTATCTCGGTGCCAAATGAGAACTCTAGAATCTTCAATAGCTGTTGCTGATACCTGAAATAGCAATGGTCTGAGAATAGCTCATTCTTTTAATAACAAAACAAAATTAGTGAAGAATAGCTTATTCTTTAATGATAAATTAAAAAGCAGTTATCACTAATGGTCAATGGGCCAGTCAACAATATTCAATGTCGACAGATCATAAACATGAAATGACAGTTGCAGCAGAAGCCTTAACTAAAATACAATTTCCGCAATTTTAAATGTCTGATTTCAATCCCATAAAATACCATTCAAGTAATATTCTTAGCTTTAATATCTTAACTTTCAAGAAAAAATATTTAGTGAAGTTTATATAATGGACTGTGTTTAACTAGTTTCATAAGAAGAGGCAAATGTATAATTTTCATTTACTGATTTTTTCTCTTCGAGAGAGAGAGAGAGAGAGAGAGAGAGAGAGAGAGAGAGAGAGAGAGAGAGAGAGAGAAATGAACATACAAATGTCACGGAGAAGTGTTTATAATTTAGAAATAATAGTTATGATATACTGAGGGAGCAATAGGCGAACTGAGATATAGAGAGGAATTACTGCATTAAAAAATTAAGCATAGAAGTTTAGCTAGCAGAGTTCTGTTTCAGATGTTTTAATGCCTAAAAGGTCTCTAGAGTAATGACAAAAAATTATCCAATACTTCAATTTTTCATAACATAAAATGATGAAATATCAAATGGAGAATATTGCTTCATAGAAGCCATGATAGAAATTTGAAGCAAAGGGTTTCTCGTGCTACATGACACTGTCTCGGATCTATGAAACTACTGTAATTAGAATTTCAGATATAAAAAATTTATTCCTGATTCATGCAAATACTCAACTTAAAGAAATATAAATTTGATCTGCTAAGAAAAGAGCTACTTAAAATTTCTCATGATACAGAAATTCTCAAGTTAAACAAAATTATTATTCTGTCAGACAAAAGGCCCAAGTATACTGAAGTGCAATCATACTCCATCAATAGGATACTAGAACATGACCTTGAAAAACATGAAATTATATCAAATGCTTTTTGATAATAAGTGTGTACATTGTTATGGGTCAATTACCCTAAATTATGGCAACAAAAATCAATAACACAGTAACGTACTTTTTTAAGAATTTTTTTAACAAAACCAAATTGATAATTTACACATACACTGAATGTCTGTTATAGTCCTCACTTGTTAGACAATAAGCACACTTAATCCGTAGGAATAAGTCCTTAGAGGATCCAAGCATATAATTTCATATAAAGACCAAAATGGTCTTTGAAGCTCTCTCTATGAAGGTCTGTGAAGGTCTCCCATTACATGACTTAGTCTCACTATTTTTATCTCATGACAATTCTTACATACATACATATACCAAGGCACTTCCCCCAATTTTGAGGGGTAGCCAACATCAAACAAATGAAACAGAAAAGGGGACCTCTCCTCTCTACGTTCCTCCAAGCCTGACAAGGGACTCAACGGAGTTCAGCTGGTACTGCTAGGGTGCCACAGCCCACCCTCCCCTGTTATCCACCACAGATGAAGCTTCATAACACAGAATCCCCTACTGCTGCTACCTTCCCGGTCATCCAAGGCACCGGAGGAAGCAGCAGGGCCTACCGGAACTGCGTCACAATCGCTCGCCATTCATTCCTATTTCTAGCACACTCTCTTGCCTCTCTCACATCTATCCTCCTATCACCCAGAGCTTCCTTCACTCCATCCATCCACCCAAACCTTGGCCTTCCTCTTGTACTTCTCCCATCAACTCTTGCATTCATCACCTCCTTTAGAAGACAGCCATTTTCCATTCTCTCAACATGACCAAACCACCTCAACACATTCATATCCACTCTAGCTGCTAACTCATTTCTCACACCCGTTCTCACCCTTACTACTTCGTTCCTAACCCTATCTACTCGAGATACACCAGCCATACTCCTTAGACATTTCACCTCAAACACATTCAATTTCTGTCTCTCCATCACTTTCATTCCCCACAACTCTGATCCATACATCACAGTTGGTACAATCACTTTCTCATACAGAACTCTCTTTACATTCATGCCCAACCCTCTATTCTTTACTACTCCCTTAACTGTCCCCAACACTTTGCATCCTTCATTCACTCTCTGACGTACATCTGCTTCCACTCTACCATTTGCTACAACAACAGACCCCAAGTACTTGAACTGATCCACCTCCTCAAGTAACTCTCCATTCAACATGACATTCAACCTTGCACCACCTTCCCTTCTCGTACATCTCATAATCTTACTCTTACCCACATTAACTCTCAACTTCCTTCTCTCACACCCTTCCAAATTCTGTCACTAATCGGCCAAGCTTCTCTTCCGCGTCTGCAACCAGTACAGTATCATCCACAAACAACAACTGATTTACCTCCCATTCATGGTTATTCTCGTCTATCAGTCTCAATCCTTGTCCAAAGCACTCGAGCATTCACCTCTTTCACCACTCCATCAACATACAAGTTAAACAACCACAGCGACATCACACATCCCTGTCTAAGCCCCACTCTCACCGGAAACCAATCGCTCACTTCATTTCCTATCCTAACACACGCTTTACTACCTTTGTAGAAACTTTTCACTGCTTGCAACAACCTTCCACCAATTCCATATAACCTCATCACATTCCACATTGCTTCCCTATCAACTCTATCATACTCTTTCTCCAGATCCATAAACGCAACATACACCTCCTTAACTTTTGCTAAATATTTATTGCATATCTGTCTATTAATCAGTACTCTACCATACACTTTTCCCACCACACTCAACAAACTAAAACCCCTTGAATTACAACACTCATGCACATCTCCCTTACCCTTATATAGTGGTACAATACATGCACAAACCCAATCTACTGGTACTATTGACAACACAAAACACATATTAAACAATCTAACCAACCATTCAAGTACAGTCACACCCCCTTCCTTCAACAATTCTTAAATACAACATATCCAGAACAAAAAGGAAAAGTCTTCCTAGAATCCTGAGCAGTTAAAAACAAAGAACAGGTAAACATGCGATTGGAAAAAATGATCAGTATAAATATAACAACACAATGGTTGTTGATATTCTAGGAAGAACTAACGCTAGTAATTTTGACAAGTACAATAAATAAACAAGCACTATTAACCTTCATAACAGCCTCCTGAGGTCTGCTTTCTCCTTCAAAAGGGATTTTGACGTAGGGAAAATCTATTTTTGGGTGAGATAGCCATGTCGTCCTGATGGAAGTTCCCTCCAGCAACTTTCTACTGTATAATATTTCTGTGATTGATATTATAAGAGAATTACCGTCAGGTATCACGGGGTTCTAACCCCCGAAACGACTATCCGAAGATATCATGTATAATCAGGGACGTATCCTAAGATAACCATAGGTATCTGCACCCCAAATAGACCCTTCCCAGTCTAATCCTCTAAGGGGAAGGATAGGTGAGGAGCCGTTACATATCCTATCATTTAAAATGAATAAATCAAATAACGTTTGTTATTTGTGCTGGCTAAATGTAATTCATAGTAGTCCCACATCAACATGGATCATTGCTCTCTTTTTTCAAAGTCATGGAATTATAAAGCACCAGACAAATAAGGGCTCCTTTGCTTCCTTTGAAGGAGAGTCTTAACGTTAATACAATCTTATTTGCAGAGATAAACACAAGTATCCTAAATCAACTGACTAAATCGAGTCAATCATCCACATAAAAACAGGAGAGGGTCCTTCACTCTGACTTACTTGAAAGAATTCGTCTGTGGAAACTCCAAACCACTCTGGCGAATCGAGGAACTGGTGCTGCGAGACAATGTGCAGAGCTCGGCCATTCTGGCTGATCACCAATCTATAAAAAAAGGAAGGTTTTAGTGGAACGTTAGTTAACTCCTTCAGTGTAATGCACTTTGGTCGTCTCAGTTTACTAGAACTAGCATTAATTGACCTACATATTAAAAGGTTAAAGATCATGTCATTATTTTGAGGCCTAACTAAATTAAGAATATATCACCAACTGAAAACCTAATGAAATTAAGATTATATCACCAACGTAAAGGACAAACTAATTAAGCTTATATCACCAACTTAAAGGACAAAATAAATTAAGATTATATCACCAACTTATAAGCCTAAATAAACTAAGATTATATCACCAACTTAAAAGCCTAACTAAATTAAGAATATATCACCAACTGAAAACCTAATGAAATTAAGATTATATCACCAACGTAAAGGACAAACTAAATTAAGCTTATATCACCAACTTAAAGGACAAAATAAACTAAGATTATATCACCAACTTAAAAGCCTAAATAAACTAAGATCATATCATCAACATAAAAGCCTAACTAAATAAAAGAATATATCACCAACTGAAAACCTATTTACATCAAGATTATATCACCAACTTAAGGCCTAACTAAATTAAGCTTATATCACCAATTTGAAAGCCCACCTAAATTAAGATTATATCACAAACTTAAGGCCTAACTAAATTAAGATTATATCTCCAACTTAAAAGCCTAACTAAATTAAGAATATATCACCAACTGGAAACCTAATTAAATTAAGATTATATCACCAACTTAAGGCCTAACTAAATTAAGATTATATCACCAACTTAAAGGCCTAACTAAATTAGTATTATATCATCAACTTAAAAGCCTAACTAAAATCAGATATATCACAAACTTAAAGGCCCAAGTAAATTAAGATTATGTCACCAACTTTAGTAATGTAAATGCAGAATGCTTTGGAATGCATACGATAAAATGACTTAAGGCCTAGTAGATAGTAGGGTTACCCTGCTGTATAGGACCAGAAAAGCAGCCCTTTAAGTAAACTAGGAGTAAAGTAAATCCCGAATGCCTTGGAACATATACGATAGAATGACTCAAGTTTCTGTAGAGAGTAGGGTTCTCTTGCCGTATATCATTATTATTGTTATTGTTATTATTAATGTTATTGTTGTTGTGGTTATTATTATCATTACTAGCCAAGCTACATCCATAATTGGAAAAGCAAGATGCTATACACCCAAGGGCTCCAACAGGGAAAAAATAGCCCAATAAGGAAAGGAAACAAGGAAATAAATAAACGATCTAAGAGGTAATGAAAAATTAAAATAAAAAAAGGCAGCCCTCAATGTAAATAAGTAAGTAAAGAACCTGCTTTACTCGTTTTTATCATACGATTCACAGGGGTGGATCAAATACAATTGTATTTGTATTTGAAGTGTATTTAAATACAATTTTAATGTATTTATTTGTATCTGTATTTTAGCATCCAGAGAAAAAGTATTTTGTATTTGTATCCTGGCACCCAGAAAAAAAAAGTATTTTGTATTTGTATTTATATTTGATATTTCGAGTCAAAATTCGAGTCAAAATCATTTGAGGACAGAGAGAGAGAGAGAGAGAGAGAGAGAGAGAGAGAGAGAGAGTGTATCATGACACACCCAGAAAAAAAAGTATTTTGTATTCGTATTTATATTTGACATTTAGAGTCAAAATCATTTGAGGAGAGAGAGAGAGAGAGAGAGAGAGAGAGAGAGAGAGAGTATATCATGGCACCCACAAAAAATATTTTGTATTTGTATTTATATTTAATATTTCGAGTAAAAATCAAGAGAGAGAGAGAGAGAGAGAGAGAGAGAGAGAGAGAGAGAGAGAATTATGGCACCCAGAAAAAAAGTATTCTGTATTTGTATTTATATTTGATATTTCGAGTCAAAATCATTTGAGGAGAGAGAGAGAGAGAGAGAGAGAGAGAGAGAGAGAGAGAGAGTATCATGGCACCCAGAAAAAAGAAAGTATTTTGTATTTGTATTTATATTTGACATTTCGAGTCAAAATCATTTGAAGAGAGAGAGAGAGAGAGAGAGAGAGAGAGAGAGAGTATCATGGCACCCAGAAAAAAATAGTATTTTTTATTTGTATTTATAGTTGACATTTCGAGTCAAAATCATTTGAGAGAGAGAGAGAGAGAGAGAGAGAGAGAGAGAGAGAGAGAGAATATAATGGCACCCAGAAAAAAAAATATTTTGTATTTGTATGTATATTTGACATTTCGAGTCAAAATCATTTGAGGACAGAGAGAGAGAGAGAGAGAGAGAGAGAGAGAGAGAGAGAGAGGATCTGCCTCACCTTCCAGAGAGCACCAGGGAGAGAGAATCCACTCTAGTGATCTTCTCTTGAGCGTAAATCTCCTGAAATTTCACGTATCGAATGAGCTTCATGCAGTTGATGACCCGCTTGAACTGATGTCTGGAGACCTTCAGGGGCTGGAAGAGGCTTCTGTAAACCTGGAAGGAAATAGAAAAAGTCATTAATTTACTCTTAAGAATAATCAAATTATATTATTAATTATTATTATTATTATTATTATCATTATAATTATTATTATTATTATTATTATTATTATTATTATTATTATAATTATAATTATTATTATTATTATCATTATTATTATTACTATAATTATTATAATTATTATTATTATTATTATTATTATTATTATAATTATAATTATAATTATTATAATTATAATTATAATTATCATAATTATTATTATTATTACTACTACTTGCTAAGCTACAACCCTAGTTGGTAAAGCAGGATGCTATAAGCCCAGAGGCTCCAATCTATAGAACAATATCAAAGGGGAAATATCATAATGACTTTTAAAGGAACAAAATTTTGGGTTTTTCCCAGGTCGAAAATTTGGAAGGAAATAAAAAGTCAATCATTAACTCTTGAAAAATAATCAAATTATAAAAATGTTAACATACATTAAATTAATACAGAATCATAATACATCCCATTAATAGGATATAACCCTCTGAATTTGCTAGCTTATAAATGTAACATACAACACATTAATTTGAATGGGATGTTTGAAAATAATATATCACTAAACTACGGAGGATGAACGAAATCATAAAGAGGACATATATATTTCTCTGAGGGAAATAAACCTATCTTGCTTTATATTTAAAACAAAAAGTGTGAGTTTGGTTAGTTTTGAAATTTTAAAAATGCAAGTATACTTTACAGAACAAGAAATGACAGAATATGATTGAAACGCTAAAAGTCTAGGGTAAATGCTACCCATATTTCATTATACAACTCTCTGTTTCCATAGGAAGTATGCTAAAAATCATAAAACATTATTATTATCATTATTATTATTATTATTATTATTATTATTATTATTATTATTTACTCTACATATAAGTCAAAAAGTGTGCGTTTGGTTAGTTTTGAAATTTTAAAAATGGCAGTATACTGTGCAGAACAAGAAATGACAGTATATGATCGAAACGCTAGAAGTCTACGGTA
>NC_090735.1:122987003-122992003 GCF_036898095.1 Palaemon carinicauda | reverse complement strand
GCTCTCAATTTTTAAATCTTTATATTCGCGTAATTGCAAACATCGATCAGCTGACTAAGAATGGATTTCAATTGAACAGGAAACCAAGATTTAGAGAGGGTATATAGCATATGGAAATACTCAGTTCTCTCTCTCTCTCTCTCTCTCTCTCTCTCTCTCTCTCTCTCTCTCTCTCTCTCTCTCTCTCTCTCTCTCTCTCTCAGTGAGGAAAGGAAACAAGGAAAAATAAAATATTTTAAGAACAGTAACAACATTTGATTAAATATCTATTATATAAACATAAAAGCTTTCACAAAACAAGAGGAAGTGAAATAAGATAGAATAGTGTACCCGAGTGTATCCTCAAGCATATATTTAACAGTTTTAAAAGGGGAAAAAATATTCTATGGTTAATACAATTATTAAAACAAAAACAAAAAAATTGTTTTTACAGTCATAGCAAATATATTTGCCAGTTTAAAACAGCAAAAACCATTTTATGGTTAATCCTATTATTTAAAAAAAATGTCTTTACAGCATAGCAAATATACTTACCAGTTTAAAACAGGAAAAAAATTATTTATGAATTAATATTATTATCTAAACACACACACATACACACACACACATACATACACACACAAAGGTAGAAAAACCAAACAGTTATTTCAACAGCTCTTTTAAAGGAATGTACCCCATACAATCAAAGCAAATATAGTTGCCAGTTTAAAACAGGAAAAAATTATTTATGATTAATATTATCATCAAAACACACACTCACACACACACACACACACACACACACACACACACACACACACACAAAAGTTAGAAAAACCAAACAGTTATTTCAACAGCTCTTTTAAAGGAATGTACCCCATACAATCAAAACAAATATAGTTGCCAGTTTAAAACAGGAAAAAATTATCTATGAATTAATATTATCATCAAAACACACACACACACACACACACACACACACACACACACACACACACACACACACACAAAAGTTAGAAAAACCAAACAGTTATTTCAACAGCTCTTTTAAAGGAATGTACCCCATACAATCAAAGCAAATATAGTTGCCAGTTTAAAACAGGAAAAAATTATTTATGAATTAATATTATTATCTAAACACACACACATACACACACACATACATACACACACAAAGGTAGAAAAACCAAACAGTTATTTCAACAGCTCTTTTAAAGGAATGTACCCCATACAATCAAAACAAATATAGTTGCCAGTTTAAAACAGAGAAAAAATTATCTATGAATTAATATTATCATCAAAACACACACACACACACACACACACACACACCACACACACACACACACACACACACACACACACAAAAGTTAGAAAAACCAAACAGTTATTTCAACAGCTCTTTAAAGGAATGTACCCCATACAATCAAAAACAAATATAGTTGCCAGTTTAAAACAGGAAAAAATTATTATGATTAATATTATCATCAAACCACACACTCACACACACACACACACACACACACACACAAAAAGGTAGAAAAACCAAACAGTTATTTTCAACAGCTCTTTTAAAGGAATGTACCCCATACAATCAAAACAAATATAGTTGCCAGTTTTAAAACAGGAAAAAATTATTTATGATTAATATTATCATCAAAACACACACTCACACACACACACACACACACACCAACACAAAAAGGTAGAAAAACCAAAACAGTTATTTCAACAGCTCTTTTAAGGAATGTACCCCATACAATCAAAACAAATATAGTTGCCAGTTTAAAACAGGAAAAAATTATTTATGATTAATATTATCATCAAAACACACACACACACACACACACACAAAAGTTAGAAAAACCAAACAGTTATTTCAACAGCTCTCTTAAGGAATGTACCCCATACAATCAAAACAAATATAGTTGCCAGTTTAAAACAGCAAAAAGCATTTTATGGTTAATCCTATTATTTAAAAAAAATGTCTTTACAGCATAGCAAATATATTTACCAGTTTAAAACAGGAAAAAATTATTTATGAATTAATATTATTATCTAAACACACACACATACACACACACACACACACACACGCACAAAAGGTAGAAAAACCAAACAGTTATTTCAACAGCTCTTTTAAAGGAATTTACCCCATACAATCAAAACAAATATAGTTGCCAGTTTAAAACAGGAAAAAATTATTTATGAATTAATACTATCATCAAAACACACACACACACACACACACACACACACACACACACACCACACACCAAAAAAAGGTAGAAAAACCAAACAGTTATTTCAACAGCTCTTTTAAAGGAATGTACCCCATACAATCAAAACAAATATAGTTGCCAGTTTAAAACAGGAAAAAAATATTCATGATTCATATCATTATCAAAACACACACACACACACACACACACACACACATACACACACACAAGGGAGAAAACCCAAACAGTTATTTTCAACAGCTCTTTTAAAGGAATTTACCCCATACAATCAAAGCAAATATAGTTGCCAGTTTAAAACAGGAAAAAAATATTTATGATTAATATTATTATCAAAAACACACACACACACACACACACACACACACACACACACACACCACACACACACACACAAAGGTAGAAAACCCAACAGTTATTTCAACAGCTCTTTTAAAGGAATGTACCCCATACAATCAAAACAAATATAGTTGCCAGTTTAAAACAGGAAAAAAATTATTTATGATTAATATTATTATCAAAACACACACACACACACACACACACACACACACACACACACACACACACACAAAAGTTAGAAAAACCAAACAGTTATTTCAACAGCTCTTTTAAAGGAATGTACCCCATACAATCAAAGCAAATATAGTTGCCAGTTTAAAACAGGAAAAAATTATTTATGATTAATATTATCATCAAAATACACACACACACACAAAAGATAGAAAAACCAAACAGTTATTTCAACAGCTCTTTTAAAGGAATGTACCCCATACAATCAAAGCAAATATAGTTGCCAGTTTAAAACAGGAAAAAATTATTTATGATTAATATTATCAAAATACACACACACACACACACACACACAAAGGTAGAAAAACCAAACAGTTTATTTCAACAGCTCTTTTAAAGGAATGTACCCCACCATATATTACAACCTTACCGACATATAAAAACGGCCTCTAGGAATCTCTAGGGTCTGAGGCCGGATATAAATTTCTTTAGAAAAAAAAAATACTGGTTCTGGTGGTACCTTTTCTTTCTTGCAAATGGCAGAAATGGAGAGAGGTGGATTTGAGAGAGGTAGAGGGATGATGTAAGCAAAAAACACATTAAAAAAAAAACCATTAACCTATGAACGAAGCAAAGGACACTATACAAAATTGAATGGTAATAGAAAAAAACGAGAAGAGAACTCTCCAGACTCTCTCTCTCTCTCTCTCTCTCTCTCTCTCTCTCTCTCTCTCTCCTCTCTCTCTCTCTCTCTCTCTCATAATCACTATAGATAAAAGTCAACAGTGATAGAAAGAAAATAGATTTCTGCAGACCACCGCCACCTCTCTCTTTCTCTCTCTCTCTCTCTCTCTCTCTCTCTCTCTCTCTCTCTCTCTCTCTCTCTCTCTCTCTCTCTCTCTCTCTCTAGAAAATCCTTTTTCTTTCCTATTCTCTTTCCAAAACCAAAATGACACCAGAAGTAATATTTACCTGTTCATAAAGCTCAGGAATCTGGAAAAGTAAAAAACTATAACCCCCCCCTCTCTCTCTCTCTCCCTCTCTCTCTCTCTCTCTCTCTCTCTCTCTCTCTCTCTCTCTCCTCTCTCTCTCTCTCTCTCAAGTGCCTAATAGCCCTCTCCAAGAATAATGAGCAATCGAAGACAAGAAAAGGCAAGGAGATAAAGGAGATGAAGAGGCACAAAAACATGCAAAATTATGTACCATGGTCTTCCACGGTCCCAGGGTTAGAGTTCTCTTGCTTGAAGGTACACTCGGGCACACTATCTGTCTTATTTCTCTTCCTCTTGTTTTGTTAAAGTTCTAATAGTTTATATATGATATATTTATTTCAATGTTGTTACTCTTCTTAAAATATTTCATTTTTCATTGTTCCCTTTCCTCACAGAGCTATTTTCCCTGTGGAGCCCCTGCTTTCAATCTAGGGTTGTAGTTTGATAAGAAATAATATAATAATAATAATAATCTCATGAAATTTTTTGGGATGATTGGCCATTATCCAAGGACCATTTGATTATATTTTGGAAGTGATTGGGTCAAAGATCAAGGTAAAGAAGAGATCAAAAACGTCTTTTTGCTATATCGTGGTCAATTTTTATTCGATTTGCATGAAACTAGTACTAAAATGTGCATAAATCAATTGCCTATCTTGAAATATACAACGGGATATATGCGAAGGTATGCACTCTACCGAGTGCTAGTTCTACTTTTAAAGAGTTCGTTCTTCCTGGTACCTCTTACGTTATTTTCTAAATTTTGTTCTTCCTGGTACCTCTTATGATATCTTCTAAGAGTTCGTTCTTCCTGGTACCTCTTACGTTATTTTCTAAATTTTGTTCTTCCTGGTACCTCTTATGATATCTTCTAAGAGTTCGTTCTTCCTGGTACCTCTTACGCTATTTTCTAAATTTTGTTCTTCCTGGTACCTCTTATGATATCTTCTAAGAGTTCATTCTTCCTGGTACCTCTTACGCTATTTTCTAAATTTTGTTCTTCCTGGTACCTCTTATGATATCTTCTAAGAGTTCATTCTTCCTGATACCTCTTATGATATCTTTCAAGAATTCGATCTTCCTGGTACCTCCTACGCTATCTTCTAAAAGTTCGTTCTTCCTGGTACCTCTTATGATATCTTCTAAGAATTCGTTCTTCCTGGTACCATCCTACGCTATCTTCTAAAAATTCATTCTTCCTGGTACCTCTTACATTATCTTATAAGAATTCGTTCTTCCTAGTGCCTCTGACGTTATTTTCTGAGATTTGTTCTTC
>NC_090735.1:122974536-122977036 GCF_036898095.1 Palaemon carinicauda | reverse complement strand
CCTACCCTACAGTTCCAGCATGTCTATCATCACTCTCTTCATTCATTTATTTCCTTATTTCCTTTCCTCACTGGGCTATTTTTCCCTGTTGGAGCCCTGGGCTTATAGCATCTTACTTTTCCAACTAGGGTTGTAGCTTGGATAGTAATAATAATAATAATAATAAAGACACATCTACAAAGGAAAGTAACAATCTATTCCAAAAATGTGTTTCCTCACTGGGCTATTTTTCCCTGTTGGAGCCCCTGGGCTTATAGCATCTCGCTTTTCCAACTAGGGTTGTAGCTTGGATAGTAATAATAATAATAATAGACACATCTACATAGGAAAGTACAATCTATTCCAAAATTGTGTAATTCCATCTATTTCGCTACTGGTTATGTTGATAACGCTCCCCATTCAGTAAATAGCTAATGTTGCTCAAATGACTCATATGCAAGTAAAAAAATATCTCGAAAGAATGACCCGCGGGGCTTGCGATCGCACCACATCCATGTACAGAGGTGCAGTGAGGTACGTTAATGTTAATTTTCCAATCGTAGTGAGCTAGAGCGGAGCAAAAACCACTAGAAGGATGTGAAGTCATAGATAATTATGGTATACATACATACATACTATATATATACTATATATATATATATATATATATATATATATATATATACTTTAATTTCCAGCCAATTATACAAACCATATATTTTACCACCTATAGTCCATTTCTTTTAGCGATGCATATTTGCACAGACTCGCTCGGCGGTGCCCTTTTAGCTCGGAAAAGTTTCCCGGACTGCTCATTGGTTGGACGAGATATTCCAACCAATCAGCGATCACGAAACTTTTCCGATCTAAAAGGGCACCGCTGCGAGTCGGTGCAAATATGCATCGCTAAAAGAAATGGACTATAATTGTGTTTATTTTGCATTCCTTACCATTTTCATTGCTGAAAACCCCTCATTTAGGGCACTTCCCCACCCAAAAACCAAGTTTTCCCACTGGGGTCCCTTATATGGGTTGAGTTGAATATAAAATTTAGGCTTTAAGCCAAGCACTGGGGCATCAAAGCCCATTCAATGCTGTATAAGGCAAATTATTCAAGCATACCTGTACTCTCACATTTGGTATAATTTTAACTTCTAAAACCAACTACATAACTTTCATATAATAATATCTAAAGGCAAAATAACGAACGATTAAAAGGATTAAAATAATAAATTCATAATAATATTTAAAGCTCTTGATATAAACAAAGATTCTGTATAAATATTTTCAAGTTCAGGGTATTACAATTTTTCCCCAGTATATATCTGAAAGGTTTGTCCTGTCGAAATTTTTATAGTTTATATATGAAATATTTATTTCAATGTTGTTACTGTTCTTGAAATATTTCATTTTTCCTTGTTTCCTTTCCTCACTAGGCTATTTTTTTCCTGTTGGGGCCACTGACTTTATAGCACTCTGCTATTCAACTAGGGTTGTAGCTTAGCAAGTAATAATAATATTAAAATGTGTCCTCCTCAGAAGATTAAAAATAGGACAATTGACTAAAATGTTTGATATCTATCGTCACTTCAAAGGTATTACAAAGAGGGGCCTGTCACCATTCATAACTTTTCATTGAATGGATCCTAAAACTCAAATAGTTAGTTCCCCCACCCCCCACCCCCACCCCCAAATAGTGATGGTCAGAAATGTATAAAACAAAAGATGGTGAGTAGGAAACCTATATGGTTCATGTATTTAGCCAGAAATTAAAGTATCATGTACTTATCTAAAATAAGAAACGTTCGCGGTATATTTATAAGAAGATTAGTTTGTATATAGGAAGTATTTATTTAAATGTTACTGTTCTTACAATTTTTATTTTTCCTTGTTTCCTTTCATCAATGGGCTATTTTCCCTGTTGGGGCCCAGGCTTATAGGCATCTTGCTTTTCCAACTAGGGTGGTAGCTTAGCAAGTCAATAATAATAATAATAATAATAATAATAATAATAATAACTTCTGATTCAAATCATTGGGGGGAAATCCATTTAATTTCACATTTCAGAGAAGTTTAAAAATTCCCAAAGGTATGACTGAAAAAAACAAATTTTAAAAGGGAAATAAAAAGGACACCACCACCTAACCTAACCTAGGAGCCATCTCATTAGCTGGTGTGTTCCCAACCAATTTAATCATAATATTTCTTATACCGTAAATCTAATATAATATAATTTCAGACAAAGACTTGAAAAGTAGGCTAATATTCAAGTTTAAACGTCTCCCATACAACTATATATATTCATTAAAATGGTGATCATTGGAATAACCAAAATGCTAGCCTACCAGAAAGATCAAACATTTGAGAAATTCATATTTTCAATAGCAAAGAATTCTATATATAAAACTAAATCAATTTCAAAAAGTGATAAATGAACGACCTAAATAAAAATTTGCATACAATTTCATCTATGTAGGCTTATGCAACACAAGATATTACAACTTGCTATAAATGGCGTAGG
>NC_090735.1:122947036-122967036 GCF_036898095.1 Palaemon carinicauda | reverse complement strand
AATGGACTAAGGTCAGCAAAAGAGGAAATTAAAAACGAGAGAGCAGAAAAACCCAGAGAAGGAATTAGAGACGAAGAATGTAGTAAAACCACAAAATGAAAAGACGGTGAAAGACTAGAAATGATGACGTTATGCTTTTGGCAAGGACACCTGACCTGCATATGACCTGCAAAAGCTGTCACAGAAAAGGACACTTTGCTGTAAAATGTAAAGCGCCTAAGGTACACACTGTACCGAATGAGGACGGAAGCAACGGGAAAAAGTTGCTGTTCACAATATAACGAAATTGACTCAAGATCATACGCAATGAAGTGTCAATGGCTGCAATGGCAAATTTTTGCTTGACCCCGAAGCAGAGGTCAACTGTATTAACACAAGATACGTCCTCAGACACCAAATGAAGACAAATACAGAGAATTTCTGCATGTGGAACTACAAGAAAAATGCTATGGAGAGGTAGAACTCCTGGTAACTAATCTTAAGACTAAGGAAGAGCATACAGTGTTATTTTCAAATTCTTTTGTCGATAACCAACTATAGTCACTCCTTGATGCGTATTCAAGTAAGAAAATGGGCTTTGTGACAACAAATGAAGGAAAATTCCAAGTTGTTAGCGTCGAAGCAAATGACGAGCTTGGAAAGCTTGGTGAAGTAATTTTGACTGACCGAACAGTGACCTCAAAGGTACTGCCATGCAATTATATCCATATTTCTATACAGGAGGAGGCAAGCGAACTGGTGAATGAACTGGTAAAATACAAAGTCCTATTTCCAATAGAGGAACCAACTAAGTGGGTTTCCCAAACGGCAATTGCTAGAAAGCCAAATAGGAGAATTAGCGTTTGTGTTGACCTTCAATCACTAAATTCACCTCTATAACATGAACGCTACTGACTATTATTATTATTACTATTTGCCAAGCTACAACCCTAGTTGGAAAAGCAAGATGCTATAAGCCCAAGGGCTCCAACAGGGAAAAATAGCCCAGTGACGAAAGGAAACAAGGAAATAAATAAACGATATACTGTAAGAAGTAATGAAAAATTAAAATAAAATATCTAAAAAAAAACATTCTACCAAAGTTATTGAATGTGAAGATTTTCAGCAAAGTAGATATAAAAGAAGTATTTTGGCACGTAAAACGATAATGAATCTTCAAAACTAATGACTATGATTACACCTAGGGGAAAATTTCCATAGATAAGGCTTCCACGTGGTCTACAAGTTTCGAGCGAGATATTTCAAAAGAAACTCTATCATGCACTTGCTGACTTGGATTATTACCTGTGTAGCTGATGATTGATTGATTGATTTGGAGTTTTCTGGCATCCTGACAGTGTAGCTGATGATGATGATGTGCTAGAACGTGGATGTACTAATGAAGAAGCTGAAAAGGATCATGCAGAGATTCTTGACAACCTTCTACATGATGAAGGGAGAAGCGGGAGAAGCACATTATTTTGAACCAAGAGAAATACACCTGAAAAAGAGTGAAATTTAATTTCTTGGGGACAGAGACAGAAAGGACGCTATCAAGACCAGCGAGGAAAAAATTTCGGCGATTATGGAAATGCTAAATCCAGATGGTATCGCTGGACTCTGTCATCTCTATGATATGATACATTATTTAGCCCGCTTCACTCTGAACCTTGCTAAGGACCTCCAGTAGATCCAATCCATAAGTTGCTAAGGAATAAGGTTGATTTTGTCTGGTCTGAAGAATGTGATCAAGCTTTCAAGCAGTTAAACAGATGTGCAACTAACTTGTACACTATTTTCAATATACTGTACAATCCTGAAAAGGAACTGGTTCTCCCAGCACATAGTTTAGAGAAGGGCCTAGGAGTTGTACTATTCCAGGACTGAAGGCCAATAGAATACAATTCGAGAAAACTCTGATCGAATGAACGTGGATGGTCTCAGCTCGAAATATAAACCCAGGCAATAGTATTACTTTAGAGATGTTTGATCAGTATATCTTCAAAAGAAAGGTGAAAATCCACAATTTCCATAAACCGCATGAAGTTATTTTGTCAAAATCACTGAGTCAGGCAATCAAGCAAGTTCACTCACTGATGATGAAAATTTTTGGCTGCGATTATGGATGAAAGGAAAAAACTTATACTCTACCTGGCAGATAAGCTAAGTAGAGCTTTACTTGAAATTGCAGGGTGATGTGCTTGATCCAAGAATCTGCTCATAGATCATATTATTATTATTATTACTTGCTAAGCTACAACCCTAGTTGGAAAAGAAGTAATACACTGAAAATTACTGAACACATGTAATAATAATTATGTACTACACACACACACAATCAAAAACATAAATCAATGCAAAACAGCTGACAACAACAAAAGGGCTCAAATAAACGGAACAATACTTTAGAGAGTAAGCCACGGAACCGAGACCCAATACTTTGTACAATTTTCCTTCCCACCAACTCGCAATCAAAGTCAGGTGATTATCCTTTTATTCACTAACTTCTGATCATCAAATACACCAATAGGGATATTGTACAACTTTCTCATTGCTTTTTTTCAGAGCATGAGCACATTTGCTTGACTACTTTACCTAGCTGAGCAAATGTATTTTTTCACTCCTCTTCAATTTCATTCTTGATCTACAATACACTAGGTCTGCTCAGATTTACACTTTCCACATTCAGTACAGGTATGAATGAAAACTGGTTAGCACTCAAATGTGTATGGTTGTAGGCGTATGTGGATTAGGGAAGCGAGGATATCCAATTGGATTGTATTCACGAATTAGGGTTATATGGCCCGGTACTGGGGCCTAGAAAGACAATCAGCAGCCAAGTGAAACAGGGGAGAATACCAAAAGTTGCACCAAGGAAATGTTAAGAACATTTGAACACCAAGATGGAATAAGGAAGCTGGAACAAAGCTACTGGTCAGGGGGCACTGGAGAGGCCCATAAGAAATGCCTCCAGTACAAAGCTGGAGGTATGCCATCTCCCTAAGCCCCTGTCCACACTACCGGGCAGTCCCCGACGGGCAAACAGTGATACCAGGCCACAATAGTTAGTGAAAATGAGGGTTGATGACGTCAGAAGCGGGAAAACTAAAGGCAGGGATCTGGCAACACTTTATGATGCCAGATCCCTGTCTGTGGTTTTCCCGCTTCTGACGTAATTAACCCTCAATCTTACTAACTATTGTGGTCTGGTATCACTGTTTGCCCGTCGGGGACTGCCCGGTAATGTGGACAGGGCCTTTGGAAGCAGATATGAGAGAGATTACTGAAGTCTATTTTAGTCATGATGAAAGCGGCAATGACATGTCAAACCAAACTAAAGTACTCTGCCTGAAAATGAAAACCACATACTTGTAGGCAATTTTGAGATGCCCCCATACTGTACTTTAATTGAAGCGGATTGCCAACGTACACTAATGTATAGAATCCTGTTCATATTCATAGTGTATGAAAGGTGATTGAAAATTTCAGGAAGTACTACAAAAGTATGAACCACCTTTATTGCATTATCGACGGAGAAATTATTCTACCCAATCATGTTTATTAACAATTTATCAAAGTAGCATTAAAGTAAATATATTCTTATTTTTCTATTCTTATTTCTCAATTATAGCTTTCTTGCAGATACCACCGAAGGCTTTAGTGCTGCAGATCATCTACAGTACTACATGAGACTTCATTAACGATTATAATACCTCGGAACTTCCTAACAAAATGATTTTACAGGCGAGTAGAGTATTCAACATAATCTAAAGCCCTTTCCACACGATCGAGCATGCCCGACGGGCAAACAGTGATACCAGGCCACAATCGTTAGTGAAAATGAGGATTGGTGACGTCAGAAGCGGGAAAACTAAAGGCAGGGATCTGGCAACACTGTATGATGCCAGATCCCTGTATGTGGTTTTCCCGCTTCTGACGTCATTAACGTTCTTACTAACTATTGTGGTCTGGTATCACTGTTTGCCCGTCGGGCATGCTCGATCGTGTGGACAGGGGTTAGAAGAGAATTTTGATGGCATACTGTATTTAACTTGTCCCTGGTTTTTCAATGTACATACATTACAAGTTCCATGTTAACAAGTGTACATAATTTCCGATCACAGTTGACCTTACCCCATTCTATTTTCTTTCCAGAAACTAATCATACTGCTGATATGTCTGGCATTAACTGTCTCGTTAGTCGACGCAAAAGGCGGAGTACACTTCCGAGCACCTAAAAATAACAAAAATAAAAGGAGGAATCGAGAGTTTAGGGCGATGAGGCCAGTCAGCCAACCAGCGCAGCCTACTTATTTCCAATACCCAAGTTACGGTGCGCAACATCAAGGATATCCGTACGATCCGACGGGGCATGGCGCCCCTGAATTTTCATTTTACTATACTAAGTAATACCATAAAAACATCTTTTTGAATAAAAGTTTTTTCTATCAATGTACCAAATGACTATAATTTCATCTACCACGTAAAATCTACGTTCACAACGTTAAGAAAATAAACAAGGCAAGATCAAATAGTTAAAAAAAAAAAAAAAAAAAAAAAAAAAAAGAAAAAAAAAAAAAAAAAAAAAAAAAAAAAAAAGGACAATACTGTATAGCCTCTTGTTATATGTGAGCATTCTTTTCCAACAAAACTTCAATTACTGTACTTGGTTTCACAATGCCATAGCGTACAGTACTTCTGTATGGATTTTATTAACAAAACTGTGTACTGGATTATATTTAAGATGCCCGATACTTTTAATATATATAATTGTATAAAAACCAGTATTTACAGAGAAGCAAACACTAGATAATAATAGTATGGGAGGAAGAAACCTAAAAAAGCATACAAGTACAATACGCCATTCCAATGGTTTCAGCATCTTTCTAAAACTGTATTATTCCACAGTAAATACCTGATTTAATCAATTTTCAGATTCCTTCTACATAATTTCAAACTGATAACCACTCCATATTGTACACATAAAACCACTCAACATAGGATTCAGTAACACCTCAATTTATGAGTACTGTGACTTGGAATTCGAACAAATTGGTAAACGAGCATAAAAAAAACATATCGTCACCCTCATAAACTAACTGCCTAAGTCATTTTCTCCTCTTGATGGGAAATCAAAAAAACCTTCTCATTTCCTAATTCTTTATATCATTGTGTTGAGCTTCAGTTAAGAAATTCTAATTCACAAATTCTTCTGTTAAGAATTTGTGAATTGAAACTCAAGACAATGATATAAAGAATTAGGAAATGAGAAGGTTTTTTTTTTGATTTCCCAACAAGTGGAGAAAATGACTTAGGTAGTTAGTTTATGAGGGTGACAATATGTATTATAAATTTCCAACAAGGAATTAAGAATACCTTATTTTCTTATTTTCAAATAATGGAATGAACTCTCTTGATCATGGCATGCATTCATGGTACTGAATTAAAAATAAATGCTCATAAAATTTTATTAAGTTAGAAAACTATGCTTACCTTTTTAACCCATCTCTTAAAATGTACGTGTTCTGACAATTCACGGTACGTAGGCAAGGGCATACCAGGAGCACAAGTAATTCTGTATCCAACCTTTATATATATAAAAATTCTGGTTGAATTAACGCTTTTACCCCCAGGTTATTTGGAAATTTCCAACCCTTAACCCCCAAAGGGATTATTTTTTTCCCAGCACATTTTGCAGTATATTTTTTTTAAATTGCTCTAACAGCCTTAATTTTTGTCATAGAGAGGTCAGGTTGGTCTCATTCTCTTGGAAAATGCCTGAATTTTCTCAAAAAATTATCAAAAATGTGAAAAAAATGTTTTATAGCATTTTTTTGCAAGGACGTACCGGTACGTCCATGGGGGTAAAGGGATGAGTTTTGTGAAACGTACCAGTACGTCTTTTGGGGGTAAAAGGGTTAACCGAGAGTTCCTCGTTTGAAATCAATTCTCAAGCGATGATTTCTTGATCAGCATACTTACAATTCAGCTGCTACATTAAAAAAAAACCAGTATGCCTAAAAAAAAACCAAAATTAGAATATAAATATTTTACTATTATAATTATCATTGTTTTTTTTTAAAGCATAATAACTTCCTTCAGTTTTTAACTATGCCGTACATATCAATTAACAGCCACATCAGACACAAGCACCCACCCCATAGATAGGAGGCTGATGGCTAACGACAGAACCCAATACTCGGACACGAGTGGGCGCCGACGACGACGACATATCAATATGGTGACTTTAGGATGTAGGATGGTCATTGCATGTAAATGACTTATAGTTTAAATATTCAACATAGAGTAACAATAAAATCTAGTTATTTGCAATTCAAAATGTAAAACATGAACCATTGTAATGATTATCTGAGTTTGCCAAAATAAAAATGATTTGCAAGATGCATAGCAATGTATTAAACATGGTAGGCCTACTTTCATAGCAGTTACATTTTCCCTCAATTTCAAAATAATTTCTCCATTTCTATTTAGGACTGAAAGCCATTCAAAATTCATGAAGAAAAGAAGTAATTAGAAAACAGGAAAAACTCCTTCAACATTTGAAAAATAATAGAAATAATATATTTTACCACAAAGATTTTATCATCGCGACAAAAACCAATAATTACACATACCCATATATATATATTTAAAAACTTATCAAATATCTATATTTTGTAATTTCCTCTATATTTCAAACATTTTCTTGCGAATCCCAACAGTCCCTTAAGTCTATAAAAAAAAATAACAAAATAACACCCACGCCTCCTTCTCGTAGCCATAGTAAAGAGTACTCAACTGTCTTTGGTATCAAATGACCTAACACTAAAGGCTTCTCCCTTCCTAAAGGAGCAATCTGGTCTTTCCTCAAGCGATCAAATACTAAACTCAATTTTTTTTAATGAGGTGCATTTGCACTGACTTGCAGGGGTGCCCTTTTAGCTCGGAAAAGTTTCCTTCTATCTGATTGGTTAGAATTATCTTTCCCAACCAATCAGCGATATGGAAACTTTTTACTATACTCAAATTTTTTTTATGAGGTGCATTTGCACCGACTTGCAGGGGTGCCCTTCTAGCTTGGAAAAGTTTCCTGCTATCTGATTGGTTAGAATTATCTTGCCCAACCAATCAGCGATAAGGAAACTTTTCCGAGCTAAAAGGGCACCCCTGCGAGTCGGTGTAAATCTCCCGCACTAAAAAGAATTGACTATAGGCTTCTAATGCAGGCATCCCAGCTATGATCATCTCTCCACAAAGACACTTGCAGAAACATAATCCTTATGGTTGTATGTTCTGACATACAGAGAACAAACACGTAGTTTAGTAAACAATGAAAATATAGACATATTCATAATCAAATTCTGAAGAATATAAAAATTTCTACAAACACCACCCATGTATTTGCCATGGCTTCTGAAAGGAGTGAATGGAGAGCTTGTGGCAAAGCAGGCAAGTATAACTTATGAATAAGTACTGTACAATTTTTGACCAAAAAGTGCTTCTGGAAGAACAGTGCTTTACCGAGACAGTTTCTTTCCTCGTTATGTTCCATGAAAACTGCTCTAAAACCAACACTTAAGAAACTACAAAAGTGGTTTAAAAACTATCGTTAAACAAGGCTGTATGAAATAAACTGTCCAGAATCACAGCTTGAAGTAATTGTACCAACCGTGTGTCACACAATTGTACTTAATTATTTTGTATATATTATGCTTGTATCTGCGCTCTTCCCTCGCACTAAAAAGAACCTGAATGATCATGTCTCCAGTTTTGCTCTGTAACATTGTCTGTCTCTCGAACAGGTTATGTCCTGTTGCCTTGAGGTTTTGTATATACTCCCTTATATACAAAACCTCAAGGCAACAGGACATAACCTGTTCGAGAGACAGACAATGTTACAGAGCAAAACCGGAGACATGATCCTTCAGGTTCTTTTTAGTGCGAGGGAAGAGCGCAGATACAAGCATAATATATACAAAATAATTATGTACAATTGTGTGACACACGATTGGTACATGATCAACAAAAATGAAAATGAAACTTTATCAAAAAAAAAAAAAAAAAAAATCTTCGTACATGTACTGTGTATCTCTCTCTTTCTGGAGTTACTACAGTAAAAATAATAAGAATTAATCAAATAACCTATTCGCAAATTCAAAACTTAAGCACACTCGTGAGGATCTGTTTCAGGTTATTTTAAAAAAAAATCCATACTTATCTAATTTATCAAACAACAAATACTGTATAGCACATTCAACACAAAAATTGAATTTCCCCTCATTTCTTATCAAATAATTTTTTTTATTCACATAAACACTTAATAAATATGTAGTGTTTCATTAAATGTTCCTTTAACAGTGGAAAATGTATGAAAAAACATTTCAACAAGGCTCTTTTTTTTTATAAATTTATTATAGCTACCATTACATTCCTAAAAAGAGACTAAAAGATAAAGAAATAAACAAAGAATACCAAGGTGACTACCGCTCCAGCGGCAATTTTTGCATAAGTTGAACGCATATTCAGGTACTGCGCATCTTTGTGGTATTTTTTGGACATCATCGACAATCCAGAAGCCTTATTCTCCAAATCTGAAATATAAACATGAATATGTATTATGCACACCATCATAGGGTACGGGAAATAGCTAGTAATAATATATACTTAAGTAATGAAATTGCTATGCCTCTTTCCCAAAAACTAGTCTTCAAATCCTTCTGGTCTGTGTGCATAAAAATATTCCACACGCACTCATCTGATATATAACTGGGTACTTAACTGATACAGTCTTGAGAAACCTAGTGTACTTCTGGAGCTTGCCTTTGCAGATACTCTATTCATGTAGATTTCTGTAAGTTAGTATTCATTGCATAGACTCCTCACATTGTTTTACACCAAACTGATTGATAATGTGGGAGGGTGGGCTGTACCTAGCAGTACCAGCTGAACTCGGTTGAGTCCCTTGTTAGGCTGGAGGAACGTAGAGAGTAGAGGTCCCCTTTTTTGTTTTGTTTCATTTGTTGATGTCGGCTACCCCCCAAAATTGGGGGAAGTGCCTTGGTATATGTATGTATGTATAACATTCGTATTGATATAATTCTGTCGAGTGAATTTAACCCATCATTTCTTCCAGGTCCTTCCTATAGCTTTGTGTGTCTAAAAGAAAATTCCCCAGCCTGCTATATCAATAAACACCTATGGCATTGAAGGATCTTAAAATGGCAGTTAAATGGCAGGACAGGATTAGAAATGAAACTATAAGAGATTACTCGAGTGCTATATGTGGATGAGATCATGATGAGGGATAGATGGAGATGGTTTGGGCATGCTCGTTGCACTCCCCAAGAGAGATTAGTTAATCAAAAGCTCAGCTGGGCTCCACAAGGCACTTGAAGAGTCAGAAGACC
This sequence comes from Palaemon carinicauda, assembly GCF_036898095.1. NCBI lineage: Eukaryota > Metazoa > Arthropoda > Malacostraca > Decapoda > Palaemonidae > Palaemon > Palaemon carinicauda. The sequence goes on along the minus strand of NC_090735.1, from coordinate 122,957,650 downwards.
CAGGCCTACATGGCTGAGGACTATGAAGCGCGAAGGAGATGATGAATGGAGAAGTATTCAATCAAACGGTCAAGATAGAGACGACTAGCGAAATCTAACAGAGGCTCTTTGCGTTAATAGGCGTAGGAGGAGGAGATGATGATAATAGTGTCTGCAGGTGAGTGCAAGTGTTTTATCCATCATATCTGGCCTCACTTAGAGTTATCTCTTGCTCCTCCACTTCCTCTACTGATCCATGATCTGATACTACAGATGGAAGGACATGGCAAAAAACTTTTAGTGATGGTTGAAATGCTGTTGCAACCTCACTACCAGAGGACATCTAAATGTGAGAAGAGTTACGAGATATGTGAATTGGGTAAAGGCATCTTTGTAGCAGGAAAAGCTAGTAAAATATTGACATTCTATTTCCTAATTTAACATTGATGACAAAAGAGATCTACCACGTAATGTCCTACTCGAGCCGCATCCTTGTTGACGAGTTGTATCAAAGTATTTTATAAAGGGGCAAGACGAAGATCTTTCTTAAGGGCAGGCTTGTGTGCCTGTCTAATTAGAGATGATCTCGAGCACCTGCTGAAAGTGGAGGAGGACCGTGGCACCTGAAAGGACACCACTTCCATCAAAGCCAAGTCTTGACTTGCCTAACTCCACTTTTCAGCTACTGTATTGCCTCTACCTCCTCTTTTGGAAACAGAGGGGGACCCTTAATCGATGCATTACAGAGACTCCAAATCTCTTGCCAGCCGATCTCTGCTTTTGGAGTCTGGAGGTCATGGTGTCATGCCTTTTCAGGACACTGTTTGCCCGCTAGTTGATGGACTGATTGGGAAAAAATCTGACCGCTTTGGCCAATGTCAAGACAAAGTTCTTGAATCCCTTTCATTTGTCAGAGGCCGTCAAGTCCTCTTTGTCGGCCATAAAGCCCTCTGTACTGAACCAGTGCTTGATCCGTGAAAAGGCCTGAAGGGTGGCCATCGCCATGCTCTCCACACGATCTAGACGGTCAGATGTGAAGCCTCGACTTCGGAAACTGCAGGGAAAAGGGGTAAGCCTCCTGGGCGATATAATACTTCCTCTGGTGAGAAAAGGCTAGAGGAATCAATCTAGAGGTCTTCCCTGCCCCTAGAGAATCCTTCCTTGTAGAGACCTGTTAGTCGACATTGTTTAGCGTGCTTCTTCTCTTCTGGGCATACGCCTGCCACTACATTGGAAGCCACAATCGACACTCGGAGCCAGGGGATGCCTGCGAGCAGACATGGCCCACAACGAAGCACAGAGGGGGAGTGGAACCACAGCCAAGTTCACCATGAAGGGGTTGCAGCATCCGTCATTTTTTCTGGCAAATACAAAGTTCTTTTTTCCATTCCATCAACAACAATACACGGTAAGAAAAAGAATCCTAGTTCTGGTAAGTGCTGTAAGTACATCTGTACAACACAGCGACTAAAGCCAAAGTGAGTGATAGCTGACTAGAAAACGGGCAGGCATTCTCGCCCCACAGCCTCTCCAGTCATACAACTTCCCGTTATCCATTTCAATGACAGATTCCAGCGCGTGCTAAAGTAATCTCCCTGATTAAAGGATGGGGGTTTGTAGGATGCGTAGGAACAATTACTTTTTTGACTAACCTCATGTTGATGGTGAATACTGTACACAAAATTTTTTTGGAAAAACATTTACTGAGCAAACTCTCCCATAATTTTAGCCCTTGACCTAAATGCTACTAAAGTTTATACCTGAAAGAGCTGTTCCTCGCTGCAAAACATCATCGATATTGTCCATCATAATTCGCTGAACATCGTTCAAATCTTCTCTTAACTGGTGTATGTGTCGTCTTCCTCGCTGATCACTGTACTGACGCCTTAGTTTCTGGATGTATGTGTCTGATGGAAGAAGCAAATTATTAGAAAAACAAAAATATTGTGTATATGACTTTTTCAGGCCATAACAAAAATTATTTTGAAACAAATAACCAAACATCTTCCTAATCGGGTAGTTGAATCAGTAGAGCTTCAAAAGTTCAAACTCGCAGCAAATGTTTTCATGTTGAACAGGTTTACATAAGTCCTTTTATAGTTTATATATCAAATATCTGTTTTAATATTGTTAATGTCTTTAAAATATTTCATTTTAATTTTTCATTACTTCTTTTATCGTTTATTTGTTTCCTTGTTTCCTTTCTCCACAGGGCTATTTTTCCTTGTTGGAGCCCTTGGTCTTATAGTATATTGCTTTTCCAACTAGGGTTGTAGCTTGGCTAGTAGTAGTAGTAGTAGTAGTAGTAGTAGTAGTAGTAGTAGTAGTAGTAGTAGTAGTAGTAATAATAATAATAATAATAATTTTACCTCTATACTGTACTGTATATGATGGAAAGTAACACGTGAAAAACACATGTCGTTTTACACTACAGTACTGTACTCTAGTACGGTCTTATTTTCAGGAAAAAGAAGACCAATACACTAAAAGCATGATCATTAATAAAAGAATGACCCTCATAAACACCACAACCATAAACCGCATAGTAAAATAAACAGAAGCAAAGCAGTGCAATTCTTCTTCACTTAAGGGGTTGACTACTGCACTGTATTTGTTCAGTAGCTATTATCCTCTTGGTAAGGGTAGAAGAAACTCTTTGGATACTACCGCTAGAGAATCATTGGGTCTCATGACTGGCCAGACAGTACTACATTGGATCCTTCTCTCTGGTTACGGTTCATTTTCCCTTTGCCTACATACACACACTGAATAGTCTGGCCTATTCTTTACATATTCTCCTCTGTCCTCATACACCTGACAACACTGAGATTACTAAACAATTCTTCTTCAACCAAGCAGTTACTGCACTGTAATTGTTCAGTGGCCATTTTCCTCTTGGTAAGGGTAGAAGAGACTCTTTAGCTATGGTAAGCAGCTCATCTAGGAGATGGACACTCCAAAATCAAACCATTGTTCTCTAGTCTTGGGTAGTGCCACAGCCTCTGTACCATGGTCTTCCACTGTCTTGGGTTAGAGTTCCCTTGCTTGAGGGTACACTCGGGCACCCTATTCTATCTCATTTTCTCTTCCTTTTGTTTTTTTCAAGTTTTTATATTTCATAAATGAAAGATTTATTCTAATGTCACTACTGTATTCTTAAAGTATTTTAGTTTAATCGTTAATTACTTCTCTGGTAGTTTATTTATTTCCTCATTTCCTTTCCTCCCTGGGCTAGTTTCCTTGTTGGAGTCCTTGGGCTTACAGTATCCTGCTTTTCCAACTAGGGTTGTGGCTTAGCAAATATCAATAATAATAATAATAATAATAATAATAATAATAATAATAATAATAATATAATAATAATAATAATAATAATAATAATAATAATAATAATAGCCTCTGTACCAGGGTTTTCCACTGTCTTGGGTTAGAGTTCTCTTGCTTTAGGGTACACTTAGCCCCACTAGGCTACTTTCCCTGTTGGAGCCTTTGGGCTCATAGCATCCTGCTTTTCTACTACTACTACTACTACTACTACTACTACTACTACTACTACTACTACTACTACTACTACTACTACTACTAATAATAATAATATCGTGGTAGGAGACCCTCTTTTAGGCAGGTTGAGTTAAAAGTAATGGCTGCATCGGCAGAGTTTATTTTCTTATCCAATTTTTCTATTTTCCGGATAATTCTCTTCTCTAGAGCGCTGCAATCAGCCAGCAGACTTGAAAAATTCATCAGTCGGGTGAATGACAAAATCGGGAAGACTTTTCAAGTATATTCTCACAAAATACAAGTAAAACTTTTGGTACAAAATAGTAAAAACTACGACGCGTTTCGAGGATAAGTCCTTCCTCTTCTTCAGGTAGAGAGTGAGGTGGATGCTGCAGTCGGGTGGTATTTATACCCAGGATCAGGATTACAAGTGAAAGGGCTGGAATTTTCATTGGTTTTCATTGGTTGATCGGAGCTGATATGGTATGGTGCCTGGTGTACGATGATCTCGGCCGGGGATAAGAAAATAAACTCTGCCGATGCAGCCATTAGTTTTAACTCAATAATAATAATAATAATATTTATCAAGACACTTACCGAACTCTATAAAGGAATAAGGTCTAGCCACTTGATCGACTTTCCTTCCGTACTGCGAGGTGAACTCGGCGGCTATTTCTTCTAAGAACGTGAAGGCGGTCTTTTTGCTGTATCCTTTCTCACAGAGGATCAAGTGACAAACGCCGGAATCAATAACATAACTGGAAAAATAAAAAATAAATTAAACTAGGAGCAAAATATCAATCTTATTTTCTTAGGTATCTACTGTACAGTATATGAAATTGATTAAAATTAGCTTTAACAATACTGTATACATTATCTATACTGTATATACATCCAGCCCTTTTTTTACATATAGTAAATAACTAAATAAATAAATAAATAACTAAATAACTAAATAAATAAATAAATAAATAAATAAATAACAAAATAACTAAATAAATAACTAAATAAATAAATAAATAACTGGGGCATCCAAGTGTATTGAAAACGAAAACAGAAAAATAAACAATGAATTAAAAATAACAAAAGAGGAAAATAAAGATAATTATAAATCAAAGTTGATAAGAAACATAAATAGCAAATTAAAATGAAAAAATCAAATAGATAAATTAAAATAAATAACAAACCAGAAAATAAACTTATCAATTACAATATACAAACTCTACTACTGATTTTTTTTACAAAAAACAGGACACAATTATTGAAAATGACTAGGTGATCATGAAAATCATTGCATACACTTATTTTTTTATGAGAAAAATCCTCCTTTGCAAAAAAAGGCCCTCAACTTTACTCATTGGGCCAAAGAGCCCCTGATTTTAATGTTGGTGTTAAGGAAGTCTGACAGTACTAAATCTTTAACTTAATCTGACAATCTAATCATTATAATACACTTTACTGTACTTGTTTATAACCAAGTTATAACTAAAACATCCTCTATCAATATACATTACCACAGGGTACTTAATTCTATTTCTACTCAATTTTACTTTCCTATTTGTCACAGGTATTTACAATTTCATAAATTTTCAATACAGTACTTCTTAACTATGCAAACCATTGTCATTTAATACTCCTGATAGCTAGGTTGGTAGCGTCGCGGGCTTCTGTTTCAGAGGTCCCGAGTTCGCATCCCCGCCAGGACGCGGATAGTGTGAGACCTTCTACCGGGGGGTACTCCCCAGGGGGGAGCCTGGGGGGGAGGTTAGAGGGGGCTAGTGATAGTCCCTGCTGGCTTATGTCGCCCGAGCAGAATGATGTAGATCGTCCGAGTGGAGACCTAAAACCCGCAACTTTAACTTTTAATAGAGTATAATTCAGTAACGCTCGAACTCTGCTGTTAAAATTTATAACGATGTGTCGGTAGTTACTGGCAGGCAGTGAGGAAGCAGCTTAGAGAACTCTGGTAACATGCCACCTTATTGGCTCAAGTTATTTTGGCAGACATGATTCTTGGAGCTCCTCATCAGCATTCACCATTCCCAAAAGGAGGAAAGGTAAAGAACTTCAGTATAAAGACTTGGTTCAAGGTTGAATGATAACCTTTAACAAATGTGGCTGAAAGGAGCTCCACTAAGAAAGTCTGCGATCAGGTGAACAGCGGCTCAGACTGGAGAAGTACCCCTTCTACAGCATCAACCACAGAAGATTACCAACTTTGCTGGCAAACTAATGCCGAGGATTATCCGAGATATCCAAACATCTCCAGGGAAGTCCTTCACGAAAAGCATCTCACTCGGAGTAGATGCTGGATAGTTTCCTCCTGTGAAGTGCCATGGATGTCCCCGAGTTGTAGTACCTCTGAAAGTGTGGATGGCAAAACATATTGGGCCAATGAAGTACTATAGTTCTCTCAGTATATAAATCCGGAGCACCATCAGGTCTGGGTACCATTCAGCGTGTGGCCATTTGAGAGCCACCATGGTTACTCTGAGATTAGGGGTAGTTAGTACCTGAATGACTACCCTTCGAATAGGGCAAAAGGGTGGAAAAACATAATTGCCGAGATTGTCTGACAGATGTTGAAACGCATCCTCTAGTGTCGCCGACTGTCTCTGGGACCGATGATCAAAACGCTGGTAGTTTTCTGTTATGGCTTGTGGCGAAGATGTCTATTAACGGGAAACCGCACAAGTTAAAAGACCCTTTACCACTAGAAGATGAAGGGACTATTCTGAGCCTGTTGGATATCACATTCCTTTTCCCCAGGATGAATCTTGCAGAAAGCTCCATTGTGTTGTCTATTGCCCAAGAGTGAGCCTGTTTCACCAACTTGCAGAGGTGCTTGTGAAACTGTACCTCCTTGCTTGTTGACATATGCCCCTACTGATGCTACCTTATGATGGGAGGATTCTCACTACTGAGAGGTTCATCAGCATTCCCAGGAACTGTACTCAGTTCTCTGCTTGAGTGTGAGAGTGAACTTCTCTATATTTACCACAATCCTCAGATCTTGGCAAAAGGATAAAAGCTCGTCTCAGTGTTGAACGAGCTGTTTGCGAGGACAGGATCAACCAATTGCCTAGGTACCCCAGTCTAAGAATGCCCTTGGCATGTGCCCAAGACAAGACTAGCGTCAACAAGTGAGTGAACACTTGGGGACAGTTGACAGCCAGAAGCACAGGAATTTGAACTGAAAATCTTCCCCAAAATGGGGATCAACATTAATTATGCTCATAAAGGTGTAGCAAATATGGCTAGAGGCACCAAGGTAGGACAGCATATCCACATGCTATTTCTCCATTTCAAATCAAGCAGGAATCAAGCACTCAGCAGAGAAAAAAAATCATAGCAGTACTGTGCATCTATACTGCTCAGCGGCTGAAGTCAAAAGTGACTACTGTACTCAAGTGTGCTGGTGGGGGGAGGTCTTCCCTGCCACCCGCCAATACCTACAGATGCCCCGTTATAAATTTCACCCGGCGAGTTTCCAGCTTCACTGAAGTTATACTTCTATTAAAGGACAATGGTTTATATCCATGTAAGAGCTAATATATTTCAAATTAAGTAGCAACACGGGCAGATTTTTTGGGGTAATAGCAGGCCATCATCAGCTTAAAGATTTTTCCACTAGTTTTTAGGGAGAGACATTTTTCAACATTCTAAAATTGATAGGACAAATGTGTACTGTAATTTCAATTTTGTCATTCATGTTAAAAAATTTTCTTTCCTCAAGAAAGCTGAAACATGTCATCTATTCTGGTTTATCATTTTCCAATGGATTCATGCAAAGTAGAAGTCTTGTGAAAAGAAAGCCACAATATTTTCTAAATATCAAAGTACAATTTTACTAATACAAATAAAAAAGAAAGAAAAAGTTGCAGGCAGAAAATTTTGTCGTTTTAAAATCTGCCCAAAAATATAAAGTTGCAAATGCAAGAGGTGTATTTAATTTGTCTTATGGTGAATGAGAACTAATACTTTCTTTATCAAAGAGTATCACCTGAAGACATTAAGAATATATGTACAATATAAGAATTTTGGGAATTATTTAAGTAAATGTGATGAGTTTGCTTAAAGTGAAGTTGACATTATCATTATCATTATTACAAGCTAGGCTATAACGCTAGTTGGAAAAGCAAGATGCTATAAGCCCAAGGGTTCCAAAAAGGAAAAACAGCCCAATAAGGAAAGAAAACAAGGAAATGAATCGATAAATAAACATGCAAAAATTGGGAAGACTTAATCTACTCATCCCATAAACATATTAGTCTACGACTGCACAAGGGGCGTTCACCTTCACCAAAAACACTGAGCCCTCTAACTTAAATCAATAAGATACAAAAAATTATAAATACAATAAAGTACAGCACTGTATTCTTGATGAATACTAGATCCTCATATAAGTACTATTCCACAATCTACCGAAAAACTAAGGACATCTGATACTTACTGGAAGACATAGGGCCCCGTCTCGATGGAGCATTTTGTTGGGCTATTTTGTGTCAGCTTTTTAAATAGCATTTTGGCTTGATTCTGATAATCCAGTAAACCTCTCCCACTCTGAAAAAAAAATAAGTAAACTTTATACAGTATACATCATAGATATACAATACATAATTAGGCAAAAATTATTCATAAACAATAAAACAATATTTATGTAAAAACTAAGACATTTAACCCTTTTACTCCAAAAGGACGTACTGGTACGTTTCACAAAAGCCATCCCTTTACCCCCATGGACGTACCGGTACGTCCTTGCAAAAAAAATGCTATAAAAATTTTTTTTTTCATATTTTTGATATTTGAGAAAATTCAGGCATTTTCCAAGAGAATGAGACCAACCTGACCTCTCTATGACAAAAATTAAGGCTGTTAGAGCAATTTAAAACAAATATACTGCAAAACGTGCTGGGAAAAAAATAACCCTCTGGGGGTTAAGGGTTGGAAATTTCCAAATAGCCTGGGGGTAAAAGGGTTAAAAATACTTTATACACAGGTGTAAATGAATTTTGCATTACAGTACAGAATATTTACAAAGAATGAAAGTTATTGCAGGAAATATTAAACAAGAGGAGGAACACCATAATTACAAACAGTGCCAGAGATCTGCTTCACAAATCAACTCGAAGCAAACAAAATATAGGAATATTGGCTACTCAACTCTTGATGTCTCCTGATTAAGTAAAGACAGTACAGTATAACACTGTGAATCTCATAAATGATTTCCTGTATCACCAAAGACTTTCCAAAATATTCATCAATAACGTTTTATGATGACCAGGCTGACATGAGTCTTTTTATTGTTTATATATGACATATCTGTTTTTGACATTGTTAATAGTTTATATAGGACATATCTGTTTTGACGCTGTTACTGTTTTTAGAATGATATATTGTTAATTTATTCTCATCACTCATTTATTTCCTTATTTCCTTTCCTCACCAGGCTATTTTTCCCTGTTGAAGCCCTTGGGCTTGTAGCTTCTTGCTTTACTAACTAGGGTTGTAGCTTGGCTAGTAATAATAATAATAATAGTGATCTTTTGTATCCATACAGGTTTCCAATCAACAACTGTCTTCATCAGATTCATTGTTTATATCAAAAACATTCATTCACGAGCTGAAGAGATAAGGAACAGGTTAATGTCCTAGAGACTGACCATACATGCGAATGATCAGCACCCAAGCCACCCCCTCTCCCCTCTCTATACAACTAGGCCAACTTTTAAACTATTGAGATTCAAAAGGACTAAAAACTTTCAGCCATCGGAATGCGAGTCCAGGATATTTCCAATTGGCTACCACAACCCTGATCACTTAATTTACTGTTAATATCAATCAATTCCCTTACCTATAGTCCATTTCTTTTAGAGAGTCATATTTGCACCGACTCGCAGCGGTGCCCTTTAAGCTCGGAAAAGTTTCCTGATCGCTGATTGGTTGGACAAGATAATTCTAACCAATCAGCGACCAGGAAAGTTTTCCGAGCTAATAGGGCACCGTTGCGAGTCGGTGCAAATATGACTCGCAAAATGAAATGGACTATAGTGAACCCCTTTCATTCCAGTACCCTCTTAAATCAATTGGTTTTCATAACCCTGTTTTCTTTAGTTCCTTGTAACTTTTCTGCCTCTAACTTTCATATCCTACTTCTTAGTATACACGCAGTCATCATGAACAGTCTTCAGATGTTTTGACGTCAAAGATCGGCGCCCAAGACCCCTCTCTACCCAAGCTAGGACACAACTTTAAATTACTGGGATTCAGAAGGACTAAAAACTTTCAGCCATCAGAATGCGAGTCCAGGATATTTTCAATTGGCTGCCACAACCCTGATCACTTAATTTACTGTTAATATCAATCAATTCCCTTACCTAGTGAACCCCTTTCATTCCAGTACCCTCTTAAATTAATTGGTTTTCATAACCCTGTTTTCTATAGTTCCTTGTAACTTATCTGACTCTAACTTTCATATCTTACTTCTTAGTAGACACGCAGTCATCGTGAACAGTCTTCAGATGTTTTGACGTCTAAGATCAGTGCCCAAGCCCCCTCTCTGCCCAAGCTAGGACACAACTTTAAATCATTGGGATTCAGAAGGACTAAAAACTTCCAGCCATCAGAATGCGAGTCCAGGATATTTCCGATAGGCTACCCCTACCCTGTTCACTTAATTTACTGTTAACCCTTTTACCCCCAGGCTATTTGGAAATTTCCAACCTTTAACCCCCAGGGGTTAATTTTTTTCAAGCACATTTTGCAGTATATTTCTTTTAAATTGCTCTAACAGCCTTAATTTTTGTCATAGAGAGGTCAGGTTGGTCTCATTCTCTTGGAAAAAGCCTGAAGTTTCTCAAAAAATTATCAAAAATATGAAAACAAAATTTTAGAGCATTTTTTTGCAAGGACGTACTGGTACGTCCATGGGGGAAAAGGGATGGCTTTTGTGAAACGTACCAGTACGTCCTTTGGGGGTAAAAGGGTTAATTTACTGTTAATACCAATCAATTCCCTTACCTAGTGAACCTCTTTCATTCCAATACCCTGTTAAATTAATTGGTCTTCATAATCATGTTTTCTAGTTCCTAGTAACTTTTTCCCTCTATCCCTCCATACTTTAATGACTCTCTA
>NC_090735.1:122939536-122942036 GCF_036898095.1 Palaemon carinicauda | reverse complement strand
AAAAAAAACTTTAAAAAAACAAGAGGAAGAGACACTAGATAGAAGTGTGCCCGAGTGTACCCTCAAGCAAGAGAACTCTAACCCAAGACAGTGGAAGGCCATGGTACAGAGGCTATGGCACTACCCAAGACTAAGAGTACAATGGTTTGATTTTGGAGTGTCCTTCTCCTAGAAGAGCTGCTTACCATAGCTGAAGAGTCTCTACTACCCTTACCAAGAGGAAAGTGGCCACTGAACAATTACAGTGACAATGCCCTAGCTAGTAGAACAATGCCCTAGACCTAGAGATTGACCATATATACATATGATCAGCGCCCAAGCCCACTCTCTACCAAGGCTAGGGCCAGACAATGATTGCCGATAACTCAGGAGGTAGGCTTGTAACTAGGAGGTAGGCCTATAACTAGGGTAGGCATATAGGATACTCCAAATCCACATCCTTAGCTCGCTAGGATTGTGGAGTTGCAGGCTCAACAAGAAACTATCGAGCATGATCGGAACTCGAAACGCTGTTCTTTCTCCATTTGCTCCATCTTGGCATCTTGCTATTAACCTCTTTTCCATACCCCAAACTGCTGGACTTTAGCCAAAATTCACTTTGGTGCCATCCATATCTTGCTGTTCAACCTGTTTTTCAAGCCCCAAACTGCTGGACTTTAGCCAAAATTAACATTGGTGCCATCCATATGATCCAAATTCCATATAATTATCCATGAAATAGATAATAATTCTATAGTAGAGGTTATTTCAACGGTATATTTAAATAAAATCAGGAGTTTAATAATAAGTCTAATGATAACGCATCCTCCAATCAGTGTTCAAAGCATATCAGTGCTTAACTGAAGGCAGCGTTTTTTATTATTATCATTATTATTACTATCCAAGCTACAACCCTAATTGGAAAAGCAAGATGCTATAAGCCCAGGGGCTCCAATAGGGAAAAATAGCCCAGTGAGGAAAGGAAATAAGGAAATAAATAACTGAAGAGAACAAATTAACAATAAATCATTCTAAAAAAAGTAATGTCAAAAGGGATATATCATATACAAACTATTAACAACGTCAAAAACAAATATGTCATATATAAACTATAAAAAGACTCATGTCCGCCTGGTCAACAAAAAAGCCTTTGCTCCAACTTTGAACTTTTGAAGTTCTAATGATTCAACAACCCGATTAGGAAGATCATTCCACAACTTGGTAACAGCTGGAATAAAACTTCTAGAGTACTGCGTAGTATTGAGTCTTATGATGGAGAAGGCCAGGCTATTAGAATTAACTGCCTGCCTAGTATTACGAACAGGATAGAATTGTCCAGGGAGATCTGAATGTAAAGAATGGTCAGAGTTATGAAAAATGAAGGCTTTCGATCAGCTAAATTGGAATATCCGTGTTGATAACGATTATCGTGTGTTATGATCGGGAAAACTGTATGCCTTATCTCGTTGAAATGTGACATCGAGTACTGATAAGGTGTTGTCTGGCTGTGAACTGATATTGAATGTAAGTGTTTAGTACTACGCTAATTGATATATATATATATATATATATATATATATATATATATGTATGTATGTATATATACATTACGTGTATATATATATATATATATATATATATATATAAATATATATATATATATATATATATATATATATATATATATATATATATATATATATATGTATATATATATATATATATATATATATACACACACATATATATATGTATATATATATATATATATATATATATATATAAATATATATATATATATATATATATATATATATATATATATATATATATACATTATTACTGCTAAGCTGCAGCACTAGTTGGAAAAGCAGGATGCTATAAGCCAAGGGCTCCAACAGGGAAAATAGCCCAGTGAGGAAAGGAAATAAGGAAATATACTACAAGGGAATTTTATGAATATTAACAACATTAATATAAATCTATTATATATAAACTATAAAACTTCAAAATTACAAGAGGGAGAGATATAAGCTAGAATAGTGTGCCCGAATGTACCCTCAATCAGAGAACTCTACCCCAAGACAGTGGAAGACCATGGTACACAGGCTATGGCACTACCCAAGACTAGAGAACAATGGTTTGATTTTGGAGTGTCCCTCTCCTAGAAGAGCCGCTTGCCATAGCTAAAGAGTCTCTTCTACCCTTACCAAGAGGAAAGTAGCCACTGGACAGTTATATACATTGCAATAGTTAGCCCCTTGCGTTAAGAATAAAAAATTGCTTGGTTATCTCAGTGTTGTCAGGTGTATGTGGAGAATGTGGAAAGAATAGGCCAGACTATTCGGTGTATGTATAGGCAAGGAGAAATGAGCCGTAACCAGAGAGAGGGATCCAATGTAATACTGTCTGGTCAGTCAAAAGGATGCCGTAACTCTTAGTGGTAGTATGAACACGGGTGCTGGTGCCCTGGCCAACCTCCTACTACTACTACTACTACTCTCTCTCTCTCTCTCTCTCT
>NC_090735.1:122919536-122934536 GCF_036898095.1 Palaemon carinicauda | reverse complement strand
CGCCATTATTCGAAGCGCGCACGCACGCAATGCGTAAAAACTGGACGCTGTCAAAAACGTGACCACTCGATTTTGCTTTTCATTTCAATAAAAACATTTGAGAAAAACGAAGCTGTGGCTCATGAAACTGGTTTTTTTTTAGTGACTAGTGTTTTTCAAAATGGCAAAAACAATGGTAGGAAACGTTGCAAATTTGCACTGATCCATATTACTGAATAGATATATATATATATATATATATATATATATATATATATATTATATATATATATATATATATATATATATATATATATAAATGAACGTGTTGCAATGCAATGTAAACTATAGTTCAATGTAAAAGAATTCTTATGACTAGTTTTTTACATCTATAGACCGATGTTCATATTCCACTCTAGTTGAGCCCAGCAAAAACAGATATTACTTATAGTCATCTCGTTATAGTGCGATAGTAGGCCTATGCATATCCTATAAAACACACATCCTTCTATGGTTTAGATTCCCCGTCTTATCATTATTATCATTACTTGCTAAGATACAACCCTAGTTGGAAAAGCAGGATGCTATAAGCCCCGGGCTCCAACAAGGAAAAAAGGCTAGCAAAAACACGAGCTGCAGAGATCAAAATCAGTGTGTGTTGGGAAATGATTCTGATTATGATAAAATGAAGTAATTTCGAATGAAATCTGTTTAATTTGTACATTTAAATCGAGCTAAATTCGACTCAAAACGTAATGAATAAAACTAAACATTAGAGAAGTGTTAAAACGTTTAAAGTTAACTAAACACTATTGTGTATTACAAACCTCTACAGACAATGTGTATAGACCAAGGCTGAAGCTATATAGATGAACGAGTATTTTAAAACATACGGTGGCCAGAATATTCAGTGGGTTATTATACAGTAAAAAATAGGAAAGTTTTTTTTTTTTAAAAAGTAGACATTTAAACTCTCAATATCAAGTTAAAGCAAATATCTGTTTAAAGTTTCAGAGCAGAGGGCTGATAAAAACACTTCTTACACTTCAATTCACTTACATTAGACACACGCTCTTGTACATGTATATTCAGTCGTATAATGTTAAATAATATGTTATAAATTGATTCATTTAATATCACTCTTATAAGGTGACTTGATACTAATCTTTAAAACTAAATATCAACGTGAATAGAGACATAAGCGTCAGTTATGTGGGACACCAAATTCAAACAGGGATATTGGCAATATCATTTGTAATTAAAATGTTATTTCCGATATGTTGACAGTTTCCAAATAGATTTTAAAGGCTATTATTATTATTATTATTATTATTATTACTATCCAAGCTACAACCCTAGTTGGAAAAGCAAGATGCTATAAGCCCAGGGTCTCCAACAGGGAAAAATAGCCCAGTCAGGAAAGGAAATAAGGAAATAAATAAATGAAGAGAACAAATTAACAATAAATCATTCTAAAATAAGTAACAACGTCAAAACAGACATGTCATATATAAGCTATTAACAACATCAAAAACAAATATGTCATAAATAAACTATAAAAAGATTCATGTCCGCCTGGTCAACAAAAAAGCATTTGCTCCAACTTTGAACTTTTGAAGTTCTGATTCAACCACCCGATTCGGAACAGTGATCAGAGTAGTGTTCTCTTACTAAAAATGGAAGAAGAAGAAGAACAAGAACAAGAACAAGAAAAAGAACAAGAACAAGAAGAACTGGAGAGAGTGTACAGACAGCTCTCGAAGTCTCAACTCTGATTCAGAAGTTTTTTACATTTAACAGTTGAGTCCCTGTGTTGTTTCTATGGCCGGGAAGGCGAGCCTTCGCTAAAAAGCCAAGAATGTTGAAAAGTTTGATTATTTTCAAACAAGACTTTGAATCAGTGTACTTGCGTGCATACTTACAAAGTAAATTGTTGCTTGGATGTCACACCATGTGAGTCAGGATGCCTGAAAACTTTAAATCAATCAAATCCTCAAGATGTGATGTGCATTCGAGTTAAGGAACCTGATTGGTTAATGCAATTTTAACCTACAAAGACATTGTAATCATTTAAGTTACCAGTGTAGTTTTTTTACTATAAGAGAAACTGTTTGTGGTCTACGTTTTATTTCATAAAACTAAATATAGTTTCATGTGTCAATAACTGGTTTATTTTAGTTTTTCGTGAATAAGAACTTTCACCAAAAATTATGAGGGTATGAAAAATCAAACAAATAGGTTTAAAGATTCTAGGTTCTTAGATAAATTATTATTATTATCATTATTACTAGCTAAGCTATAACACTAGTTGGAAAACCATGATGCTATAAGGCCAAGGGCTGCAACAGGGAAAAATAGCCCATCGAGGAAAGGAAACGAGGAAATAAATATACTAGAATAGAAGTGATAACAACCAAAATAAAAACTTATAAGATCATTAACAACATCAAATCAGATCTATCATATATAAACTATAAAAACTTCATAAAAAAACAAGAGGAAGAGAAACAAGATAGAAATAGCGTACCCAAGTGTACTCTCAAGCAGGAGAACCCTAACCAAAGAGAATGGAAGACCATGGTACACATGTTATGGCAGTACCCAAGACTAGAGAACAATGGTTTGATTTTGGAGTGCCCTAGAAGAGTTGCTTACCATAGCTAAAGAGTCTCTTCTACCCTTACCAAGAGGAAAGTGGCCACTGAACAACTACAGTGCAGTAATTAAACCCCTTGAGTGAAGAAAAACTGTTTGTTAATCTCAGCGTTGTCAGGTGTGTGAGGATATAGGAGAATGTGAAAAGAATAGGCCAAACTATTCGATATATGTGTAGGCACAGAAAAAAATGAGCCGTAACCAGAAAGAGGGATCTAATGTAGTACTGTCAAGCCAATCGAAGGAGCCAATAACTCTCTATCGGTAGTATCTTAATGGCTGGTGCCCTGGCCAACCTACTACCTAATGATGAGTCTAGGCCCCACTGTCTTGCCAGCTAGGGCAATGTCACTGTCCCTCTCCTCTACCATTTATGAGTGGCCTTTAAACCCTTAATCACTGGAGTCCAGAGATCAATCGGTAGTATCTCAATGGCTGGTACCCTGGCCAATCTACTACCTAATGATGAGTCTAGGCCCCACTGTCTTGCCAGCTAGGGCAATGTCACTGTCCCTCTCCTCTACCATTCATGAGTGGCCTTTAAACCCTTAATCACTGGAGTCCAGAGATCAATCGGTAGTATCTCAATGGCTGGTACCCTGGCCAATCTACTACCTAATGATGAGTCTAGGCCCCACTGTCTTGCCAGCTAGGGCAATGTCACTGTCCCTCTCCTCTACCATTCATGAGTGGCCTTTAAATCCTTAATCACTGGAGTCCAGAGATCAATCGGTAGTATCTCAATGGCTGGTACCCTGGCCAATCTACTACCTAATGATGAGTCTAGGCCCCACTGTCTTGCCAGCTAGGGCAATGTCACTGTTCCTCTCCTCTACCATTCATGAGTGGCCTTTAAACCCTTAATCACTGGAGTCCAGAGATCAATCACTGCTCACGTCGTGATAAGTTCACTGGCAAACAAGATTCTGCCTACGTGGGCCTAATGGTGAGTCTCTAGCCCACACTGTCTTGCCAGCTAGGGCAATGTCACTGTCCCTCTCCTCTACCATTCATGAGTGGCCTTTAAACCCTTAATCACTGGAGTCCAGAGATCAATCACTGCTCACGTCGTGATAAGTTCACTGGCAAACAAGATTCTGCCTACGTGGGCCTAATGGTGAGTCTCTAGCCCACACTGTCTTGCCAGCTAGGGCAATGTCACTGTCCCTCGCCTCTACCATTCATGAGTGGCCTTTAAACCCTTAATCACTGGAGTCCAGAGATCAATCACTGCTCACGTCGTGATAAGTTCACTGGCAAACAAGATTCTGCCTACGTGGGCCTAATGGTGAGTCTCTAGCCCACACTGTCTTGCCAGCTAGGGCAATGTCACTGTCCCTCTCCTCTACCATTCATGAGTGGCCTTTAAACCTTTAAACCCTTAATCACTGGAGTCCAGAGATCAATCACTGCTCACGTCGTGATAAGTTCACTGGCAAACAAGATTCTGCCTACGTGGGCCTAATGGTGAGTCTCTAGCCCATGCTGTCTTGCCAGCTAGGGCAATGTCACTGTCCCTCTCCTCTACCATTCATGAGTGGCCTTTAAGCCCTTAATCACTGGATTCCAGAGATCAATCACTGCTCACGTCATGATAAGTTCACTGGCAAACAAGATTCTGCCTACGTGGGCCTAATGGTGAGTCTCTAGCCCACGCTGTCTTGCCAGCTAGGGCAATGTCACTGTCCCTCTCCTCTACCATTCATGAGTGGCCTTTATACCTTTAAACCCTTAATCACTGGAGTCCAGAGATCAATCGGTAGTATCTCAATGGCTGGTGCCCTGGCCAATCTACTACCTAATGGTGAGTCTAGGCCACACTGTCTTGCCAGCTAGGGCAATGTCACTGTCCCTCTCCTCTACCATTCACGAGTTGCCTTTAAACCCTTAATCACTGGAGTCCAGAGATCAATCGGTAGTATCTCAATGGCTGGTGCCCTGGACAACCTACTACCTAATGATGAGTCTAGGCCACACTGTCTTGCCAGCTAGGGCAATGTCACTGTCCCTCTCATCTACCATTCATGAGTGGCCTTTAAACCCTTAGTCACTGGAGTCCAGAGATCAATCGGTAGTATCTCAATGGCTGGTACCCTGGAAAATCTACTAGCTAATGATGAGTCTAGGCCACGCTGTCTTGCCAGCTAGGGCAATGTCACTGTCCCTCTCCTCTACCATTCATGAGTGGCCTTTAAACCTTTAAACCCTTAATCACAGGAGTCCAGAGATCAATCACTGCTCACGTTATGATAAGTTCACTGGCAAACAAGATTCTGTCTACGTTGGCCTAATCTCAAGGAAACAACATGATGAGTTATAGTATGTGAATGATTAAGCTTCTTGGGACAATCTTCCACGTCAGATAGAATACTTGGATTCGAACGATATCTTTATCATATTTATCTCATTACAATTGATTCTCAGTCTTTTACAAATTGGTAGATTATTAGCATTCAAAAGTTAACTTACGCTTTTATGAGTGTTTCTATTATCAGTTACATAATTCCGTTTATATAAACACCTTTATCTGTGTTTTTTTACAATTGTTTATATATGAAATATCTATTTTAATGTCACTGTTCTTATATCATATATATTATCATATACGACTTTTGTTGTCGTTCATGATTACAAAATTTTCTTTTGATAGAGATATTAGGCCTATCTCTTAAATTGCACATGTTTACATTAGATTTTATCAAATTTGCTTAAAATATTGATCCTGTTTGGTATATAGCAGCTATCTCTTAATATGAGAGAGAGAGAGAGAGAGAGAGAGAGAGAGAGAGAGAGAGAGAGAGAGAGAGAGAGAGAGAAGAGAGAGAGAGAGTGCCTTTGCTTCAATAGGCATAGATGATGATGATGATGATGATTATTATTAACAGCAATGAGAGAGAGAGAGAGAGAGAGAGAGAGAGACTTTCCATCAATAGGCGTAGGAGGAGAGGATGATGATGATTATTATTATTAACAGCAATGAGAGAGAGAGAGAGAGAGAGAGAGAGAGAGAGAGACTCCGTCAATAGGCGTAGGAGAGGATGATTATGATTATTATTATTAACGGCAATGAGAGAGAGAGAGAGAGAGAGAGAGACTCCGTCAATAGGCGTAGGAGAGGATGATGATGATTATTATTATTAACAGCAATGAGAGAGAGAGAGAGAGAGAGAGAGAGAGAGAGAGAGAGAGAGACTTTCCATCAATAGGCGTAGGAGGAGAGGATGATGATGATTATTATTATTAACAGCAATGAGAGAGAGAGAGAGAGAGAGAGAGAGAGACTCCGTCAATAGGCGTAGGAGAGGATGATTATGATTATTATTATTAACGGCAATGAGAGAGAGAGAGAGAGAGAGAGAGAGAGACTCCGTCAATAGGCGTAGGAGAGGATGATGATGATTATTATTATTAACAGCAATGAGAGAGAGAGAGAGAGAGAGAGAGAGAGAGACTCCGTCAATAGGCGTAGGAGAGGATGATTATGATTATTATTATTAACGGCAATGAGAGAGAGAGAGAGAGCGAGAGAGACTCCGTCAATAGGCGTAGGAGAGGATGATGATGATTATTATTATTAACAGCAATGAGAGAGAGAGAGAGAGAGAGAGAGACTCCGTCAATAGGCGTAGGAGAGGATGATTATGATTATTATTATTAACGGCAATGAGAGAGAGAGAGAGAGAGCGAGAGAGACTCCGTCAATAGGCGTAGGAGAGGATGATGATGATTATTATTATTAACAGCAATGAGAGAGAGAGAGAGAGAGAGAGAGAGAGACTCCGTCAATAGGCGTAGGAGAGGATGATGATGATTATTATTATTAACAGCAATGAGAGAGAGAGAGAGAGAGAGAGAGAGAGAGAGACTCCGTCAATAGGCGTAGGAGAGGATGATGATGATTATTATTATTAACAGCAATGAGAGAGAGAGAGAGAGAGAGAGAGAGAGAGAGACTCCGTCAATAGGCGTAGGAGAGGATGATGATGATTATTATTATTAACAGCAATGAGAGAGAGAGAGAGAGAGAGAGAGAGAGAGAGAGAGAGAGAGAGAGAGAGAGAGAGAGATTTTTTCGTATGCGCTGTTTTCCGTTTTTGGGAGTTCAACATAGACGATTATGAGAGAGAGAGAGAGAGAGAGAGAGAGCACTGATTGGGCCAATGTAAAATCCCACAACCGAACTTCTCTCGTGAGGGAGAGAATCGAACGAACAAACGAACGAACCAGGATTTCGAGTCAAGAGCAGCGTTGCCAGGTTTTCTAAATGAAAAAAAAGGCCAATTTCTAATCAAAAGAAGCTTTAAAAGGCCAACTCATTAGTAGAGAAGGGCCAAATATATAGTATTTAAGAACCACCTTTTTTCATATTACTAAAGGCCAACCAAATTAAAATAAAAAAGGCCAAATTTGAGAGGTTTTGTGGCCTGAAAAAAGGCCAAACTGGCAACCTTAGTCAAGAGCAGGGTTGCCATTCGTACGATAATTATAGTACGTGTACGATTATTTTGGGTCAGGTACGATGTACGATACATACCTAAGGTATAAACAATGTAGGTGTGTGTGGGTTTAATTAAACAATTATACTAAAATCTTTTGAAATAAGTCAATCATGTAACACCCTAATAATTATATTGAAACTGTGTACGATAATTTTGGTTGAAAAACGACAATTTTAAGGCTCATGTACGATAATTCAGTCGAAATAATCTGGCAAACTTGGTCAAGAGAAACTAACATAACACGAAACGGTTCAGTGTCAGTCCGACTAGTGAAGGTAATGGATGGTTTGTTCATCCGCTCCGGCGTCCTCCTCCGTCAGTTAGCCCTGCGTCAGCATGTCCATCGATCCTGTAGTGCCTTCAGGTGTATGAGTGCCAGTTCCCGTGAAAAATGGATCATGAAGGCGCCCTTTACAGTTGACATTCCTACGATTCCTTTTACGAAATACGTATTCGAAGCTCAAGAACCTTATGCCGATAGGACGGCGTTTGTAAGTAAAATCCAGGAATTTCTTAAAATCCAGGAATTTCTTGAAATCCAGGAATTTCTTAAAATCCAGGAATTTCTTAAAATCCTGGAATTTCTTAAAATCTAGGAATTTCTTGAAATCCAGGAATTTCTTGAAATCTAGACATTTCTTAACCTTGACCTCTTTTAGTTTATTTTTGTAGTGATTTGCTGTCTTTTATGACTGGGAATAGTGTAGGAATGTTCAAGGATACTGCATAAGTCATGTTTAGGATTTGAACACTTGGAGCATTTGTGCATTCCTGGCAAAATGCTCTCTCGCAATACTATCACCTGGGTGAATTGTGTGTGTGTGTTTGTGTGTATGTGTGAAGAGCATTTGTGCATTCCTAGTAAAATGCTCTCTTGCAATACTATCACCTAGGCGAATTGTGTATGTGTGTGTGTATGTGTGTGTGTGTGTGTGTGAAGAGCATTTCTGCATTCCTGGTGAAAATGCTCGCTCGTAATACTATCATCTGGGCGAATTGTGTTTATGTGTGTGAAGAGCATTTGTGCATTCCTGGTGAAAATGCTCTCTCGCAATACTATCACCTGGGCGAATTGTGTGTGTGTATGTGTGTGAAGAGCATTTCTGCATTCCTGGTGAAAATGCTCTTTCGTAATACTATCATCTGGGTGAATTGTGTGTGTGTGTGTGTGTGTGTGTGTGTGTGTGTGTGTGTGTGTGTGCAGAGCATTTGTGCATTCCTGGTGAAAATGCTCTCTCGTAATACTATCATCTGGGCGAATTATGTTTATGTGTGTGTATGTGTGTATCCCAAACGTTTTTACTAGCAAACGGCTATTTCTTCATTAATAACACTACCTTCCCTAGTGAAAAAACACGGTCTAGGACTTTATATAACTTTATATATATAAGGATGCAATAATATTAAAAACTTATTTTATTTATTTTTTTCTGAGCATCCTTCTGACATTTTGTTTATTATACTTTTTGAGTCTATATTTATCTTTTATATCCCATCCATGTTGCGTTAGACTCACACTATACGCATTCATTATTTAAAAAGTTGTTCTTGTTGTGTGTACCTTTATGATGTTCTCTTTCTCTGTGTTTTCAAATTGTGGATAGTATACTTTAGGGATGTGTAGGCTTACATGGGTCACGAATAACGTGGTTCAGTGATTCTCCTCTCAGTCAATTAATATATAGGTGTTAAAAGTTCTAGGCATATACTCCGTGTTTTAATATAACTTATTTTTGTAATTATTAATAGCAGATCTTACCCTTCAACGTTTTCATTCACCCCTTTCTGGCCTTGTCTGGAAAATGCCCTTAGTTTGATAGCCTTATTTCCTATAGGCCTAGGTCTATAAAACTGAGTGAATATCAGTAGATTGTCCATAAATAATAATATGGAGCTTGGCTTTATATTTACAGTAGGTTACAATGCCATATAACAGACTTAAATCGCATTCAACTCCAGAATAGTATTTATTATGTTAGTATACGCTTTTCAAACTCATTTTTGGTGCTGTTTCTTGCCTGACAACAACATAGGCTACTTTTCTTCATTCGTCTTCTATGTCATTCATTTATCATTTCAAATATTGTGGCATTGCTTGGGAGTGTTATTAACAAAAAGAGATGGATTGATATAAATTGCAAAGGATTGTTATACTATACTAAATAATAGTAGTATAAGGAATAAACATACCATTATAAATAACGAAATGCCTGAACTGGTACCAAAAGTAACTGTAGAAGAGGTAAAGAAATGGATATTGGGCAGGGTATACAGTGCTATTGACAGGTTAACAGAATGTGTCCCTAGAGATAGCAAAAGAAGCATGGGAATGAAGAGAAGACGACGGATTGACGAGCTAGGAAAAGGTCCTAGAGATTGCAGGGAAAGGAAAATAAGACGATGGATTGACGAGCTAAGAAAAGATCATAGATATTGCAAGGAACGAAAGATAAGACGAAGGACTGCCAAGCTAAGAAAAGGTCCTAGAGATTGTAGGGAAAGGAAAATAAGACGATGGATTGACGAGCTAAGAAAAGGTCCCAGAGATTGCAGGGAAAGGAAAATAAGACGAAGGACTGACGAGCTAAGAAAAGGTCCATCAGATTGCAAGGAAAGGAAGATAAGACGAAGGACAGACGAGCTAAGAAAAGGTCCTAGAGATTGCAAAGAAAGGAAGATAAGACGATGGATTGACGAGCTAAGAAAAGGTCATAGAAATTGAAAGGAAAGGAAAATAAGACGATGGCTTGACAAGCTAAGAAAAGGTCCTAGAGATTGCAAGGAAAAGAAGATAAGACGATGGCTTGACGAGCTAAGAAAAGATCCTAGAGATTGCAGGCAAAGGAAAATAAGACGAAGGACTGACGAGCTAAGAAAAGGTCATAGATATTGCAAGGAAAGGAAGATAAGACGAAGGACTGACGAGCAAGAAAAGGTCATAGAGATTGCAGGGAAAGGAAAATAAGACGATGGCTTGACGAGCTAAGAAAAGGTCCTAGAGATTGAAAGGAAAGGATAATAAGATAATGGATTGACGAGCTAAGAAAAGGTCATATAGATTGCAGGGAAAGGAAAATAAGACGATGGATTGACGAACGAACAAAAGGTCCTAGAGATTGCAAGGAAAGGAAGATAGACGAAGGATTGACGAGCTAAGAAAAGGTCCTAGAGAGGTCCTAGAGATTGTAGGGAAAGGAAGATAAGACGATGGATTGACGAACCAAGAAAATATGCGGGTTACAGAATGTGTCCTGGCTTGTATTTCAATCCCAAGTCAGATATGACTATTAATGTCAAATATAAATATGGTCCGAATTTACAAGAGAATTCTCACCCCGGGTATAGAAAGAAATGACCAAGTACTCTCTCTCTCTCTCTCTCTCTCTCTCTCTCTCTCTCTCTCTCTCTGGTGCCATGATTCACATTTGCTATTTCTGATCCTCCGTAGGATAAATTCCTATTAGGCGTTTGTGAAGTAGAGGACCCATTCATTCCTCTGTGAGTCTAAGAACATTGATTATTGATCGCTCGTCCTATTCGTCTTTGCGCAAGCGCGCATCGCGGGAAAGGTCTTTTGATATTATATTTGATAAAGCTTTATAAAGACTTGTTCTCTTGTATTAAAATCCACTTGGCTTTATCCTCTACCATTTCATGTCTGTTTTCATAAGATCAACATCCTTGGTATTCTCCTACAACGTATAGGTCTAAGCCAGCTTGTGTAGCTTCTAAATGCGCATATGTACTACAGCATCCGTAGCTTAGGTTACTATTATTCTTTTCAGTTATTTTACCTTTTTTTCAAATCCCTCCGCGAAATCCTATCTTGATTTAGGAGTAATATACGAGAAAGGACCCGGAAATAGGAAAGATGAGGTATAGTAAATTGTAACAGGCTCTTCCATTGAGCCATCGGCTTGGTGGAAAGGACGTCCGAACCACATGTTTGGTTTATTAATCAGAATTGATTTTTTCAACCATTTGTTTACATTCAATTGTTTTATAGTACTATGATATGAATGTCCATATGGCTGTTATGTGTTCAAGGTTTTCCTTTCCATTTGGAATATTGGTTGAATGTTTAATCTATCCATAAGATCTCTCTCTCTCTCTCTCTCTCTCTCTCTCTCTCTCTCTCTCTCTCTCTCTCTCTCTCTCTCTGAATATTTACCTGGTTTCCATATCTATCTGATTCTGTATGCCATATGTTTAGGCTACTTATATGATAGCATTTACATCGTCATCATCATCATCTCCTACGTCTATCAACGCAAAGGGCCTCGGTTAGATTTCGCCAGTCGTCTCTATCTTGAGCTTTTAAATCAATGCTTCTCCACTCATCATCTCCCACTTCACGCTTCATAGTCCTCAGCCGTGTAGGCCTGGGTCTTCCAACTCTTCTAGTGCCTTGTGGAGCCCAGTTAAACATTTATTGAACCAATCTCTCTTGGGTAGTACGAAGAGCATGTCCAAACCATCTCCATCGAATAATCTTTCATAGTCTCATTTCTAATGTCCTGCCATTCAACTCCTACTATTCTTCTGAGGGCTTTGTTTTCAAATCTGTTAAATCTCTTGGAGATGGTTTCATTGTCATACCACGAATCGTGTCCATACAGTAACAGATCTCACTAAACTGACATGTAGTCTGATTTTTATATGTAATTTCAAGCGATTTGATCTTTCAGATGTCAAGTGAAGCCTTTTGTATTGTCATGGGGCAGCAGATTTTGTTCTTACGCCATTATAAACCTTTGCCCTTTTTTTTTTTTTTTTTGTAGGAGTAAGATCAGCTCACACAGGTGTATGTAGCTTATTATTATTATTATTATTATTATCATTATTATTATTATTACTTGCTAAGCTACAATCCTAGTTGGAAAAGCAAGATGCTATAAGCACAAGGGCTTTTATTATTATTATTATTATTATTATTATTATTATTATTACTACTTGCTAAGCTACACCTCTAGTTGGTAAAGCAGAATGCTATAAACCCAGGGGCCCCAACAGGGAAAATAGCCCAGTGAGGAAAGGAAACAAGGAAAGATAAAATATTCTGAGAGCAGTAACAACATTGAAATAAACCTTTCCTATATAAACTATAAAAAAAACTTTAAGAAAACAAGAAGAAAAGAAATTAGATAGAATCGTGTGCCCAAGTGTACCCTCAAACAAGAGAACTCTAACCCAAGACAGTATAAGACCATGGTACAGAGGCTCTGGCACTACCCAAGACTAGAGAACAATGGTTTGATTTTGGAGTGTCCTCCTAGTACGGTAGCGATACTTGTTTAGTACCATACTCTACAGTTTACTATAGTCAATTTCTTTTAGCGATGCATATTTGCACCGACTCACGGAGGTGCCCTTTTAGCTCGGAAAAGTTTCCGGATCGCTGATTGGTTGGACGAGATAATTCTAACCAATCAGGAAACTTTTCCGAGCTAAAAGGGCACCGCTGCGAGTCGGTGCAAATATGCCTCGCTAAAAGAAATGGACTATAGTATCAAAGGTCCTTTAAATATACTCGGAGTATAAAGATCCTTGCCAGTATCATTTGAGAAATATTTATATTCCTCTCTGCGTCTTATTTCGTAATCTGTGTCGTCTAGCGAGTCTACTTCGTAAGCGCTAACACGTTCTGGGTACAAACAAAATCACGTAACAAGTAAACACTGGTCAATCTAGTTCATTACTCTGCTTATTTAGAAAAACGTGTTATTTTTTTGGTATTCGTTGCTGTTGTGCATTTTAAAACATCCGTATAATTATTCCTGGGCTATGAAGAACAACCAGGGTGTGAGAAACGTGTTCATTACTCTGTTTATTTAGAAAAAAACGTGTTATTTTTTTTTTTTTTTTTTTTTTGGTATTCGTTGCTGTTGTGCATTTTAAAACATCCATATAATTATTCCTGGGCTATGAAGAACAACCAGGATGTGAGAAACGTAGGGAATCAGGAAACTCTGGTGGATTATTTTCGAAGAGGACAACACATCTAGATTTTATTGTATGAAAGTGTTGCGATTTGTATTAAAGGTTAAAATGATACTAAATGGTGTGAGTATACAGATATGATTGAATGATTTTCGTTATAATAGCGCTGAATGGCCTTTGATGTCCCAGTGCTTGGCTTAATGCCTAAATCCTATATTCAATTCAAGAGATCTGGAAGCTAAAGAATTATGTGTGTGGCTGTGTGTGTGTGTGTAGCAGTCGGATCGTTATTTGCCGGATCGGACTGTATGATGATAAAGGTACACTTCGGAACTCCATATTTATGTCTAAAGAAGGATCTATTCCATCCTCCCTAAACGAGAGGGAGGATGGTGGAATTTACACCACCCCTTTTGATAATCGAATTCACACCACCCCTTTTGATAATCGAATTCACACCATCCCTTTTGATCATCATACAGGTGTATGATTCCAAACTGATATCTCCTTTTGGGGAAGGGTTTCTGTATTTGATAAGAATACATGGATCCATATACAAGCCAGGCTCTTTATCAGTCTGCTAATTTCTATGAAAGATAGATAGAATCTTGCTAGTTACCCATAAGCCCTCGCACAGGACTAAGCGATGGACACTTCCAGGGAAGAAAATGAACCGCCCGTCTTCCAGTTTGATTCTAAGGGGACATCATCCCCACAAAACGGTTAAAAGGTTTAAAAGCCGCTCATGAATGGCAGAGGCAAGGGACAGTGACATTGCCCTGTCAAGCATGACAATGCTCTAGAGACTGACCATATTACATATGATCAGCGCCCAAGGCCCCCCCCAGCCAAGCTAGGACTAAGGAGGGTCAGGCAATGGCTGCTGATGACTCAGCAGATAGATCTATAGGCTTCCCCCCCCCGCCTTAGCTCACAAGGATGGTGAGGTTGCAGCGACCAAAGTAACTTAACGAGTTTGGGGTGGACTCGAACCCCAGTCGGGCAATCATCAGGCAAGGACGCTACCACCAGGCCCCCACCACAACCCACATCTAGATAAAGGACGATAGAATTTTGTATTTTTCCTAGCTTTAAAATCCTACGTCCTTTAATCCTAACATCCTTTTCGACAGCCCCACTCACTCCTTGGACGAAAGGTCATAAGTGAAGCTCTTCCGGCTGGGGAAAGGGGGCGTGGCCACCTGTTCGCACCCTTCCCCAGCTGGTTAAGGACTCTTACAGAATTCTAGGACTGTCTCCAGGTGAGTCAATCTCTCTAAATATAGGACTCATGTTCTTCTTTTGAAGGACTTTCCTTTGGCCTTTGGGGTGGCCCGTAGTCCCGACCGGCTGCCCTGCCTGACATCGCCTAGACCCCGGTAGTGTTCTCTTCTATATTTTTATTTTATTCTTAGTTTACATAATCGCTTTGAATGCTTGGGTACTTGACATCGCAGTATTTTGCCTTTCCAAATTGGATAATAGCTTTGCTAGCAATAAATGATAATAAAAATAGTATGGAAATGACTGTGATCATGAAAATTGTTTTCATATTATTATTATTATTATTATTATTATTATTATTATTATTATTATTATTACTAGCTAAGCTACAACCCTTGTTGAAAAGCAAGATGCTATTAAGCCCAAGGGCTCCAACAGGTGAAAAATAGCCTGAGGAAAGGAAATATAGAAATAAATAAACGATATAAGAAGTAATGAACAATGAAAATAAAATATTTTAATAAGTAATAACAATATTAAAACATATATCATATACTAACTATATGAAGACTCTTGTCAGCTTGTTCAACATAAAAAAAAAAACATTTGCTGCAACTTTGAACTTTTGAAGTTCCACTGAGAAAAACCAGTGAAAGTAATAACATTGAAACATATATCATATATATAATCTATAAAGACTTAT
>NC_090735.1:122912036-122914536 GCF_036898095.1 Palaemon carinicauda | reverse complement strand
ATAATGGTTCGATGTTGAATTTTTTTTTTTAAAGTGAAAAACTTTAATATCGCACTATAGTCCATTTCTTTTAGCGAGTCATATTTGCACGGACTCGCAACGGTGCCCTTTTAGCTCGGAAAAGTTTCCTGGTCGCTGATTGGTTAGAATTATCTTGTCCAACCAATCAGCGATCAGGGAATCGATGCTCTAAACTAGAGGCATGTTCCTTGATTGAGTCGTGAAACTATTCTTGATTAATCTGGACATTATAGTAATTTAGTATTTATTCGAGATTGTGGTAAGTTTTTGTATTTTTTTTTTTTGTTACGTATTGTCGTGTTTTGATTAATAGCCTCGATATGGAATCCTAAGGTAAAGCTTGTTCAATAAATAATCTTGGCAATTGTCTCAATAGATCCATTTCATATTAATATTGCTCTCTTACCTCCCCCCCCCCCCCCCCAAGTAAATTAAACTTTACGAAAGGAACTGAAGGAAAGGGTGGAGAAAAGATTCTTAAGATTTAGTCATTAGAGATCATAATTAAATATCAGGACAGGCTTAGAAATGAAACTATATGAGAGATTACTCGAGTGCCATATGTGGATGAGATCATGATGAGGGGGAGACGGAGATGGTTTGGGCATGCTCTTCGCACTCCCCAAGAGAGATTAATTCACCAAACGTTCAGCTGGGCTCCACAAGGCACTAGAAGTGTTGGAAGACCCAGGCGTACATGACTGAGGACTATGAAGCGTGAAGTAGATGATGAATGGAGAAGTATTGAACTAAAAGCTCAATATAGAGGCAACTGGGGGAATCTAACCGAGGCCCTTTGCGTCAATAGACGAAGGAGGAGATGATGACGATGATGAAATATTATAATCATAAGCTATTCTTCCATATCACGTATATTTCACGATGTAATATGCCACGGAATTAGTTTTACTATAGTAACTTCTCGTCTTGTGAAGTCTGTTCATTCAACTTCATCATCCCGTGAAATATTGCTTCCTTTTAAGGGCTGCTTTTCCGGTCTTATACAGCAGGGGAACCCTACTCTCTACAGGACCTCCACAGTCATTTTATCATTTTCTTTCGAAAGCATTCAACATTTCACATCGCCTATTGCTCTCTTACTGTTAAATCACCTCTATCGAAGCACTCGCTGAATAAGAAAGTCTTCAGTGTCCGCTAAAACCTTTGTACCAACCGTGTGTGTCACACGATCGTACATAGTTCATTTTGTGCTTGTATCTTCGCTCTCCCCTCGCACTAAAAAAGAACCTGAAATAACATGTCTGTTTTTCTCATCGGTAACGGTGTCGATTTTTTAACAGGAAATTTCTTGTTGCCTTGCGCTTTTGTATATAAAGGAAAGTGTTCTATAATAAACTCACTCAGTTGCTTTCATCCTGTCTTTGAGTCACAACCTTCTCTCGGCCCGTCACACCTTATTACCTTCACTCATTCTGATGTCTCGTGGGAGCTAATTATTCTCTTGTACATTTTATTTATTTTTTTTTTTTGAGAAAACTCTGCATCTTTCTGGTGTCAGATGAGGTTTTTTTTTCTTTTTTTTTAGAAAACTGCATCTTTCTGGTGTCAGATGAGGTTTTTTTTTCTTTTTTTTTTTTAGAAAACTCTGCATCTTTCTGGTGTCAGATAAGGTTTTTTTTTGAGAAAACTGCATCTTTCTGGTGTCAGATAAGGTTTTTTTTTTTTTTTTTAGAAAACTCTGCATCTTTCTGGAGTCAGATAAGGTTTTTTTTTTTGAGAAAACTCTGCATCTTTCTGATGTCAGATAAGGTTTTTTTTTGAGAAAACTGCATCTTTCTGGTGTCAGATAAGGTTTTTTTTTTTTTTTTTTTTTTTTTAGAAAACTGCATCTTTCTGGTGTCAGATAAGGTTTTTTTTTTTTTTTGAGAAAACTCTGCATCTTTCTGGTGTCAGGTAAGGTTTATTTTTTTGAGAAAACTCTGCATCTTTCTGGTGTCAGATAAGGTTTATTTTTTTGAGAAAACTCTGCATCTTTCTGGTGTGAGATAAGATTGCCATCTAAAATTGAACCTACAGTTCTAGCCTTACTAAGGCTGTCTAGTTAACCATTCTATGCCATTGATTGACAGCTGCCCCACATTCGATTTTTTTCAGAAAGTGGTCATTGATCGACAGAAAGGATTATTCCTAAAGTAATTGTTGCCATGGTTGCTTATTAAAATTAAATAGAGTTTAAATATGTGCAATAATTAAGTTATCAGAACCGGACGTGCAAATTATTTTGAGAGAATTACTGCACTTCGTGTAGACGCGTGAATAATTACAGAAGGGTTCAAATGATTGATCCTAAATATATGTCTACTCTAGGTTCTAGACTAGAACTTTCAAATATGCTGCCCCGAGACTATAGAAATTCCAACTAGACGTCCGAAAGAAAGAGGCTATTATTATTATTATTATTATTATTATTATTATTATTATTATTATCATCATTATTATTATTGTTGTTATTATTATC
>NC_090735.1:122904536-122907036 GCF_036898095.1 Palaemon carinicauda | reverse complement strand
GTTTGCACATATGTATTCGTGCATTCTTGAGTGAGGGTATGTTAGGGCGAGTGGTTTACATCGGTTTAATGGCCACTAATGAATGGCAGAGGCAAGGGACAGTGACATTGCCCTATCAAGCAGGACAATGCCCTAGAGACTGACCATATATACATATGATCAGCGCCCAAGCCCTCTCTCCATCCAATTTGTATATACACAATTATGTATATATAGGCTATTTGTATGCGTATGATGTGTGTATAATGTATACTATATATATATATATATATATATAATATATATATATATATATATATAATATATATATATATATATATAATATATATATATATATATATATATAATATATATATTATATATATATATACTGTAAACACAAACGCTTCACATACATATGTATATATGCACACACCTAGGTGTATATAGGCTATTTGTATACGTATGATGTGTATAATATATACTGTATATATGTATGTGTATATATATACAGTATATATACTATATATATATATACTATATTATATATACTATATATATATATATATATAGTATATATATATATATATGTTGTGTGTGTGTGTGTGTGTGTGTGTGTGTGTATATGTATTTATATGTGTATATAATCTAGTGTATACGAATTTCTAATACTTTATATAATATTGATAGAGTAATGACGTCAGCCAATACATGACACACAAATTTC
This sequence comes from Palaemon carinicauda, assembly GCF_036898095.1. NCBI lineage: Eukaryota > Metazoa > Arthropoda > Malacostraca > Decapoda > Palaemonidae > Palaemon > Palaemon carinicauda. The sequence goes on along the minus strand of NC_090735.1, from coordinate 122,906,330 downwards.
CAAGGAGCGCCATCATCATGATCTTGTAAAATTGTAATTTTTTTTTTTTTTTTTTTTTTAATGACGTGGACAGTTGTATAAGTCTTATATGATTTATTTGCTGTGCTTTATTTGGCGGTTGTAGATTTAGTGGGTGGAAATTTTTCGTTTTTTTCTTGATCTTAATATTTCTAAATTTAATATTGTGAATTTTTGGTGGGTTTTTATTTTGATTCATTAAACATGTTCAGTTTGCGCGCACACACACTCACACACATATATACTGTGTATATATATACTATATAGTATATATATACTATTATATATATGCATATATATATATATATATATGCATATATATATATAGTATATATATATATACTATATATGCATATATATATATATATATATATGCATATATATATATATAATATATATAATATATATGCATATATATATATATATATATATAGTATATATATATATATATATATATATATGCATATATATATATATATATGCATATATATATATATATATATATATATATATATATATATATATATATATATATATATGCATATATATATATATATATATATATATATATAAATGTATATAGGCTATATATATATTTATTACTTGCCCAGCTACAACCCTAGTTGGAAAAGCAGGATGCTACAAGCCCAGGGGCTCCAACAAGAAAAAATAGCCCAGTGAGGAAAGGAAACAAGGAAATAAGAGAAGTAATTAAAAAATAAAATATTTCAAGAACAGTAACGTTAAAATAAATATTTGATATATAAACTATAAAACCTTTAACAAAATAAAAGGAAGATAAATAAGATAGAAATACTGTGCCTGAGTGTACCCCTCAAGCAAGAGAACAAAATCACTGGAATGATTGACAACTGAACAATATTTTTCAATAGTGGCGAATTTCATAATCCTCGAGATTTGCCTTTTGCCATGGGGGAATTGCCTGGGAATGAAAACCTATAGTCAATTTTTTTAGCGAGGCAGATTTGCACCGACTCGCATGGGTGCCCTTTTAGCTCGGAAAAGTTTCCTGATCGCTGATTGGTTGGACAAGATAATTCTGACCAATCAGCGATCAGGAAACTTTGCACAGACTCGCAGCGGTGCCCTTTTAGCTCGGAAAAGTTTCCTGATCGCTGATTGGTTGGACAAGATAATTCTGACCAATCAGCGATCAGGAAACTTTGCAGACTCGCAGCGGTGCCCTTTTAGCTCGGAAAAGTTTCCTGATCGCTGATTGGTTGGACAAGATAATTCTGACCAATCAGCGATCAGGAAACTTTGCACAGACTCGCAGCGGTGCCCTTTCAGCTCGGAAAAGTTTCCTGATCGCTGATTGGTTGGACAAGATAATTCTGACCAATCAGCGATCAGGAAACTTTTCCGAGCTAAAAGGGGCACCGCTGCGAGTCGGTGCAAATCTGCCTCGCTAAAAGAAATGGACTATAGTTTGGTATTGTAAGTAAAATTGCTAATTTTAGTCTTGAATTGACGGATGTGGCCATAAAACGTTTTTACACTTGAATGCTAAACGTTCTTACTCTTGAAGTTATATTTTTTTTAACTAGATGGGAAAGTTTATAATGTCACCACATGTTATAAATTTACCTTCATCTCTGTTACTTATATAAAATGTCTTGGTTAGAGTTCACCTTGCTTGAAGGTACACTCGGGCACACTATTCTATCTGATTTCTCTTTCTCTCGTTTTGTTGAACTTTTTATAGTTTATATAGGAAATATTTATTTACATGTTGTTACTGTTCTTGAAATATTT
>NC_090735.1:122772459-122904036 GCF_036898095.1 Palaemon carinicauda | reverse complement strand
CACTGTCTTGGGGTAGAGTTCTCTTGCTTGAGGGTACACTCGGGCACACTATTCCATCTAATTTCTCTTCGTCTTGTTTTGTTAAAGTTTTTATAGTTTATATAGGAAATATTTATTTTGATGTTGCTACTGTTGTTAAAATATTTTATTTTTTCTTGTTACCTTTCCTCACTGGGATATTTTCTCCATTGGAGCCCTTGGGCTTATATCATCCTGCTTTTTCAGCTAGGGTTGTAGCTTATCAAGTGATAATAATAATAATAATAATAATAATAATAATAATAATAATAATAATAATAATATGCTTAGAGTTATGAACTCCATTCACTGGTAGGTCTTCTCGGACAATTTAGACTATTTTCTTCAAGGTCTACAGAACACTCAAACTTATGCCCAAATATCCTTGTCTAATTCTCATCCAGGGGATTTAGAAAGGAATATAGAAGAACCATTCAATAAATAGATAGTATTAAGAATTTCAGAGCAATTTTAAAAACCACTCCGTACCTGTTCGTATCCCCTTAAATCATGAAACTATTTCGAAAGATTTCACATAAGCTACCCATTATCGATAGTTTTTTTTTAAATGTTCGAAGGTGGTTTATTTCTGCAAGCGCTTGCTGGCACAGGTACCAACTAACTGTCTCTTCACCACCTCGGCGCTTAAATAGATACAAACTTTAATTTTAAAGGCTGCTTATCTGGTTCTGTACAGCAGGGGAACCCCAGGGTTGCCAGTTTTGGTCTTTTTTAGTCCAAAAAAAATATCAAATTTGGCCTTTTTTGAAATTGGTAAGCCTTTAGCAATATCATAATAATGGTTGGCCTCACATGTTATACTTTTGGCCTTTTTTCTACTAATGGGTTGGCCTTACATGTTATACTTTTGGCCTTTTTTTCTACTTATGGGTTGGCCTTACATGTTATACTTTTGGCCTTTTTTTCTACTTATGGGTTGGCCTTGCATGTTATACTTTTGGCCTTTTTTCTACTAATGAGTTGGCCTTTTAAAGCTGCGTCTGATCAGAAGTTGGCTTTTTCTTATTAAGAAAACCTGGTAACGCTGGGGGAACCCACGGTCCAGATAGACCTTGGGGGAACCCTACTCTCTACAGTACAGTACCTCCACGGTCGTTTGATGATGTTCACTCGAGAACATTTAACATTTCACGATGCGTATTTTTCGCTTACGGTTTGATCATCATTGTCAAAACACTCGCTGAATAAGAAAGGTTTTCAGTTTCCTCTTGAACCCCCCCCCCCCCACATATCTTCAATTATTATTATTATTATTACTCGCTAAGCTACAACCCTAGTTGGAAAAGCAAGATGCTATAAGCCCCAACAGGGAAAATAGCCCAGCGAGGAAAGGAAACACGGAAAAATAAAATATTTTAAGAATAGTAACAACATTAAAATAAATATTTCCTATATAAACTATAACAACTTTAACAAAACAAGAAGAAGAGAAATTAGATGGAATAGTGTTCCCAAGTATACCCTCAGGCAAGAGAACTCTAACCCCAGACAGTGGAAGACCATGGTACAGACGCTATGGCACTACCCAAGACTAGAGAACAATGTTTTGATTTCGGAGTGTCCTCTTAGAAGAGCTGCTTACCATAGCTAAAGAGTCTCTTCTACCTTTACCAAGAGGAAAGCAGCCACTGAATAATTACAGTGCAGTAGCTAACCCCTTGGGTGAAGAAGAATTATATCAAATATATTTATGTTTCTGAATTAAGCAAATTTTCTCTAATCTCCAATCTATTTATATCTTTAAATCATGAGGGGTTGAGTTACAAGGGATCGAAGGTCGAAAACCTACCCTTCTGAATGTCTGGCCTTTTGTTTCTGAATTAAGCAAATTTTCTCTAATCTCCAATCTATTTATATCTTTAAATCATGAGGGGTTGAGTTACAAGGGATCGAAGGTCGAAAACCTACCCTTCTGAATGTCTGGCCTTTTGTTTCTGAATTAAGCAAATTTTCTCTAATCTCCAATCTATTTATATCTTTAAATCATGAGGGGTTGAGTTACAAGGGATCGAAGGTCGAAAACCTACCCTTCTGAATGTCTGGCCTCTTGTTTCTGAATTAAGCAAATTTTCTCTAATCTCCAATCTATTTATATCTTTAAATCATGAGGGGTTGAGTTACAAGGGATCGAAGGTCGAAAACCTACCCTTCTGAATGTCTGGCCTTTTGTTTCTGAATTAAGCAAATTTTCTCTAATCTCCAATCTATTTATATCTTTAAATCATGAGGGGTTGAGTTACAAGGGATCGAAGGTCGAAAACCTACCCTTCTGAATGTCTGGCCTTTTGTTTCTGAATTAAGCAAATTTTCTCTAATCTCCAATCTATTTATATCTTTAAATCATGAGGGGTTGAGTTACAAGGGATCGAAGGTCGAAAACCTACCCTTCTGAATGTCTGGCCTTTTGTTTCTGAATTAAGCAAATTTTCTCTAATCTCCAATCTATTTATATCTTTAAATCATGAGGGGTTGAGTTACAAGGGATCGAAGGTCGAAAACCTACCCTTCTGAATGTCTGGCCTTTTGTTTCTGAATTAAGCAAATTTTCTCTAATCTCCAATCTATTTATATCTTTAAATCATGAGGGGTTGAGTTACAAGGGATCGAAGGTCGAAAACCTACCCTTCTGAATGTCTGGCCTTTTGTTTCTGAATTAAGCAAATTTTCTCTAATCTCCAATCTATTTATATCTTTAAATCATGAAGGGATCGAGTTACACGGGATCGAAGGTCGAAAACATACCCTTCTGAATGTCTGGCCCAGTCCAGAGATAAGGAGGTCAAAGAGATAAGGAGGTCAAAGGTCAAATCAGGATAAGAAGATAGGAAGGACTAATCACTAGGAAACGTTAGGGGCGACCCACATTCAGTAGCCAGCTTTTTTTTTTTTTTTTTTTTTTTTTTTTTTTTTTTTTTTTTTTTTTTTAGTTCATTATCTACTCTTCTCTGGGCCCTGACGAATGGTATGCCCATATCTAATCTATCAATCTGTGAGGAAAATTAAGGTAGATAAGGGGGCAAAGGGTAAATACCATGGCCATAGATGTGGTTATCTATTTCTAAGTTGTTTTTTATCTTATGTTTAGTAGACGAAAATATTTTGTAAGGTTATTTCATATCCATTTCTTTTAATCAAAATTGTATATTTCGTCACGCGAATTATGTATTTTTTATGTTCTCTAAAATCATGTTTAAGTTGGTGTTAAACTTACTGAAAATAAATTGTTATATATAGTTTTTAGGTTGGGTTATACATAGAATTAAATATCTAATCCTTAGTAATCGTTATTATTATTATTATTATTATTATTATTATTATTATTATTATTATTATTATTATTATTATTATTATTATTATTATTATTATTATTATTATTAAGCTACAACCCTAGTTGGAAAAGCAAGATGCTAAAAACCCAGTGTCCCCAACGGGGAAAATAGCCCCGTGAGGAAAGGAAACAAGGAAAATTAAAATATTTCAATAACAGTAACAACACCGAAATAAATATTTCCTGTATAAACTATATAAACTTAAACAAAACAAGAGGAAGAGAAATTAGATTGAATAGTGTGCCCGATTGTACCCTCAAGCAAGAGAACTCTAACCAAGATATTGAAAGACCATGGTTCAGAGGCCATTTTCATCACTACACTGGCCATTGAGGATGGGTGATGGTGGGAGACTTTAGTCTGATCTCACAGCAAACCATCCTATTATTAGTGGCCCTGACTAGTACTGATTTGCAGATCAGTTGAAGAACCCTCGTGGAAAGTGCTATAGTAAGAGCATAGAATAAATCTGTATTAAATTTGGGATTTAAGTTGAAGAAATAAGTTGGGGGAAAAGGACCCTGAAAAAAAAAATCAAGGAAAGAATTATGGAAAAAATGAAGAAACTATTGAAGAGAAGAAGGGGTGAAAATATTAAGATTTATAAAAGGAAATGGCTCACAGCCTTATATCAGAAAAATGGACATGGGTAAGGCAACCCCTGTAATGAAGACAAGATTAAATATGCTCAATTTAAAAGCAAATTTCAGGGGAAAATATGAAGATAATTTGTGTGACCTTTGCAAAGATGAAGAAGATACTACCGAACATTAATTTTTATGCCCAAAATTAGGACAGCTAATGAAAGTCGATATAAGTTTATGTACGTTGCAAAATTCTGTCAGTGATCTGGTCGCATATATAAGTAGGGCAATGCACATGAAAGAAGAATTTGAAAAGTCCAAACTGACCACAATAGGTTGTCAAAACTGTTGATAGCAAGGTGTTATCCTATCTAATTTCAAGGTAAAATGGGATAAAAGTTAAGATTTAGAATTTAATCATTAGTTTAATTATGGTATGGGTAAAATAAGCTTAATTACAATTAGGCATTAGCTAAGAAGCTTTGCACCTATCCATAAAGCGATTATTTTAGGTCCAGTACGATGTACGATACATACCTTAGGTATATAAATATGTGTGTTTAATTAAACAATTATACTAAAATATTTTGAAATAAGTCAATCATGTAACTTCTTAATTATTATTTTGAAACTGTGTACGATAATTTTGGTTGAAAAACGACAATTTTAAGGCTCATGTACGATAATCCTGTCGAAATAATCTGGGAACCCTGAAGTAAACAATGAGGATTAAGCCATTAAGGAACCAAGAATCAGGCTGACAAGTCTATATATCTGTGTGATGGAGCTAGAAGACATAGTTTCGGACCTCCATGTTATGAAATTTCGGTAATGCATGTTAATTAAGGATTCATGGAGCTGTTTATGGAAAGATATGGATAGATAACCTACTAAAAATAAGGTTGGTAAAATCCTGTACGTATTCCGGTTTAACTTCATTGATTCCAAGTGAAATATTTTTAAGTTTTGGCTTATGATTTCTAGCTACAAGATGCAACAAATAGTCAGGTTTCATATTAAATAGGGGTAGTTTGTAGCGCTACGGCCAAGCATCCTAATTTGCTTGTTATCGCTCCGACTGTTATCTTGTATAGAATAAAAACGTTTGGAAATGGTCTACGGATCTTAAATATGTTGTGTAAGGGGGGTCCAGGGGTCGCAGCCCCCTGGGTAAGGACACGGCTTTTAGCATAGGTTAGGTGGGTTTTTTAAGTTAGCTTCTCCTGTCGTACTCGTAGCTAAGGAAACTGTTGTGTAAGGGGGGGGGGGGGCGAAGCTTCCTGGTCAAGGATATGGCTTTTAGCATAGGTTAGGTGGTTTTTTTAAGTTAGCTTCTCCCGCCAAAATCGTTTTTAGAACGACGGCCACAGTTCAGAATATTCCAGTTTTCTCCGAACTCGGTTTTAGAACGACGGCCACAGTCCACACCACTTAATAATATTCCCATTTTCTATGAATGAAAACGGATCCAATGTAGTACTGTCTGGCCAGTCAAAAGACCCCATAACTCTTTAGTGGTAGTATCTCAACAGGTGGCTGGTGCCCCGGTAAACCTATTACTTACAAAACCCAGATAGTACTGATTTTATCTCTTGTGCTGCATCTTTTTGACATTAAATTATATGCCTTTCCAAACCAAATCCAGTACTGTAACCTGATTAATATCAATAGTAATAAGACCAGTGTTAATATATGTACCAAAAGCTCGTACTTTGAGACAAAAAAGAGGAAGCAAACCATAGCTGAACATAGATGAGAATGCTAAGGTAGACTAAAAGAGTATCTCTCCCTGAAAGATTGGAAAATGATGAAATAAGAAGAATGGCAGGTTAGTAAAGATTACTGTACAGAGATAATAAGTGTCGCAACTGAGATGGTGTGATCACGTGTTGAGGATGGGTGGTGGGGAGGGAATGAGGAGGGCTTGGGGAGGGAACTTGTTAGGGGGAGAAGATCAAGAGGGAGCAAGAGAATTAGATGGTGAAATAAGGTGAAGGATGATATGGAGAGAATAGGTTTGGTGGAAGAGGGTGCATCTACGATCTATCTAAGATTTATTTGATAGCTGTACTTCTCCTTCCTCCTAATATACTGATTTCATCTATGGCACCTCCCCATAATTTTCAATCATATCGCTAAGAATATGTCAATTTAAGGGGGCCTGTTAACCCCCCCCTGTTAGATTAATAGGTAAGGACATTATTTGTAGGTTAGGTAAGTTGGGAAGTGTAGGTTAGGCGGTGTCCCATGCACACGGGATGTCCTGTCCTTCGTTCTGCAAATGCTGCAATCATTATTATTATTGAAGCCTTTGTATAACGATGGACAGGACCTCCCACGTTCATAGAACCCACCTAACATATACTTCCTTACTTACTTACCTAATGGGGCCTAACGCCCCCTGCAATGCATTTAGACTGCCATATTTTTAGCGATAGTTGAGAATAAGGGAGTTATGGGGCATACCCATCATCATACATGCGCCCCTTATTATCAGCTAAGCTGTAAACCTACAGTAGTTGGAAAAACAGGATGCTAGAAGACCAAAGGCTACAAGAAGGGAATTATTGTATGAGTAGAAAATAAAGTAGTTAATTAACATCTTGATTTAGACTAAAAAGTAGAGGTTTTATTCAAGCTATATTTGCATTTCTACTCATATCCTGTTATTGATGTTATGATATTTAATTCATGTGAAATAATTAGGAGACATTATAAATAATGATAGATGTAATGTTAGAAAAACACTACAACACCGAAATAATATCCTTAATTTTCATGATGCAATAAACAGTAACACTCCATTAAACAATGTTATGCTTCATCATGACACTGAACTAATACAGAGATTAAATTTCAGCCCTAACTTACAATGATTGAATACTGCCTAATCAGCAATTTGTTGTTTCTGTAGGTAAATGGCCTCACACACGAAACCATCACTCATGGCCAGTTCAGAGACTTGTCCATGCGACTTGGCAGCGCCTTGACTCGTCTTGATGTGACCAGAGGAGATGTGGTTGCAATCGTCTCGCCCAACTGTCCAGAATTTGCAATCTCCTTTTTTGCCGTGTCTTCCATTGGAGCTGTCAATACAACCATCAACTGTACTTATACCGCTGGTAAGATACCCATGTTAGTGAATAGGAGAATTTGAGATAACCGTAAGAGTTCAGTACTGACCAGGGGTTTAATGTTGAAAGGAAATCATTATGTGCTTGTTTGTTCTGACACAAATACAAACGCTCTTCCTTTTCATAGCATAGAATATCAGTGAAGCTGGAGTATACGGCAATTAAATTTTTATAACGATGTATAAACAGGTGACCAATAGTTACTGACTGGTATTTGGGAAGCTCTGTCCCCTTGCTTGCTCACTGAGCACTCATTCTGATTTTGTCCGTCAGTGAGAGCAGACGTTTTTCCACCGGCTGGAGTATTTTGGCTTTATAATTCTTTGCCTTTCCAGCATTGGATCCAGGATGAAGATTACAAGTAAGACTAGAATTTAAGTTAAGATTGGCTGGCCCTTTCCATTTTCTTCTTCCCCTCTCTTGGGACACAGCTTCAGAAACCCTGTCAGCTGGTATTTGTTTGCTTGTAGGTAAGCCCCACTTAGCCTGTAGCACTTCTGTTATATAATGTAGAAGTGTCATTCCCCACAAGCCTTACGAGGGGAAGTGTTGTAACCAGGCAAACACGTTGACATATATACTGTATACCTCTTTGTTACTACACAGAGGCTTTTTACTCTGCATCCTTTATTGTGCTGTGGACCCAATGGTATTGGTAAACCTTAACTCTGCACCATTTACAAGGGTGTGAATCTTGATAGCCTAGGATGAGTATCTAGCTTGTTGGAAAAGGAACTTCTTCCCACCTAAGGATGTCTCCTACATAAAGGAAAAGGGTTTGTATATGTGTCGGGACAAATGACAAAATTGGAGGTATTTTGTATTTTTAAATATTAAACTTAGCCGGTGAATATATAATAGCTGAAGTCTCCGACGGCTCGACAGATTCCAAAAACTCGCGAGCGATCGCCGTGAAGGTTGCGGGTGTGACCACCAGCGCCGACTATCGGCCAGATACCGCATATACTTGTCAATTTCTCCAGTTCTTCTCTGTCGGTCTTGTCGACAAGTTGGTTCTGCTCGCTTTATGACCTCGAGTTTTCGACCGAATTGGTGAAGTACTTGGTTTTGGTTTTATTGCTTTCGCCGTGTTGGATTATTCAATACTATCTTCAAAAGAAATGCTTTTGAAAGGAGAGGAAAAGTGTTTTGCCCTTGCTTTTTTTTTAATCTCTGGTTTTTCCATAGAGAAAAGATGGCCGACCCTTCCCTCAGTGTACGGAAGTGTGTTAAAGGCTTTTAGTAATTATTTTATCACTTTATAAATTATTGTTGATATTTATAGATTTACCTCTATATATTTTATATTTTATATCTCACCCGCCTTTATTAGGCCTCTTCGATTAGCTTTCCATTTATACTAAACATCAAGATAAATTTTATGTTTTTGTTTATATGCGGCCTTTACCTATTCTATGTAGGCGGTCCTAACTTGGAAAACGAAGTTAAACAACGTTGAGCCCATTCAACTTTTATTTTTGTTTAGTTTAAAACAGTTGCTCTGTAAGAGTGATGAAATGAATATTTTTTAGAAAATATTTTAAGAAATATATTCTTTGAATAGTCTTCGTGCTGTTTTTTCAAAGATGAACTAACGTTTGGTTTATTTATGCTACGCAGTTTGCGCTCTATCGTTACGATAGAGAAAGAGAGAATCACGGTTTCACTTTGCAGAAAGAGTAAATCGATTTTGACGTTTTGTTCATTCTTCTTTCAAACTGAAGTGTTTTAGATACTAATTTAAAGGAACTTGTTAATTTTCAATTTCTTAGTCCTTTCAGTTTTTTCCTTTAGTCAAATAACCTGTTATTGACGAAGGGTGAGTGGGCCATTCTCTTGTGAGTGACAAGAGAGAGAGAGAGAGAGAGAGAGAGAACGATCCGATCTTTATTCTCGTCCCAAGTCTCTGTACAAGGAGTTTGGGAGCGAGTAACGTTGTTCTCGATTCAGTTTTTTTTTTACTCTCGTCCCAATTCTCTGTACGGGGAGAGAGGATAAAACGTTTTAGTTTTTATTCTCGTCCCAAGGCACTGTACGGTGAGAGATTGAAAACGTAGTCCGTAGTGAACTAGTGTTTAGTCTCCTCCCCAGTCACTGATCTTTTTAACTTTATATATTTCCGTTTTATTCGATATATATGTATATGTTTATTGATTTTTGCATGTGTGTTTCATTTTGTACTAATGTGCTTACATTATACGACTCATTTCGCAATTCTAACCTTTTGATGTAAGGGAGAATTGCGTGCTTCAGGTAGAAATCAGTTTTATTCATGTTTAATGTGAAATTATTGAAAAATACGATATCAGTGAAGTAAGTGCAAAAAACATGTTCTGTGTTGCGGAGGGTTCGTTTGTTTGTGCTTGTCACTTGCCTAGTCCGAGACCTCTTTCAGGCTCCCCTGCACCAGGGAGAAGGAATGTCGTAGGACCTAAGGGAGTGAGGAGTGTAAACCAACGAACAGACGTTCCCTCAAAGGTGTCAGACGTTGCTCGGCAAGCACGTCCTTGCCATAAGACAGGAGAGACGAAGTTTCTCATCGTCTTCCGATGATTCGTCTCTTTAAAAGCCTGGGCGTAAAGTTTTGAGACGGTTGAAACGTTTATTAGTTCCTTCAGAACAAGTTCAACGTCCTAGCTGTAGTCATAATAAGAGTCCCGTTCATAGCGATGACGTTCATGTACAGACGTTTCTGCCACAGACTCGACGTGACGTTGAGCGGTAGACACAACGTGACATCGAGTGTCAGTCACCGTAGTCTCGATATAGCATCGATCAGCAGTCACTGCTGTTTACTACGTGACGTTTGAACGTCAGCCAGTGCAGTCACAGGTTGATCCGAAGTTAGATATGCTGTTAAAGCTTTCTTCTTCAATAGAAGCTTTCGATCCTGTTCCTGTGCGAAAGGATCCTTTGCTTTTTGTACGTCACGGTTCTGGGATACGTGATTCGGGTCTTCAACCTTCTAGACGAGCTTTGTTACGCCACGCTGACGTTATCTCTAGTGACAGCTTTGCTGTTAAGCGAGATGCGGAGCATAAATCTCGATGTAACTTTGATCGCTTTGAACGTCAGCCACCGCAGTCACAGCGTGACGTTGAGATGCAGACACCGCAGACACGACGTGACGTTGAGCGGTAGACACCGTAGACATGACGTGACGTCGAGGGTCAGTCATCGTAGTCACGATATAGCATCGAACAGCAGTCACCGCTGTTACTACGGGACGTTTGAACGTCAGTTACTTCTGTCACGACGTGTAGTAGAATAACATTCTCTGCAGTCACAACGTGACATCGACCCTCCAACTTTAACTTCTGTTCATATACAAGTTGATGTAGCCTGTCAGGCTTTTCCTTCACGTCATTCTGAATATAAATCTCCTTTTCGCAAGACTTTAGATTTATCAGATGATGTGCCTTCTGAAGAAGTAGATGACCCCCTTTCAACTAATGTACCTTTGGGGAGTCATTTAGAAGAGGAGTAACCTAGGGTGGTCCAACAATCCCTTGTATTTTAATTATGAATTTCTTTAGTGAAATTTTGTCCTAGACTTTCTTCGACGCCTACTTTTACAAAGTCAGTTCTCTCTTGTTCTTCCAAGAGGGCCATGCTCTTACTGGGAGACTGGTTGGAATCCAGGAGAAGTTTAGGAAAGTCTGCTTTTGCTTTTCCTCCTTCTTAATTAGCTTCTCGCTCGGGCATCTGGTGTGACACAGGAGAAGCTCGAGGAAAAGTTCTCGGCTTTGGAGTACCTGCCTCTGCCCAGGGAGACTTCTTAAGCCTTGTGAACTCTCCTCGTTGTCTAGCCATGAGACGCTCCAAGATTTTATGGTCGGCTTCAGAGCTAGACCATCTCCTGTTAGGAGTTTTTTTTTTTTCTCGAGCATTTGAAGTTTTTATTTGTTGGATTGGTCCCTGGGAGCCTTAAGTAAGAAGGTCTCTCCAGCTGTCAATGTATTGCTGTACAATTATGTCATGCATGAACAAGGCTATCAGGGATGGCTCCAATGATCTGGCAGCCACGTTCACTGCAGGAACAAGGCTATCAGGGATGGCTCCAATGATCTGGCAGCCACGTTCACTGCAGGAGTACTTGAGATGTAAGTGCGCTCAATGTGTTCATTGTCAAGACAAACTTCACGATGAAGACTACCAAATCTGTCTTGACAGCAGTAAGGGAAGGCGACTGGATGGTCTCTCCCGACCTTCAGGATGCATACTTCCACATCCCGATTCATCCAAACTTTCAACAACATCTGAGGTTTGTGGACGGGAAAGTAATGTACCAATTTCGAGCACTGTACTTCGGCCTCATTCCTGCTCCTCTTGTTTTTACAAGGCCCTTGCAAAATGTAGCAAGCTTTCTACATTTTTTGAGGATTCAGAGCCTCCCTTTATTTTGACGACTGGCTAATCAGGGCGTCGTCATTAAATCGCTGTCTGGAGAGCCTCTAATGGACATTAGACCTAACCAAGGAGCTAGGTCTCATAGTAAATGTAGAGAAGTCGTAACTTACAGTACCCCATCCCAGAGTATTCTTTATTTGGGAATGGAGATACAGTGTCTGATTTTTCGGGCCTTTTCGTCTCCCACAAGAATGGAACAAGCTCTGTTAAAAGTCCTTCACTTGCAAGAGAAAAACAGTTGCTCTGTAAGAGTTTGAACTAGCCTCGTAGGAACTCTTTCATCGCTGGAGTAGTTTATCTCTCTGGGGAGACTCAACCTTTGCCCTCTCCAATTTCACCTAAACCATTGGAACAAGGAGAAGGGCTTAGAGAGTATCTCTTTCCCAATCTCCAACTCAGTCTAGACATGTCTGACTTGGTGGGACAGCAACATCAGACTTCGAGAAGGTCTTTCTCTTGCGTTCAAGAACCCAAACCATGTGTTGTATTCAGATGCTTCAGTTTTGGGTTAGGGAGCTCCACTGGACAGTCTGGAATGCTCGGGTCTTTGGTCCACGGATCAGAAGGAACTCCATTTAAGGCAAGTAACATCCCTCCTTTGGCGAGATTTGTGCAAGGAAAAATGAATGTCTTGGCGGACTGCCTCAGCAGAAGAGGACAAGTCATCTCCATGGAGTGGACGTTGCGCAAGACTGTGTGCGAGAAGCTATGGATGACATGGGGTCAACCCACCATAGATCTTTTTGCGACTTCACTGACAAAGAGGCTCTCGACTTACTGCTTTCCAGTTCCGGATCCAGAGGCAGCCCACATAGACGCTTTCCTGCTGGACTGGTCTCACCTGGACGTTTATGCCTTTCCACCTTTCAAGATCCTAAACAAGGTGCTGCAGAAGTTCACCTCTCACGAAGGGACCAGGTTGATGTTGGTTGCTCCACGCTGGCCCGCGAGAGAGTGGTTCACAGAGGTACTTCTATGGCTGGTAGACGTTCCAAGAAGTCTGCCGTTGCGGATGGATCTCTTGCGACAGCCTCACGTAAAGAGATTTCATCAAAGCCTCCCCACGCTTCGTCTAACTGCCTTCAGACTATCGAAAGACTCTCTTGAGCTCGAGGGTTTTCGAAGGAGGCAGCTAGAGCGATCGCGAGGGCTAGAAGATCCTCTACCATCAGGATCTATCAGTCGAAATGGGAGGTATTTAGAGACTGGTGCAAGTCCTCCTCTATTTCCTCTTCCAAGTGCCTCTGTAGCGCAGATTGCGGAGTTTTTGCTTTATCTGAGAAACGGTCGCTCCCTCTCTGCATCCACCATTAAAGGCTACAGAAGCATGTTAGCTTCTGTTTTCAGGCATAGGGGTTTGGATCTTTCTAATAACAAAGATCTCCAAGACCTGCTTAAGTCTTTCGAGACTTCCAAGGAGCGTCTTATTTCGACTCCTGCTTGGAACTTGGACGTGGTCCTACGGTTCCTTATGTCAAACAGGTTTGAACCATTAAATTCAGCCTCCCTGAAGGATCTTACCCTCAAGACACTTTTTTTGGTGTGCTTGGCTTCGGCTAAAAGGGTTAGTGAGATACATGCTTTTAGCAAGAACATCGGCTTCTCCACTAATAAAGCAGTATGCGCTCTTCAACTTGGTTTTTTGGCCAAGAATGGACTTCCGTCTCGTACTTGGCCTAAATCATTTGATATCCCCAGTCTTTCTGAGATTGTGGGGAATGAAGTTGAAAGAGTGCTGTGCCCCATTAGAGCTCTTAAATTTTATTTATCCAGAGCTAAACCGCTACGAGGTTGTTCAGAGGCTTTATGGTGCTCCGTTAAAAAGCCCTCTTTGCCCATGTCTAAGAATGCGTGGTCTTATTTTATTAGACTTTTGATTCGGGAGGCACACACTCATTTAAGTGAGAAGGATCGTAATTTACTTAAAGTCAAGGCTCATGAAGTCAGAGCGATAGCAACTTCAGTAGCGTTTAAGCAAAATAGATCCATTAAAAGTATTATGGACGCGACCTTTTGGAGAGGCAAGTCGGTATTCGCTTCATATTACTTGAAAGATGTCCAGACTATTTATGAGGACTGCTACACACTGGGACCATTCGTAGCAGCGAGTGCAGTAGTGGGTGAAGGCTTTACCACTACATTCCCTTAATCCCAATATCCTTTTAATCTACTCTTGAAACTTTTAATCTTATTTTGGGTTGTACGGGAGACTAAGAAGTCTTTCGCAATCTTTTTGATTTGGCGGGTGGTCAAAATGTTGTTTCTTGAGAGCGCCCAGATTAAGGGTATTGATGAGGTCCTGTTATAGGGGTGTTCGCCCTGGATATAACAGCTCCTGGGAGTCTTTCAGCATCCTGAGAGGATGGCTGGGCTTCGTGAGGAAAGCAGACTAATGAGGCAAAGTAATCATCAGAGTCAGCTTCCTTACCAGGTACCTATACTTAAGTTGGTTTTTTATGAAATAATTGTCAAAAAACTCTTGAGCATATACGCCTTTATTGTATTAATACTGGTCTCTACCCACCGCCATGGGTGTGAATCAGCTATTATATATTCACCGGCTAAGTTTAATATTTAAAAATGATATTTTGATTATAAAATAAATTTTTGAATATACTTACCCGGTGAATATATAAATTAAAGGCCCTCCCTTCCTCCCCGATAGAGACCCAGCGTACTGAGAAGAACTGGAGAAATTGACAAGTATATGCGGTATCTGGCCGATAGTCGGCGCTGGTGGTCACACCCGCAACCTTCACGGCGATCGCTCGCGAGTTTTTGGAATCTGTCGAGCCGTCGGAGACGTCAGCTATTATATATTCACCGGGTAAGTATATTCAAAAATTTATTTTATAATCAAAATATCATTTTTCCCAACTTTACAAACCTGAGACCTTTAACTCATACTTTCCCGCCATCACCTACCCCCTAGAAAGTCCCGGCTGCAATCAAAGATTGCTCAATGAGCAAACTTGGGGCCAGGGCTTCCCCACTCCCCAGTCAGTAACTACCGGCTACCTGTTTACACCTCGTAGTAAAAGTTTAACTGGCGTATACCACAGCATCCTATATAAAAGATCTAGGTTTGTGTAGTTAGGAAAAATACTGTACAAACTATCACCAAATTTGTCCTATTTAACCTATTTATATTATTTACAATTTTAAACCTCTGTACAATATAATTTATACTGCATACCAAAAGGAAACTTATTCTGTACTGTATATGTTGGATGGCAATTGATCTTGAGGTGTTTAATATGCACTGTATAGTACATGTATTTTATTTTATATTTTGAAAACATTTTGAAGAGATTTTTAGGTTTGGAATGTAATAACTTATGTTTTTCTCCATGCTAATTTTGACCCCCTGTTGTTCAATAACCACCAGCTATTTATTTTCTCCATGCTAGTTTTGACCCCCTGTTGTTCAATAACTACCAGTTATTTATTTTCTCCATGCTAGTTTTGACCCCCTGTTGTTCAATAACTACCAGCTATTTATTTTCTCCATGCTAGTTCTGACCCCCTGTTGTTCAATAACTACCAGCTGTTTATTTTCGCCATGCTAGTTTTGACCCCCTGTTGTTCAGTAACTACCAGCTATTTAATTAGCCGCAAAAATCAAAATGCACGAGAACTTTTGCACAAATTGATTCCAAGTCCCATGATCACTTACTCTCCCAGTGAGAGCATTCTTGGGTCTTAAGTGAGATAAGTTTTCTGGGTATCAAGACATATTTTTTGGATAGCGGTGACTGTTAAATTTGAATTCAATGAAGATAAAGAATCTGGAAATAAACGATTCAAAGAACAGGTGACTGCTATAGTATGGATAGTATGCTTGTCCCTTCTTGAAAATTAATCTAAAATTTTGATAAGAATGTGAGCTACTCAACTAATCATTTAAGGTAGATATTCTTCATAAGGTGGGCAAAAAGAGAGAATTATTTAAATTAAGTCCTAGCTGAGTCTGCAAGGTTTCTTCAATCTTTCTTAAAATAACTCACAAATTCTTATCGATTTAAACTGGCTTCTATGACCCTTAGGGTATGCCATTCTAGAGTGTAGACGTATCAGCGGTGCTTTCTCTCGCTGTGAGTTGTACCAACCGTGTGTCGCACAATTGTACATAATTCCTTTTGTATATATTATGCTTGTATCTTCGCGCTTCCCTCGCACTAAAACGATCATGAAAATTCATGTCTGCTGTTTTACTCTGTAACATTGTCTGTCTCTCGAACATGTTATGTCCTGTTGCCTTGAGGTTTTGAATATAAAGGAGAGTGTTCCTTAATAAACAACTCAGTTGATTGCATCCTGCCTTTGAGTTCACAACCCTTCAGTTGTTATTGTTTACTTTTGTAAATAAAAACTTTGAAATACTAGTGTTCTTATGGAGGAACATAATAAGAAATAAAACTACATATCCTGATGGAAAATTGCCCCATGTGTAGATCTGCAAAGGGAAAGAGCAAAGATTGGATAGAATATGAATTGTGAGAATTACTACCACAAGATGTGTATCTATATAGATACTAACACCGGTGATGTACATATAGGGAATATGCAAAGTCTCTTTCTTCAGTGTGTAGACAAAGCTAAAACTGCAATGAAAAACAAGATATGGAGAAGAAAATCTCAAAAATGGAGGAAGAGCTACAGAAGAGAAACAGTATAATAGGACATGAAGCAAGAATTGCTGAATTGGAATACTGTATGACATTGGGAATGTCGTTGACTCAACGGATGCTAATTAGATTACTGATTATTATTATTACTTGCTAAGCTAGAACCCTAGTGGGAAAAAGCAGAGGGTCCCCAACAGGGAAAATAGCCTGGTGAGGAAAGGAAACTTTTACCGAGAAAGTGGATAATCTAGTGAATAGTATTAAATCAATCAATTTTAACACTTAAAATACCGATTCCCTCAAAAAATGAGAAAAGTACATATGCTGTAAAAGTTACCGACACAAACATCATCTAAATTCGCTGACAGGAAAAAAATGAGATTAAGAAGCTCTCAAAGGTATGACAGTTCTTAATAAGAAATAAAATTCAAATGGAAAAGCTGTTATAAATTTTGCAGATGACAAGATTAGAGATGAAGCAATAAATAAGACTCAAACCATAGTTATTGATACTAAACTGAGAAAAATTGGAAAACTATAAATAAAAATATATGTAATACATTCAGTGAAGATGATGTACGGTAGTTGATGCTTTTATTCATAGGAATATTGTCGTTTGGACCAGATTCAAAATGTAGAGAATGAGATAAAAATGTTACTCAAGGATAATGTAGTGGGTTGGACTCTCCAATTCATGCTGAAATGTGATCTAGAAGTTTGGAAGCCTATTCGTGATAATGGTAGCAAAGGTATGCTGCGATAGGGTACGTAAAACATACATGGTATGTACCACGTGATCACCTGCTTCCACTGTCAAAGGTATAGACATTTTGAAATGTTTAAGTTTAAGAGTAATGATAAAGCGTACAGAAAATCATGGCACCAAGGAATGTAACTCCCAAGTGGTACATACATACATACATATACCAAGAAACTTCCCCCAATTTTGGGGGGTAGCCGACATCAACAATGAAACAAAACAAAAAAGGGGACCTCTACTCTCTACATTCCTCCCACCCTAACAAGGGACTCAACCGAGTTCAGCTGGTACTGCTAGGGTGCCACAGCCCACCCTCCCAAGTGGTAACATATATAAAATGCACTGAAAAACCCAAATGATTATATAGAATTTAAGAAATCACAAAGCGTTAGATATGGAGGTGATGAGAGTAGCAGAAACTATGAATCATAGATACTAAGGACATCATAAATTGCTGATATGTAAATATTCAATCTGTTGGTAAGTAAACAATTTAAATCAGAGAATTGATAAATGAGAAATGTTTTGACATATTTGTGATATATGAAACATGACTATATGACTTCGATAAGACTTAAGATAGTGAAAGGACCCCCAATACATATGCTGTCTTTCATCATCATACATACATATACCAAGGCACTTCCCCCAATTTTGGGGGGGTAGCTGACATCAACAAATGAAACAAAACAAAAAGGGGACCTCTACTCTCTACGTTCCTCCCAGCCTGACAAGGGACTCAACCGAGTTCAGCTGGTACTGCTAGGGTGTCACAGCCCACCCTCCCAAGTGGTAACATATATAAAATGCACTAAGATGAAAAACCCAAATGGTTCTATAGAAGTCAAGAAATCACAAAGCATTAGATATGGAGGTGATGAGAGTAGCAGAAACTATGAATCATAGATACTAAGGACATCATAAATTGCTGATATGTAAATATTCAATCTGTTGGTAAGTAAACAATTTAAATCAGAGAATTGATAAATGAGAAATGTTTTGACATATTTGTGATATATGAAACATGACTATATGACTTCGATAAGACTTAAGATAGTGAAAGGACCCCCAATACATATGCTGTCTTTCATCATCATACATACATATACCAAGGCACTTCCCCCAATTTTGGGGGTTAGCCGATATCAACAATGAAACAAAACAAAAAAGGGGACCTCTACTCTCTACGTTCCTCCCAGCCTGACAAGGGACTCAACAGAGTTCAGCTGGTACTGCTAGGGTGCCACAGCCCACCCTCCCAAGAAAAGGCAAGTTATCAGCGGGGAGAAAGTTAGGCTTTTCATTCTCAAAGTCCATAAAAATCTCAAGATGATAAAATGAACTAGTGCAACAAGTTTTGAATATATGAAAATAAACTTTGCACACAAAAAATCTATTGTAATGATATACAAACCTCCTAGAACAGTATCTTTTTTTAGGTGTTCCATATGCACCTTTGTGAAGATTTCAATCTTTGGATGGATGATGCATCAAATTGTGATGCCTCAGCCTTTAGTGAGCTATTGTAGTCAAAACAATTACTTAACCCTTTTACCCCCAGGCTATTTGGAACTTTCCAACCCTTAACCCCCAGGGGTTATTTTTTTTCAAGCACATTTTGCAGTATATTTTTTTTAAATTGCTCTAACAGCCTTAATTTTTGTCATAGAGAGGTCAGGTTAGTCTCATTCTCTTGGAAAATGCCTGAAGTTTCTCAAAATATCAAAAATATGCAAAAAAAAATGTAAATAGCAGTTTTTTGCAAGGACATACCGGTATGTCCATGGGGGTAAAGGGATGAGTTTTATGAAACGTACCAGTGTGTCCTTCTGGGTAAAAGGGTTGATAACATTGATTGTGCAACAATTTTGACTGAGTGTACTTTGGACTTAGCTTTAAGTGATGGAATGAATAACGTTATAATGGATTTTTAAATATTTAACTTAGCCGGTGAATATATAATAGCTGCAACTCTGTTGCTCGACAGACACATACATAAAAAACTCGCCAGCGATCGCTATGCAGGTTGCGGGTGTGCCCACCAGCGCCAACTGTCGGCCAGATACCACTCTCGATGTAAACAAAACCATCAATTTCTTCTCTGTCGACGTGTCGACAAGACGTACTTTACTCGCTGTTGAACCTGGAGTTTTTCCCATCATATTTGATGAAGTACTTTAATTTGGTTTGAGCTTTCGCAGTACAGGTGTTTTTCTTCAAATAAATCCTTGAACTCTTTTTTGAATCGGATTAATTGTTGATGACTTAGATCGTTTTTTGGAATTTTCCCTTGACTAATTCAAAATGGCTGACCCTTCTCAAGTTCCCAAGTTTCGAAAATGCAATGCTAGGGACTGTCATAGGCATCTTCCAAAGGCTTCTCTCGACCCTCACACTGTTTGTTCCAATTGTCGGGGTAAAACCTGTCAATTGGAAGATCGGTGTGAGGAATGCGTGGGCCTTTCGGAATTCGATTTTATCGAATTTGATAAATATACACGCAGACTAGAGAGAGATAGGATAAGGAGAAGTTCTTCTAGGTCGGTAGATTTTTCCTCTCCACATGCCCCTGAACCTATTCCTTCCCCTGTAGTGGTTGTTCCTAACCCCCCTCCTAGCACTCAGGAACCGTCGATGGCAGACATGATGCGTGCTATTCATGCCTTGGGGGAGAGAGTTGAGGCTTTAGCAAGTGACCGAAATCAACTCATGGCGGACGTAAAGGAACTCAAGTGCCAAAGTGCCACGAAGGATAGTGTCAAAGTGCCTAGTGTTACGCAAAGTGTTGTGAACAGTGTTGCGCTCGAGGGTTCGTCTGTTCGTGCCTGTCGTCCTCCTAGTCCGGGACCTCTTGCAAGCTCCCAAGCCCAGGGGAGAAGCAATGTCGTACGACTCATGGGTTCGAGAGGCCTTGATCAGCGAACAGACGTTCCCTCTAAGGTATCAGGCGTATCTCTCCAAGATCGCCCCTACCTAAGTAAGACGAGAGAGCCCATTTTTACCTCGTCGTCCGAAGGTGTTTCACGTAAGAAACCTTGGACCAAGGTCTCCAGACCTTTAAAGCGTAAGTCGGTCCCTTCAGGACAAGTCCAACGTCCCGGATGTAGCCACTGGGACAGTTCGGACCCGTTGCCATCATCTGATGACTGCTCGCCGCCTAAGAGAGGCAAAGTTGTGCCGTCTCATTTGCTAACCCCGTCTGTTACCGCACCTGCTTCCGTAGACCCTAAATGGGTGTTACTGCAAGACATGCAGTCTAAGCTTGCGTCCTTGATGGAGGACTACAACGCTGAGAAGGTTACCGTTGAACCTACTGGCCATCTGCCATCCAAGCGTTCTGTTGTGCGTCCTGTTGACGTGGATGTAGCTTTCTCGCGTCAACCAGTTGGGGTGGTACCTCCACCGATGCGACCCAGTGTGGATTTCCAGCCGCACGTTGACGTTAGGCAACGCACTGATGCGATTGGTGACGTTCAGGACGTTCATCAACCATCAGAGTTGACTTGTTTTGACGCGGTGCGTCAACCTCCGCAACCCGGTATGGTGTTGACTGCATAACCCAGACGGTCTAAACAGTCTCGGGTGGACGCTGTGCGTCCTCGCGCACCTGTTGTTGTTGACAGTTCCCAGACTGTTCAGCAGTTCCAGGACGCTGCGTCCGGCTCCGTCACGTATGCACCTGTGCGACCGGACTCTGCGAGTCAAACGTTGCCTACACCTTTGCCGTTTTCTCATCAGTTATCGGATGAGGAACTGTCAGATGAGGACGTTGCTGAACCACAGCCTGAGGATCAGCCTTCAGAACTAGATGAGCCTAAAGCAGTTCAACCATCCTTGGACTTTAGAAAAGTCATGGCGGTTTTTAAAGAGTTGTTCCCTGATCACTTTATTTCTGTGGCTCCTCGTTCGCCGCCGTCAGAGTTTGTCTTAGGCGTTCCTGCTACCATGCCTGCCTTTACTAAACTCGTTCTCTCTCGCTCATCCAAGAGAGCTTTACGGCTGTTAGGCGATTGGTTAGAGACCAAGAGGAGTTTAGGGAAGACAGCATTTGCCTTCCCCCCATCTAAACTCTCGTCTAGATCGAGCGTCTGGTATGCCACGGGAGAAGTTCTCGGCTTGGGAGTTTCTGCCTCTGCCCAGGGCGACTTCTCAAGTCTTGTAGACTCTCCCCGCCGCCTTGCCATGAGACGCTCGAAGATTTGTTGGTCACCCTCGGACCTGGACCACCTTCTTAAAGGCATATTTAGGGCGTTTGAAGTCTTTAACTTCCTGGACTGGTGTTTAGGAGCCCTGAGTAGGAAAATCTCTTCTGCCGATAGGGATGTTTCCTTACTCATTATGTCCTGCATGGACAAGGCCGTCCGTGATGGGTCCAACGAGCTTGCCGCTTCATTCACGTCCGGAGTCCTTAAGAAACGAGAGTCTCTGTGCTCTTTTCTGTCAGCAGGAGTGACGCCATGCCAAAGATCCGAGCTACTCTTTGCGCCCTTGTCTAAGTGCTTGTTTCCTGAAGTCTTGGTTAAGGAAATTGCCTTGTCTTTAGTGCAGAAGGACACCCACGATCTAGTTGCGTCCTCGGCTCGCAAAGCTCCCCCTTTGCCTGCCTTGTCTGCCAGACCTAGGATAGACACTCCTGCGTCCAGGTTTATCCCGCCCTTTCGTGGCAGAGCCTCCAGCAGGGGAGGTGCTCGTGCCGAAGGGAAGAGAGGGAAGAGGAAAGGATCCAAGTCCTCTAAGGGCAGAGTCTGACTGCCCGCAACTTCAGACAGCAGTAGGTGCCAGACTCAAGAACTTCTGGCAAGCCTGGGAGAAGAGAGGCGCAGACCAACAATCTGTGAGGTTGCTCAGAGAGGGGTACAAAATCCTTTTTGTACGCAGACCTCCTCTAGTGACGTCCCCCATCGATCTCTCTCCCAGGTACCGAGAGGAAGAAAAGAGACAAGCCCTGAAACTGGAAGTGTCTCTTTTGCTAGAGAAGGGAGCGGTGGTCAAAGTCTCGGACCTTCAATCACCGGGGTTTTACAACCGTCTCTTCCTAGTATCAAAGAAGACAGGAGGTTGGAGACTGGTGCTAGACGTCAGTGCTCTGAATGTCTTTGTCACAAAGACAAAGTTTACCATGGAGACCACAAAGTCAGTCCTAGCAGCGGTCAGAAAGGAAGACTGGATGGTCTCTCTAGACCTAAGGGACGCCTACTTCCACATCCCCATTCACTCAGACTCCCAACCTTTTCTGAGATTCGTCTTCGACGATGTGGTGTACCAGTTTCGGGCCCTGTGCTTTGGCCTAAGCACAGCTCCTCTCGTGTTTACGAGGCTTATGAGGAATGTGGCAAAATTCCTCCATTTATCGGACATCCGAGCCTCCCTTTATTTGGACGACTGGCTTCTCAGAGCCTCTTCCAGTCATCGCTGTCTGAAGGATCTCAATTGGATTCTAGATCTGACCAAGGAATTGGGACTCCTAGTCAACTTGGAAAAGTCACAGCTGGTCCCATCCCAAACTATTCTGTATTTAGGGATGGAGATTCACAGTCAAGTTTTTCGGGCTTTTCCGTCGGCCCCCAGAATAGATCAAGCCCTGCTCTCCATCCAGAAGATGCTGAAGAAAGAACGCTGCTCAGTCAGGCTTTGGATGAGTCTGGTAGGAACGCTGTCATCCCTGGAGCAATTTGTCTCGCTAGGAAGGCTACACCTCCGACCTCTTCAATTCCACCTGGCTTTTCACTGGAAAAAGGACAAGACGCTAGAGGCGGTCTCGATCCCGATTTCCGAAAAGATCAAGTCTTGTCTGACTTGGTGGAAGGACAATATCAGCCTACGAGAGGGCCTTCCCCTGGCAGTTCAGAAACCCAACCACGTTCTCTTCTCGGACGCATCGGACGTGGGCTGGGGCGCGACGCTGGACGGTCGGGAATGCTCAGGTCTGTGGAACTCGAGTCAGAGGAGCATGCATATCAACAGCAAGGAGCTTTTGGCGGTTCATCTGGCCCTGATAAGCTTCGAGAATCTTCTTCGAGGCAAAGGTGGTGGAGGTCAACTCGGACAACACCACGGCCTTGGCGTACATTTCCAAACAGGGAGGTACCCACTCACTGACTCTGTACGAGATCGCAAGGGACCTACTCATCTGGTCAAAAGATCGAGGCATCTCCCTAGTAACGAGGTTCATCCAGGGCGACTTGAACGTCCTAGCAGATTGTCTCAGTCGGAAAGGTCAGGTAATTCCAACCGAATGGACCCTCCACAAGGATGTGTGCAAGAGACTTTGGGCGACTTAGGGTCAACCCACCATAGATCTCTTTGCAACCTCGCTGACCAAGAGGCTTCCTATCTATTGCTCTCCAGTTCCAGACCCAGCAGCAATACATATAGATGCCTTCCTCCTAGATTGGTCACATCTAGATCTTTACGCATTCCCACCATTCAAGATTGTCAACAAGGTACTGCAGAAATTCGCCTCTCACGAAGGGACAAGGTTGACGTTAGTTGCTCCCCTCTGGCCCGCGAGAGAATGGTTCACCGAGGTACTTCGATGGCTAGTAGACGTTCCCAGAAGTCTTCCTCTAAGAGTAGACCTTCTACGTCAGCCACACGTAAAGAAGGTACACCAGAGCCTCCACGCTCTTCGTCTGACTGCCTTCAGACTATCGAAAGACTCTTGAGAGCTAGAGGCTTTTCGAAGGAGGCAGCCAGTGCGATTGCCAGAGCAAGGAGAGCGTCTACCATTAGAGTTTACCAATCGAAGTGGGAAGTCTTCCGAGACTGGTGCAAGTCAGTTTCCGTATCCTCGACCAGTACCTCTGTAGCCCAAATAGCTGATTTTCTCTTATACCTGAGAAAAGTACGATCCCTTTCAGCTCCTACTATCAAGGGCTACAGAAGCATGTTGGCCTCGGTCTTCCGGCATAGAGGCTTAGATCTTTCCAACAATAAAGATCTGCAAGACCTCCTTAAGTCTTTTGAGACCTCTAAGGAACGTCGTTTGGCTACACCTGGGTGGAATTTAGACGTGGTCCTAAGATTCCTCATGTCAGACAGGTTTGAGCCTTTACATTCAGCCTCCCTGAAAGATCTCACTCTTAAGACTATTTTCCTGGTATGCTTAGCCTCGGCTAAAAGAGTCAGTGAGCTTCATGCCTTCAGCAAGAACATCGGGTTTTCGTCAGAAAAAGCTACTTGTTCTCTGCAGCTTGGTTTCCTAGCCAAAAATGAGCTACCTTCTCGTCCTTGGCCTAAATCTTTCGATATTCCTAGCTTATCGGAGATCGTAGGCAATGAAGTAGAAAGAGTATTATGCCCTGTTAGAGCTCTTAAGTTCTACTTAACTCGTACTAAACCTTTACGAGGCCAATCTGAAGCGTTATGGTGTTCGGTTAAGAAACCATCCTTGCCTATGTCAAAGAATGCTTTGTCATATTTTATCAGATTGTTAATACGAAAAGCTCATTCACACTTGAGTGAGGAAGACCGATCTTTGCTTAAGGTTAAGACGCACGAGGTTAGAGCTGTAGCAACTTCCGTGGCCTTTAAGCAAAATAGATCTCTGCAAAGTATAATGGACGCAACCTATTGGAGAAGCAAGTCAGTGTTCGCGTCATTTTACTTGAAAGATGTCCAGACTCTTTACGAGAACTGCTACACACTGGGACCATTCGTAGCAGCGAGTGCAGTAGTGGGTGAGGGCTCAACCACTACAATTCCCTAATTCCATATCCTTTTAATCTGTCTCTTGAAATGTTTTAATGTTGTTTTTATGGGTTGTCCGGAAGGCTAAGAAGCCTTTCGCATCCTGGTTGATTTGGCGGGTGGTCAAAGTCATTTCTTGAGAGCGCCCAGATTAGGGGTTTGATGAGGTCCTGTTGTATGGGTTGCAGCCCTTGATACTTCAGCTCCTGGGAGTCTGTCAGCATCCTAAGAGGATCGCTGGGCTCCGTAAGGAAGACGTACTTACAAGGCAGAGTAATCGTCTAAGTCGACTTCCTTACCAGGAACCTATTTATTTTGGTTTTGTTATATTGATAACTGTCAAAATGAAAAAACTCTTAGCTTATACGATGTAAACATATTTAACTCTGGTCTCTACCCACCTCCTTGGGTGTGAATCAGCTATTATATATTCACCGGCTAAGTTAAATATTTAAAAATGATATTTTAATTATAAAATAAATTTTTGAATATACTTACCCGGTGAATATATAGATTAAACGACCCTCCCTTCCTCCCCAATAGAGACGCAGTGGGATGAGAAGAAATTGAAGGTTTTGTTTACATCGAGAGTGGTATCTGGCCGACAGTTGGCACTGGTGGGCACACCCGCAACCTGCATAGCGATCGCTGGCGAGTTTTTTATGTATGTGTCTGTCGAGCAACAGAGTTGCAGCTATTATATATTCACCGGGTAAGTATATTCAAAAATTTGTTTTATAATTAAAATATCATATTAATGTGGAAGAGAAATGTATTCTTTTTCTAGTGCACAAACTTATAACTTTTATAATTACCTTTACAGAAAGACTCGGTGCTAAAGAAAATAAGCTTTAGAAATAAATCAAACTGATTTCCTTTAGTATTTATTGATGAAGTTACAATGAAAATAAATTATTTATTATTATTATTATTATTATTATTACTACTACTACTTGCTAAGCTACAACCCTAGTTGGAAAAGCAGAATGCTATAAGCTCAGGGGCTCCAACAGGGAAAATAGCCCAGTGAGGAAAGGAAACAAGAAAAATAAAATGTCTTAATTACAGTAACAACATTACGATAAATATTTCCTATATAAACTAAAAACTATAACAAAAGAGGAAGAGAAATAGGATAGAATAGTGTGCCCGAGTGTACCCTCAAGCAAGAGAACTCTAACCCTGATGTTATGACATCCAACTTTTATTGGGCTCTACAGTGTATGTATTGACTGCCTTATACGTATACCAAGGCGCTTCCCCCAATTTTGGGGGGTAGCCGACATCAACAAATGAAACAAAACAAAAAGGGGACCTCTACTCTCTACGTTCCTCCCAGCCTGACAAGGGACTCAACCGAGTTCGGCTGGTACTGCTAGGGTGCCACAGCCCACCCTCCCCCGTTATCCACCACAGATGAAGCTTCATAATGCTGAAATCCCCTACTGCCTTATAACTGTATGTAATAAGGTGAATAAAAATTAATCTGATAACATGTGATGGAAAAAACTACAGTAAAACTGTTAAGGATGAATTTCCTTGGTTAGCTGAGGAGACTAGAAAATAAAAAGAGGGAAAAAATATGTAAAGAAAGAAAATGGAGTCGGTGAAAGTTGAGTGAAATACAAAACTGTAAAGTACCTATATAAAACCTCTCCCACTGGGAGGTAGACCACTCCCTACACTCACTACACACTTTGTCTCTATCACACCGTTGGCCCCTGCAGAACGGACATACGGTGTGAGGGTCTGTTTCGACCGCTGACATATATGTACCACAAGGGTGGTCAGGTAATCCGGGGCACTTCCGCATAATGGTAGAGGCCAACTTCCAAGCACACACTGCAAAGAAAAAGCAAAAAAGATTAAAGCTGTCAATAAGCGAGGGTGGGAGCAGACACGTCTGTTCATCACCCGAGCCAAAAGCAAAGTGAGCTACTCACCGGTGTGTAAACCCTCGTTAAAAATCTAATGGCTCGTCATTTCAGCTACGCCGAAAGTAATACCCTAATTAAATAGTGTGGTTTGTATTTCGGTTACGGAACACTTACGTATTACGGAGGAAAAAAATCCAGGATACTCCAAAGAAAAAATCCAGAAAGCAACAACAGACAAGAATAAATTACATCATCTAAGTGGTATTATCAATTTCTAGAATTCTTTAAAAACAATATGAAATATATTTGGGTCCTTTGCAGATATTCCGTATCAGATTGTTTGCTGTACCAAATACAAGGATAAGATTAACAAGATTTAATAATATAACAAAAGATGAAGTCATCAGGATTATTATAGGGGTAAGGAAAACAAATTTTGTGATTGATATGATGCCAATGTTGGAAGTGAGTGGAGCATAAACATTTTCTAGTCTTGCCAAAATAATTACAATGATAGTAAAATACTATTAATGAGTTAAAACTTCCGAAATCTGTGAAATTGGCTATAGCTACACAAGTTCTGAAAAGTGCACTAGACTTTCAAGACTTGAGTTCATACAGACCTATTTTGAATCTATCCTTTATTTCAAAAGTATTACATACATACAAACATATACCAAGGCACTTCCCCCAATTTTGGGGGGTAGCCGACATCAACAAATGAAACAAAAACAAAAAAGAGGACCTCTACTCTCTACGTTCCTCCCAGCCTTACAAGATGAAGCTTCATAATGCCGAATCCCCTACTGTTGCTACCTCCGCGGTCATCTAAGTATTAGAATATGTAATTCTTGAACAAGTAGCAAGTCACTTTTAGAAAGAATTGAAGCATTGCCAGACAACCAGTGTGCATACTGACAATTATATTTTACGGAAACAGCTACAGTATTTGCTCTCTTGTAAATGATCTTCTGGAAATGATGGATGAGAACAAATGGGGTATCTTGATATTACTCATCTTATAGTGCTGCTTCAAGTACAATTGTGTATGAACTGCTACTAAATGATTTATGGTCTATTGGTATTGAAGATGAAGCTTTTGAGTGTCTAAAAGCTTACATGGTTTGACAGAAACTACTGTGTGCAAATTAGTAACTTTCATTCATCTTATGAACTATTAAGCAGAGGAGTTCCTTTGGGAAGTTTACTAGGCCTTGTCTTATTTTACGTTGAACATGATCCTGTAATAATTAACACTCTTTTTAGCCAGAAGAATAAATTCCAAACTACCTGGCAATATTCAAGATCTAAACATTGACCTCTCTTGGATCACATTCTAGTAAGATCCCGTGATCATAAGGATGCGTAACCCTTTTACCCCCAGGGTATTTGGAAATTTCCAACCCTAACCCCCAAGGGTTATTTTTTTTCTAGCACATTTTGCAGTATATTTTTTTAAAATTGCTCTAAAAGCCTTAATTTTTGTCATAGAGAGGTCAGGTTGGTCTCATTTTCTTGGAAAATGCCTGAATTTTCTCAAAAAATTATCAAAAATATGCAAAAAAAGTTTTAAATAGCATTTTTTTGCAAGGACGTACCGGTACGTCCATGGGGGTAAAGGGATGAGTTTTGTGAAACGTACCAGTACGTCCTTTGGGGGTAAAAGGATTAACTCACAAAATCAGTGACTAGATCAGAAGAACATTGGACTGATCATCGTCTGGTCTACTCGTGTATTAGAATGAAGATATTAACTCTAAAGAGAAGTAAATTATTTATACCATTTGTACTTTTGATCTGAAAAGCTGTACTGTACTACTTCTGGAGATGGTATTTAAGAAAGTTTTTTTTTTTTTTTTTAACATGGGTGGACCATTATAAAATACAGGTACAGATAATTGTGTGTTTTCACCTGTTTTATGAGAAATGTATCTGGTTTTAAAGAAAGTTTTCTCTAAGTATGTGATGGGATTTATGCAATAAGGTGTATTAGAAAAGTACAATACAGTACTGTACCTTGAATTTGAATAAAATTAAATTTGTTCCGATGTGAAATACAAACCAACAAAGTAGGGAACATGTTTTCAGTGCAAGTGTCTCTACTTATAGGATGTTAGTTTGTATTATACGTAAGAACAGATGAAAAAATTTTAAAAGTAAAAAAATTTATAAAAGTACTGTAATTGTAATTTTCCTTGTTATACAAACCTGAGTCTTGTAGGTTAAATTTCCCCTATCAAACACCCCTCTCAGTCCTGAGCCAGAAGGCATTAAGTGAAGAGCTTTTTACAGGTAGAGTCGGGGCTTCTCGCCCTCGCTCCCACTTGTCGCTTTTCTTCCTTGTTAAATTATTCAACGGCCGTTCTGTTCGTGCTAAAACATATTCCCTACTCAAAGGATTCGGTTTGTATACCTAGGAAAAATACAAGTTACAGTACTTAGAAAAAATTGTGGTATTTTAAATGGCTCATATTATGTTAGGAAACAAAACCATCTATTGTTTCTAGAATAACTGCATACACTACTGCAACTATTAGAATCTCAAAACTTGAATAGTTGTGGAATGATCTTCCTAATCGGGTGGTTGAATCAGTAGAACTTCAAAAGTTCAAAGTTGGAGCAAATGTTTTTATGTTGACCAGGCGGACATGAGTCTTTTTATAGTTTATCTATGACGTATTTGTTTTTGATGTTGTTAATAGTTTATATATGACAAGTCTGTTTTGACGTTGTTACTTATTTTAGAATGATTTATTGTTAATTTGTTCTCTTCATTTATTTATTTCCTTATTTCCTTTCCTCACTGGGCTATTTTTCCCTGTTGGAGCCCTTGGGCTTATAGCATCTTGCTTTTCCAACTAGGGTTGTAGCTTGGCTAGTAATAATAATAATAATAATAATAATAATATGACTGTTTTAAAGTTTAAATGTTATTTTCTTACTGCGTTTGTGTGGTAATCGCTGAAGAATTTCATAATCATTGACAGATGAAATTGCTCAGCAACTACGGAACTCAGGTGCTTCAGCGGTGATAACACACCCACTTCTCCTGCCCACTGTGAAAGAGGCCTGTCAGAAATATGATGGCATAAGGCATATCATAACAAATGGACCAAACAATGAAGGGTTAATCACCATACAAGAGCTGTTGAAAGATGATGGCTCTGCTTTCCCACAAAATGTCCAGGTATGAAATTATTTTTTTTTTCCTGTCATTTGGTAAATAACTCTATAGTCCATTTCTTTTAGCGAGTCATATTTGCACCGACTCGCAACGGTGCCCTTTTAGCTCGGAAAAGTTTCCTGGTCGCTGATTGGTTAGAATGATCTTGCCCAACGAATCAGCGATCAGAAACTTTTCCGAGCTAAAAGGGCACCGCTGCGAGTCGGTGCAAATATGACTCTGTAAAAGAAATGGACTCTAGTGCATTAGAGCAGCCACCTTTATCCTTCTGTTTTATGCTCAATATAATTCTTGCACATTTCTTTATTAGCAGTTGTCCTAGAAGAATGTGGATATGAAACAATTTATAAATCTACTGCATAAAAAATTAGCCATTTTTTTTCAACATTGTAGAGTACTCATCTTGCACTTCTCAAATGTTAGTTTTAAGATGATCTGTCAAAATCCCTATTTAAAATTGAAGAACATCTAGGTACAGTAACATGTTATTCAAGGGGTAACTGAACATACGTACAAACAGGATATTCTTTATGAGTGCCACATACTTTTAATTACTTTTTTACTTACGAGCATTATTTGATAGTCCATCTACTGATTAATCATGTTTTATCTGTGCGCATATCAGAAGCCTAAAGAGAAATTTCTCTTCACAGCTTATCTGTCTTTGACTATTTAAGATTTGTTTCAGCACCAAATACAAACATTTCAGGTCTTTACTATAGAATGTTTGGAAGATTGAAAGACGTGCACGTGTTTAGGGGTATGGCTAACGGTATGTCTGATCATTTTTTGGTGGAAGGAAAATTGGTTGTAGCATAAGATTGGGGGAATAGAGTAGGTGGATGTAAAAGGGAGCTAGTGAGGGTTGAAGAGCTAATAAAACCTGGGGTAAAAAGTAAATATCAGGAAAGGTTGAAAATGGCATATGACGAGGTGAGAGTAAGAGAAACTGGTAATTTAGAGGAGGAGTGGAAGTTAGCAAAAGAAAATTTTGTAGGGATTGCAAGTGATGTATGTGGCAAGAAAGTTGTTGGAGGCAGCATGAGGAAGGGCAGTGAATGGTGGAATGAAGGAGTGAAGGTAAAAGTGGAAGAGAAAAAGAGGGCTTTTGAAGAATGGCTGCAGAGTAATAGTATAGAGAAGTATGAAAAATATAGAGAGAAAAAGGTGGAAGTAAAGCGCAAGGTACGTGAGGCAAAGAGGGCAGCTGATCTTAGGTAAGTCAGGGACTGGGTCAGTCATATGAAGAGAATAAGAAGAAGTTTTGGAAAGAAGTGAAGAGAGTAAGAAAGGCCGGCACAAGAATTGAAGAGACAGTGAAAGATGGAAATGGAAGGTTGTTAAAAGGAGAGGAGGCAAGGAAAAGGTGGGCGGAATATTTTGAAAGTTTGCTGAATGTTGAGGATGATAGGGAGGCAGAGATAATTGCTGTTCCAGGTGTTGAGGTGCCAGTGATGGGAGATGAGAATGAGAGAGAGATTACAATAGAGGAAGTGAGGAGAGCACTAGATGAAACGAGAGTAGGAAAAGCATCTGGTATGGATGGTGTGAAAGCTGAGATGTTGAAGGAAGGGGGTGTGACTGTAATTGAATGGTTGGTGAGATTGTTTAATGTGTGTTTTGTGTTGTCAATGGTACCAGTAGATTGGGTCTGTGCATGTATTGTACCACTATATAAGGGTAAGGGAGATGTGCATGAGTGTTTTAATTCAAGAGGTATTAGTTTGTTGAGTGTAGTTGGAAAAGTGTATGGTAGAGTACTGATTAATAGGATTAAGGATAAAACAGAGAATGCAATCTGGGAAGTACAGGGGGGTTTTAGAAGAGGTAGGGGTTGTATGAATCAGATTTTTACAGTTAGGCAGATATGCGAGAAATATTTAGCAAAAGGTAAGGAGGTGTATGTTGCGTTTATGGATCTGGAGAAAGCATATGATAGAGTTGATAGGGAAGCAATGTGGAATGTGATGAGGTTATATGGAGTTGGTGGAAGGTTGTTGCAAGCAGTGAAAAGTTTCTACAAAGGTAGTAAAGCATGTGTTAGAATAGGAAATGAAGTGAGCGATTGGTTTCCGGTGAGAGTGGGGCTGAGACAGGGATGTGTGATGTCGCCGTGGTTGTTTAACTTGTATGTTGATGGAGTGGTGAAAGAGGTGAATGCTCGAGTGCTTGGACGAGGATTAAAACTGGTAGACGAGAATGATCATGAATGGGAGGTAAATCAGTTGTTGTTTGCGGATGATACTGTACTGGTAGCAGACACAGAAGAGAAGCTTGACCGACTAGTGACAGAATTTGGAAGGGTGTGTGAGAGAAGGAAGTTGAGAGTTAATGTGGGTAAGAGTAAGGTTATGAGATGTACGAGAAGGGAAGGTGGTGCAAGGTTGAATGTCATGTTGAATGGAGAGTTACTTGAGGAGGTGGATCAGTTTAAGTACTTGGGGTCTGTTGTTGCAGCAAATGGTGGAGTGGAAGCAGATGTACGTCAGAGAGTGAATGAAGGTTGCAAAGTGTTGGGGGCAGTTAAGGGAGTAGTAAAAAATAGAGGGTTGGGCATGAATGTAAAGAGAGTTCTATATGAGAAAGTGATTGTACCAACTGTGATGTATGGATCGGAGTTGTGGGGAATGAAAGTGATGGAGAGACAGAAATTGAATGTGTTTGAGATGAAGTGTCTGAGGAGTATGACTGGTGTATCTCGAGTAGATAGGGTCAGGAACGAGGTGGTGAGGGTGAGAACGGGTGTGAGAAATGAGTTAGCGGCTAGAGTGGATATGAATGTGTTGAGGTGGTTTGGCCATGTTGAGAGAATGGAGAATGGCTGTCTGCTAAAGAAGGTGATGAATGCAAGAGTTGATGGGAGAAGTACAAGAGGAAGGCCAAGGTTTGGGAGGATGGATGGTGTGAAGAAAGCTCTGGGTGATAGGAGGATAGATGTAAGAGAGGCAAGAGAGCGTGCTAGAAATAGGAATGAATGGCGAGCGATTGTGACGCAGTTCCGGTAGGCCCTGCTGCTTCCTCCGGTGCCTTAGATGACCGCGGAGGTAGCAGCAGTAGGGGACTCAGCAGTATGAAGCTTCATCTGTGGTGGAAATGTGGGAGGTTGGGCTGTGGCACCCTAGCAGTACCAGCTGAACTCGGCTGAGTCCCTGGTTAGGCTGGAGGAACATAGAAAGTAGAGGTCCCCTTTTTTGTTTTGTTTTTGTTGATGTCGGCTACCCCCCAAAATTGGGGGAAGTGCCTTTGGTATATGGATGGACTATTGAGATACATTTCGCAGCAGCTGAAACTAGCTGTAAAACTTTAGACGAGGTGATACTCCCCTCTGCTGGTTAGCGGGAGGTAGACAACATACACCACTTTGCATTTCGGCTGGGAAGAGAACGGATGTTGTCTGATCTCCTCCGCTATGCTTGGTTTTTAAACCTATTAACCCTTTAACCCCCGGGCTTTTTGGAAATTTCCAACCCTTAACCCCCATGGGTTATTTTTTTCCCAGCATATTTTGCAGTATATTTTTTTTTTAAATCGCTCTAACAGCCTTAATTTTTGTCATAGAGAGGTCAGGTTGGTCTCATTCTCTTGGAAAATGCCTGAATTTTCTCAAAAAATTATCAAAAATATGAAAATAATAAAATTTATAGCAGTTTTTTGCAAGGACGTACCGGTACGTCCATGGGGGTAAAGGGATGAGTTTTGTGAAACGTACCAGTACGTCCTTTGGGGGTAAAAGGGTTAAAAGAACAACTGGTCTAAAATTTTAAACTTTTCCTTTCTCTAGTGTGATAGTGTGCATTCTGATAGAATGCATATTTTTCCAGGCAGTGAAGGGTGCAGATGTGGCCCCTTCATATTTTCCTTGGACACAGATCCCCATTCACTTTGTCCTGTGTGCAGAGGGCACGCCTGTTCATAGGAGTCTCCATGTGATGTGTGCAGGGAGTGGCCTCCCTCCCAGTGACAGCGATTGGTAAGTGTAGGAAGAAGAAGGCTAAGGGATTCTTCCCCTTTGAGTTCATCCTCAAAGTTGAAGAAACTACGCCATAGAACCCTACAGACCCTGACTGCTCGATCGGTGTCCTCTGGGGATATATTGGGTAAAAGTGGAGGCGACTTGATGATAGGATAACGCTGCGGCTCAGAAGTCCTGTTTGCTTTCCCTAGAGAAGCAACACGCACTTCCTTCACTGGGAAATCTGTCCGCTGATGCAATACGTTGGCTGTTGCCCTCTTTAGGGTTTTCAGGCTCTCCTTCGAGAGCTAAAGGTTCTTCGGCAAGGGACACGAGGTGTGAGTGAGGCTCTCTTACCAGCGGTAGTGTTCCGAAACTATCCTTTGTTTTGCGACCCGGAGTAACCTCAGTGCCTTCCCCTCCTCTTTCGGCTTCGGCCGACGATCATAGGCACAGGACGAATAGTCTCCGGACTACACCGTCAGAGGATTCCTTAACAGGAATTCCTGAAGTTGTAGGCCAAGCCTCTTGCCCGTCGTCCCATTTGTGGGACAATCAGCCCAGAGCGGCAACAGGCATCGTTCGTCCTTCCCGCCCATGGAGGAGAAGACAATCTCTCGAATGGTCTCCTCAAAGAGGATTTATAAAGCATGTCCTAAAGTTGTCTGTTACATGTTCAAGCTCTCCGGAGTGTAGCTTTTCGGAGCTAGATAACGGGGTGTTAGACTGATGTTTATAGCTCCCGCCTCCCGCCGTCGTGTCCATAGGACACATTGTACCTCTCTACTAATGGAGAGACCAGAGCCTACCCTTAAGCCTAGGGCTTCTTCTTTGTTCAGAGTAGAGCCCACCAGGTTGCCACCCATCCAGCAACCCTCTCTCCCTTACGTGAAAGAAAGTAAGGTAGGCAACACTCGCCCATTGGGCAGTGACAGAGTATGTCAACTTTTTTACAGTTTTTTGGCAGTGGAGCTCCCAAAAGTAGATCAGATTGGTGAGCAAGCGAGAGATTCAATCCACACATACAACTACGTGCCAAACCCATCACGCGCTACCCTTTTCGCAGTTGAAATACCGTGCTCGCCCAACAACAGTTGAGGGAGTCCAGCACATGCACACACCTACGCGTGCAGCCCAGGACCACACGCAACCCAGTACCACACGCGGACAGTAAAAGGGATTTGCGGCGCATGCAAACCGG
Organism: Palaemon carinicauda; assembly: GCF_036898095.1. NCBI lineage: Eukaryota > Metazoa > Arthropoda > Malacostraca > Decapoda > Palaemonidae > Palaemon > Palaemon carinicauda. The sequence continues at coordinate 122,869,249 of NC_090735.1, read as the reverse complement.
CAAACCTAAATACCTCACTCACCACTTCAAAACTTGTCTGAGTTTAAACAAACTCAAAGGGGTGAATCTTATGATGAGACTGAGACCATATGAGCTTTAGTGTCCTACAGACAAGAGGAAACATGCGTAGACACTTAAGTTGCCTGCACAAGAGGGCAAACAAACTCCCGTGTATTGTCAGCACTTGCCTCAATAGCTCTCATGTGCGCGTGCCTCACCTTCAGTACGTGCCCATGTGGCTCTTGCCGCCAATGCTCTCCTTTTTGGTGAGCTCCTGATCAGCGCTCACCTAATAATCGGTTATCTCGCCCTCAAAACGCACCGGCACAGCGTGCTCTTTTGATGAGCGCCCATATAGTTCATCCTGGTGAGTGATCACCTATACTTAAGAAACAGGGAATAGGAAAAACAGTTACCTTTGCAAAGGATAAACCCTGGTTCCAGGAATTGGTGCAAGCACTTAAACAAGTGGTCTCAGGACCAACTTATTTGCTTAAATGTACTCCAATAATTCCTCTGCAGGCCACAAGTTCCTCGGTTAGGAGTTCCTCTTCTGAACTACGACGAAGGCGTGCACAACAGCTCCTGTCTCGCAATACGCTCCTCTCCCCATGTAGAACGTCAAGATATGAACAGTATCTACGTTCTAAACCTGCTACCACCGTCTTAGAGGCGGGCGTGTGGAAACGTCTGACTACTTTCAGCGCCCATTACCTACAAGACATAACCCACAGGAGCCTTGACACATTCTCCATAGGTGCTGTGGTGGCTGCACAAAACATTATCAGTAACATCTTAGCTCCCTCATAGTTCAGGTAACTGTCAGTTGAGGGCAGATGTTACCTGGTTGTATGTCTAGTATGAATGTGTGTATGACTGGCCTTATCATCTTCATTCTCCTTCTCTTGGGGCTTCAGCGAGCTGAGGGACTCTTCATGCTGGCCTCTTCTGACTGTAGGTGGGTATCCTCATCCCTTGTGTATCCTAATATATGCATGTATGTTGTTACGTCCCCGACTTCCTAGCAAGGTGAGACTCGGGTAATGTCCAAGTAAGTAAGTAAGCAAGACTCCAAGTCAGGCTACACCTTGACGAGTCACATTGCTTAGTTTTCACACCTTTGCACAATTGTTCAGGCCTTTATCTCTCATTGAGAGTCAGCGAGGTGAGAGGGTGTGCTCTTCCACAGGTCGTACAAAGCATAAGAGTTACACCCCGGGTCAGGGGTCAGCCAGTTGATCTTGAACTTCCATCCACCTAAGCGCGAGTCTCCATAGTAAAGAGCTGTAAAGTTTGTATTTGGTGCCGGAACAATTGACAAATTAGGAAATAATTTGTAATTTTCCCAACCATACAAACCCGAAGCCTGTTAGGCTACACAAACTGGTTCGCCGTCACCTACTCCTAATTAGTCCTGCCTGCAATTGCAGAGGTATGTTGGCTACGGCACGTGTTAGCAGGTTGGTGGGTCTACCTCCTGCTAACCACCTCATTTAAAGTTTTACGGCTAGTTTCAACTGGGGCTGAAATGTATCTCCATAGTAAAGACCTTCAGGTTTGTGTAGTTAGGAAAAATACAAATGATTTCAAAATTAGTCATTTCAATTTAAATTATCTTGGTTAGCATGCTTAGTGTGTTCCATCCAGTTCAGTTCCCCATTAAGTATATTTACATTGTTTATTTTAGATTGATCCTAAAGAAGATATTGTTGTTTTACCTTATTCCTCGGGTACAACTGGACTTCCAAAAGGTGTCATGCTCACTCATCATAACATGGTCTCGAATATGCAACAGATCATGCACCCCTTCTACAGTATAATAAAACCAGGTAAAAATGTGCTTTAATGTTAATATGATCAAATATAAAAACAAAAAATCCGTCTGGCTTTGAAAATTATTTACGTAATTAGAAATAAATTTCGTGGCATCCATAGTATATTCCATATCTTGTAATTTTGTCCTTCATTTATTAAATCTTCTGTCATGTCAACGTGTTTCTGTAGTTTTTTGTAGTCTGAATAGTTATAGATGTAATAGTTAATATACACATTACTATTGACCATTGTCCAAGCATTTTATTTCTTTAAAGTACTGTACTTTATATTGAACTTATTCCTAGAAATCCATACTGTTTTTTCTTGTTCAAGTGTTAAGTCGATAGGAAAAGAAAGTAATAGAAAAACAAATAATTTTATTATTAAAATGATTAGAATATGAATTTTTAACATTTTTTATTTTTGGTTAAATCCGGTACATTTTGAAAATCGCCGTGAAATTCGGTACCTTGGCTCGCCAGAGATACTTGGCTATAAGTGAGTTCACCAAAAGCGGGGGACGATTGTTCTGGGTATTGGATGCAGTGGTAGCTGTGGAGGAAGATTTTCCTCTTAATTGAACTGTTTAGATTTGCATAGTATTAATTTTTTTAATGTGAAAATGCAGCTTGTTGGGTTCTATTGTGGAGATATGGTTCTATTGTCAGGAATGGTAAAGTGTAAATAGCATTTTGGCCCTCATGGGTATTATTTGATATTAACATTTCATACCTAGACAAGCTATTATACGAGACTTAACTAGCTAAGAGTTGTTACCATTAAACTTTTTTTTTTTCTTTTTTTTAATTAAAGACGAATCTCAGGTACTTGGTGTAGATTTTTAGTCTTACGGTGTTAGAATTCCTCTCTCTCTACGTCTCTACCTAATTTCTATCAATGTTGGATTCAGTAATATGAAAGTCCTGGGAGATTTTATATACCCTTGCATGACTAATGAAGTCAAGAGGCTGTTGAACATAGTTCGACTAAGATTGAAGCAATGTGGTGTCGTGATAGTTGTGATACCTAAGTTTTCTCACTGCCATGTAATCTCCAACTCCTCTATTGTAGCAATATTATTAGTGACAGAAAATTGGAATTTTTTTTATTTTAGGGTAGACACCCACATATAAGGAGGTGAGCATAGAAATCATATATTATTATCCAATTTTTTTTTATTACAGGATCATCTCAAGAGGTATTATTGGGTGTCCTTCCCTTCTTCCATATATATGGTATGGTTGTATGCATGGGACTGTCCCTGTATGTTGGTGCTAAAATGATAACACTGCCAACATTCGAACCAAATCTTTATGTTGGTATAATAAAAAAATATCAGGTAAGGACATTTATATGATGATATGATTTTCAAACAAAAAAGCAAATTTTTTGTAATTGTCTCAATTTCTTTATATATCAATTATTTTTATATTAAGCATGCATTTTTATGTTAGAAGAGTAATTTTCATAAAACTCGACTGAATTAATAATGTAATATTTTTGATAAACTATTTTTATTTTGGAAAATTACCTATATAGTAGTCAATTCTCAACTTCTCATGTACTTGAATTCATTTTAATGATTCATTGAAAATGATAAAATGCAGAGAGTTCTGTATAAGTTTAGTATATGGCCTACTGTTGCCTTAAAATGAGCCGAATAATTTAAAGATAATCAAGTAATATTGCACTGTATTTCAGACTACTATCCTGCATACAGTTCCACCCATTATTAATTTCCTCATTCAAAGTGATACGGTTGCACCCGATTTATTAAACTCCGTCCACACTATGGTTTGTGGAGCAGCTCCGCTGGGACCAGCCCTGGTGAAAGAATTTACAAACAAGTTTGGAGAGAGAATGAATTTTCAAGAAGGTAACAGACATTTCTATAACAGTTGGATATTTGTAATATTGTTTTAGTATTAATACTGCATATTATGTAATATTTAATTTTTTATATCTTCAGAAACTCAGTCTTTAAATACAAAATTGTTTTTTTCAAACAAAGCCATCATCCATATACAGCAGCGTCATTTGTTTTTTAAATGTCTGTAAATACTGCAAAATTTTAGCAAACAGACCAAACTAGAAATTGTTTTTTTCACAGTGCTGTCTAAAGTCTCCGGTCATTATTACTCACAAGCATCAAGTTTTTGAGGGGATCTTAAGAGAATATCTGAACTGATTGCTAGTAGGAAAACTTCTTTAGGGCATGTAATTAAACTGTTAATTGCTCTGTGAATCTGATAGCTGAGTAAAGAAGAATCCATGAGAATCCTTCAGGAAAGAATGAGTTGTTAAGGTATCGAGTAGTCTCTTAGGTAATGTAAAATGTGGTCTCTTAGTGTAGGCTAACAATTTTTAAATGAAGCAATCTACTCAGTATATACTGAGGGTGCACTAGTGACCCTGGAAGACTAGGTTCTAAAGATGCCTTGTAGTAATGAATGAAATAATGGAAATTTTAGGAAGATTATAACTCCGGAACCATCCAAAGTAGGTAAAACTTAGGTGGCCCTTTTACTTTTCCCAGGAAATAAGTATTCCTGCATTTGTATCATATACCCAATACTAAGGTTTGAAAATATCGAAGGGAACCTTTAAGTGCTTGCATTTAAAGCATTAGTAATATTCAAACTATCTTTATAAGTCGAAGTAGAAAGAGCTCTGATTGCATGGACTAAAACCTGATATGTTTGTGACAAGGTTCTTGAAATGGCATGTTGAGATGAACAGCTACGGAGAGTTGTCTCTGAGAACTCTGGTCCTCCTGTTTACACTCCTGACTGGACACTGGATTAGTTTTTTATCACTGATGATGACAGAGGATTTAGAAGGAATTATGTGGGGTTTAATTGATCAGCTTCGACTGGGGGGGGGGACTTCGCACCGAATTTAGTGGACAAACTCGGCAAAGTCTAGTCTTTGGAATTATTAACTTTTCAGATAATGATTACCTGTAAAAACATTTTAGCATAAGATTCAGCAATACAGTATAGGATTGTATGTGGGTTTTACCACTTACATCGGCGTCAATGACCTTCGATGTCCGGATGCCAGAGAACTTCATTTCATTCATTCATTACTACTTACAGATAAAAATCCCAGGTATAAGTTAAGGAAAACAGTGAAATATCTTTTCCTCAAAATACACGATAAACTTCAGATGCACCAAAGAACCCTTTTATACATACATACATACATACATATACCAAGGCACTTCCCCCAATTTTGGGGGGTAGCCGACACCAACAATGAAACAAAACAAAAAGGGGACCTCTACTCTCTACGTTCCTTCAGCCTAACCGGGGACTCAACCGAGTTCACCTGGTACTGCTAGGGTGCCACAGCCCAACCTCCCACATTATCCACCACAGATGAAGCTTCATAATGCTGAGTCCCCTACTGCTGCTACCTCCGCGGTCATCTAAGGCACCGGAGGAAGCAGCAGGGCCTACTGGAACTGCGTCACAATCGCTCGCCATTCATTCCTATTTCTAGCACGCTCTCTTGCCTGTCTCACATCTATCCTCCTATCACCTAGAGCTTTCTTCACACCATCCATCCACCCAAACCTTGGCCTTCCTCTTGTACTTCTCCCATCAACTCTTGCATTCATCACCTTCTTTAGCAGACAACCATTTTCCATTCTCTCAACATGGCCAAACCACCTCAACACATTCATATCCACTCTAGCCGCTAACTCATTTCTTACACCCGTTCTCTCCCTGACCACTTCGTTCCTAACCCTATCTACTCGAGATACACCAGCCATACTCCTTAGACACTTCATCTCAAACACATTCAATTTCTGTCTCTCCATCACTTTCATTCCCCACAACTCTGATCCATACATCACAGTTGGTACAATCACTTTCTCATATAGAACTCTCTTTACATTCATGCCCAACCCTCTATTTTTTACTACTCCCTTAACTGCCCCCAACACTTTGCAACCTTCATTCACTCTCTGACGTACATCTGCTTCCACTCCACCATTTGCTGCAACAATAGACCCCAAGTACTTAAACTGATCCACCTCCTCAAGTAACTCTCCATTCAACATGACATTCAACCTTGCACCACCTTCCCTTCTCGTACATCTCATAACCTTACTCTTACCCACATTAACTCTCAACTTCCTTCTCTCACACACCCTTCCAAATTCTGTCACTAGTCGGTCAAGCTTCTCTTCTGTGTCTGCTACCAGTACAGTATCATCCGCAAACAACAACTGATTTACCTCCCATTCATGATCATTCTCGCCTACCAGTTTTAATCCTCGTCCAAGCACTCGAGCATTCACCTCTCTCACCACTCCATCAACATACAAGTTAAACAACCACGGCGACATCACACATCCCTGTCTCAGCCCCACTCTCACCGGAAACCAATCACTCACTTCATTTCCTATTCTAACACATGCTTTACTACCTTTGTAGAAACTTTTCACTGCTTGCAACAACCTTCCACCAACTCCATATAACCTCATCACTTTCCACATTGCTTCCCTATCAACTCTATCATATGCTTTTTCCAGATCCATAAACGCAACATACACCTCCTTACCTTTTGCTAAATATTTCTCGCATATCTGCCTAACTGTAAAAATCTGATTCATACAACCCCTACCTCTTCTAAAACCACCCTGTACTTCCAAGATTGCACTCTCTGTTTTATCCTTCATCCTATTAATCAACACTCTACCATACACTTTTCCAACTACACTCAACAAACTAATACCTTTTATAGTCCATGAAATTTAAACCTGCTTTATAGGTGCCCTATAACTTTTTGATGGATGAGATGGGTAACTAATTCCTTCTAGGAAACTAAAGAAAGTTTGACTGCATTAATCACAGATTTTTCCTTCCTTAGTCCAATATAGATTGGACTTTTAAAGTTCTGCAATACCTGGAGATTCTGGGTGCTACTGCTTTATAAAGCCCTCTACTTTGAAGACCTTTCCATATAGTCACCTTGTGTGAAGGTGCAACATTATGCAGTTGTGACAACACCTTTCTCCGGATTGGTAAATGCTTGGGCCTGACCACCAAGGAAATGACATCAGTGAACCATTCCTGTTGCTACCAAAGTAGGAGTAACAATTAAATTCACATAGTCCCTGAGTTTATCTATTGCCTGTTAGACGAAACGGGTGGGTGAAATGGCATACATATGTTAATCCCATGAATGCATTTGATTTAATTTTCAGTCTTTCATCTGGTTGGATTGAGTGATAAATCAACAGCTTGTGGTTAAGGCTTGTCACAAACTGGTCCACAGGAGGCTTCCTCCTCATGAACCACAGAATCTTGCAAATACCTATTATGTGAAGACCACACTGAGGGTAAAACTTACTCTATTAAAAGAAGGCTGTGTCAAGAATGCACCTTAGTGCAATTCTTACATCGTTTAGCTCTGCCTAAATGAGGACGTCTGTGGCTAGACTGCTGAATGACCTGCACTTAATAATATTTCTTACATTTCTATACAAATTTTTAGGGCCTCATAAAAGTCTTAAACTGAAGGTGAGGGGTATTTTGAGTTAGAGAGGGGGGAGTTTGTCTCCAGAAAAGGAAATCAGTTACCATTCCAGATATTTATGAACACCCTCTGTTCTGCTTGTGGAATCTTCCATATATTTTAAAGCATTACTAAAGATAAGCTCCCACCAAAGGAAGAATGGTTTTTAGGAGCAGTCTTCACTTTCTCTCTTTCTTTAGCATGATTTTGGCATAGGCTGAGCAACTTTGTTAGGCTTAAAGGGAAACTACTGTATTACTTACTCTCTTGCAGGAGTCATCTTTGTAGGTATAGTGGGACAAGAGTTTCTTGTCTTGTTTGGCTATTTTCTGTCGTAGGTTGCGTACCTCTAAAAATGCATTTACACAGACAAATTAAAGAGAAACAATGGATTGGATGTAATAATTTGGGTTATGTAGCCTGGTGCTGGGACCTGAGGTTATTCAGCTCCTATGAATTGTCAATTATTTTGCTTTTGTAAAAAGTTAATTTAAACATTACCTTTGTTTTCCTTTTCTTATCCTTAGGATATGGTATGACTGAAGCCTCCCCTGTTACACACATGACTCCAGCAAAGGCTTACAAACCGGGATCTACAGGCGTAGTAGTTCCCAATACCAGTGCTAAAATTGTTGATATTTCTACTGGCGAGACAGTTGGCCCCGGTATAGAGGGTGAACTTTGTATTAAAGGGCCGCAGGTGAGTTTTATATTTTATAAGTCATATGTATGTGTAGCTTATAACCTTTAAAGTCGTTATCAGAAACAATTTTCTTCAATGTGCTGAGTTTACAAATTATTATTCAGAATTTGACAGTAATTAACTATTTGTGAATTGTCTTGTAAATTTATTTGCTTTCATGATTTTACTTTTAGTGTTTGTATTTTTTGGTTCTGTGAATTCTTAATCGGTGAATTACAAGACTTGACTGCTCTTTTAGATAATTATTGATAAAGAAAAACATTGCAGGTAATGAAAGGTTACTACAGGAATGAAAAAGCTACAAAGGAAACTATAGATGAAGATGGCTGGCTTCATACAGGAGATATAGCCAAGATGGATGAAGATGAAAATGTGTATATAGTAGATAGACTAAAAGAACTTATTAAAGTTAAAGGATTGCAGGTTAGTTTCTTCTTTTTTCTTGTAGAATCAAGGATTTTATTTGAACCATATGCCCCCAATGCTGAGGCCTAAAAGGCCATTAGGCACCCTGTTCTATATGAAAGTGTTTCACTACAAGGTAAAAGATAAGAAGTTGGAAAGCAAGATGGAAGAAAGGAAGTGGGAACTGAGGTATAGAAAAAGGCCAAAAAGTGAGTGCAGTTCGGGGCCAAAGGGACACGGCAAAGATCCTTGAGTAATACTTAACGGGACATTATGTCCTCTTACATGTTTCAGAATAAAGATGTAGATGTGTGAATTCAAGTCGTTTAGTCTAGCACCAAAAGTTGGTTTTGTTCCGGTCGTGAAAATGCTGCATGCCATTAGTTAATTATAATATAGAGTGTTCGTATTCTGGGTTTTGTGTTTTAAATTATTATTTAGTAGTGTAATATCACTACCGGTAATTCACATCTCTAGATTTTCTAAGACTACCCTGAAAGATTAATTTTTCAGTTAGACAAAAGCAGTAGAGCAAAGGGTTCATTTTAGATAGCCTGGTGTGAAAGGGGTGCTAATTGAAGCATTTAGGACTGTCTTTGGTGCTTTAAAAGTTTTAGGAAACATAACCTTGTCTACAAAATGCACCCAATATTTATGGTGTGAATCTAGCAGTGTTTTTTTTTTTTTTTTAAGAGAATGGCTAAACTGTTATTTTTTCACGGTTAACTTATGACCGAAGTATTCCTAGCTTTAATTCTCTACCAAGATTACTTTTTGTCCCTTACTTGACACTTTCAAGTTAATTAAGTAAAAAAGGACTACAGCATTTAGCTGGTTACTCTTAAACCATATGACTAGTTTATGCTCATGCCTCTAGATATGGGCCATCACACTTATTTCTTATGCAGTCGTTTCTGATATATGTAATGATTATTGTTATCTTACAGATAATTATAGTCAGAAATGCTTTTCACATGGAAATGTTCTCGAGTGTATTGTTGTAAAAAAATCTTTTCTTGTTGCATTCTAGAGTTAATTGATAAATACTAGAAAAATAGCATTTAAAATTTAAATCTTCTATACCTCAGACAAAAAAATTATGAAACTATACTAAATACTAAAAAATTGGTCATCATTTTAGGGTTACCATAACTATTAAGAAATTTGGGAGTTGCAAAATTCATCATTAGCAATTCAAAGATTTACGAGAATCCAAATAATTATCTATCAATCAGTATTTCTGATAACCTTGCTGAAATAACAAATAAAGTAATTAGTATAAGATGTAACTGTTCCTTTAACTGCTCAGCAATGAGTTTGATGTTCTACCTTGACTTTATTCAACACAGGTGGCTCCTGCAGAGTTAGAAGACTTACTGAGAAAGCACCCAAATGTAATGGATGTAGCAGTCATTGGGTTACCAGACGAGAGAGCTGGTGAAGTACCGAGAGCGTATGTTGTGTTAACACCTGGATCAGAGGTAACTGAGGATGCCATTGCAGACTATGTTGCAAAGGAAGTTGCTCCTCACAAAAGGCTTGTAGGAGGAGTTTGTTTCACAGACAAAATTCCAAAATCAGCCACGGGGAAAATACTTAGACGAGAACTGAAAGCAGAAGCTCTGAAACATATTTAAGTCTAAAGAAGCATTTTTGTAAATGCAGCTTTGTTTACAATGCAATGCACAACTACAATGCAAATTATGTTAGTGACTAAATGCTTTTATTAGCAAAACATTGTAGTATAAGTCAGGATTTGTATTTCTCAATGAATTTTTTATTTTTATTTTTGCTGGCAGTGAATATTTGCAGCTGATATTGTGAAGTGTTTATTTTGCTTCCTTCTTTTTGGTCAACATATTGCAGTATCATTATAAGTATAAAAAAAAAAAACATTTTATTTTAATAATATGTAATATTGCTAGCTAAGAAGGCAAAATCATTAATTACTCACCTGTGAATGATACAAAAATAAAGTTCAAAATATAGATTACACATTTCAGCATAGTCTCTATTCATTTTTAAAATTAGCTTCATTATTATTGGATGGGGATATTTACTGCCAGCTCAGAAAAAGCAGAACTACTAATCAATAAGTCCACAGAAGTTTACCTTAGAAACTTGAATGTATAGTTCTGTAGGCTGATGTTTTTAAATAGGACAGTAGATATTTTAGTCAGCAATAAAAGGGATAAATAAATTATTTACAAGGAAGAAACCCTGCAGGAAATAGGAGCTATGAAATATAACAGATAGGAAAGTCGTTCACTCCGTTTATATATCAATTTTAATATTGTAAAATTTTATCTTCAGCAGGCAATGCATTAATGAGATATGGGGAGAAATTTTTAATTACAGGTAGTGCTCATGTTACGAACGGGAACCATTTTTTACAATGCGTCGAGTTGATTTTCGTCGTAAGTTGGATTTGTGTACATAACAGTTTAAGTACATACTTTGCCATTGTTCCTGCTAGCACAGTAAAGCCTTCTGTCAAGCCCTTTAAAGTAAATTTATTGGGCTCTGGGGTTGTGGTGTCATCCTCTTGCAATTGTCTGGCTCTCTAGCTCAATGAGGTTTTCAGGAAAAAAACTCATCTCTATGAGATGCCAGGAGCTCGGTGACATCATCAGCATCCACCTAGTCATCCAGTTGTTACTAGTCAACAACCTTCTTGTTGACTATCTCCATAAAGCCAAAGAAATTGCTGACAAACGGGGCAAAGCTTCTTCCAGACACCATGCATGTCTGGTTGCCTCCACTCATCCCAAGATTCAGCAATGTTCTTGATGGCATTTTGGATGTTGTAAGACTTCCAGAACATCTTGAGGGTTATGTCCTCCTTCTCTGTGTCCTCCAAAGCCATAGAAATTGTCCTACGGAAGTAGTAGACCTTGAAAAAAGCAATTACCCCTTGGTCCATAGGCCGAGTGTTTTTCCTTCGACCTAGCGCTGTAGATCTGGTTCGGCATAGGCTACCAGAATAAGTCTCTCGTCCACATTGGAGACTTGTTCAACAAAAAATGAACCTTCCCTAATAATCTCAGCCAATGCATCAAGGAAATCATTTGCCTGCTTCATTATCAGCACCAGCAGCTTCACCTTGCACCTTAAGGTAATACAATTTGGCATGATTCTTCCTGGACAGACAGTTTTCAACTATGAGCATGCTTGGTACCAGCAGGAGCACAAAGTGCCGAAACTTCCTGGATGGACAGTTTTCAACCATGAGCATGCTCGGTACCAGCAGGAGCAAGAAGTACCGATACTTCTTTGGACGTACAGTTTTCAACCATGAACATGCTTGGTACCAGCAGGAGCAAGAAGTACCGATACTTCTTGGAAGGACAGTTTTCAACCATGAGCATGCTCGGTACCAGTAGGAGCAATTAGTGTCGATACTTCTTCATGGACGGACAGTTTCAACCATGAGCATGCTCGGCACCAGCAGTAGCAAGAAATGCCAATACTTCTTCCTGGACGGAGAGTTTTCAATCACGAGCATGCTCGGTACCAGTAGGAGCAAGAAGTACCGATACTTCTTTGGACGTACAGTTTTCAACCATGAGCATGCTCGCTACCAGCTGGAGAAATAAGTGCGATACTTCTTCCTGGACGGACAGTTTCAACCATGAGCATGCTTGGTACCAGCAGGAACAAGGCGTGCTGATACTTCTTCCTGGAGGGACAGTTTTCTGCACAAACCTGTCCTGTTACGAGATAACACACAGGTAGGGCAGTGTGTGCCAATACTACTTAATGTGGGACAGTCTCAGCACATGCTGCTTCTCATTCATGAGCACTGGTCTCATCTGTACTGAGTACCAATATTCTTCTCAAGAATGGGAACATACATCTCCTCGAGAACGAAGCGAGAAAGTAATAGGATCCCTCTCCCAAGTGGAACATTCTCGGTATAGCACAATTTCTCCCATGAGGAGAGAAACTTTTGAAGTCACGCATACGCAACTCTTCGATCAGTCTTTGCGGACAACGTTGATGATGTCATGCTCTTGTTCTTAAGAAGTTTCAGCGAGGACTAATGAAGATGAGGCTGAATAAAGAGGGAAGAGAAAGTACAATCAGGTGAGATCTTAACACCTTTCCTCAGACTGAGCACCAGCAACATTAAAGGAAAACCTACTTCCTTAGGTTTACATTGTTGTTGACAGGTCACACTTAACAGGGATAGAACAGCAACAGACATGCTGCCAGACAAGACAAGTGCATTCGATAACAGCAGAAACTGTCTCAAATTTACAGTTATCAAGAAATACTGCATATTTGTGTCTTCAATATCCATCAAACATGAACTGTCGGCGTATAAAGATGAAAATAACCAGATTACGAGGCAGCAGATTAGTACATGTGTATTGAAGTGTGGCCAAAGTCAAAATGAGGGTTGGCCTACCTCTACTTAGCAAGGCCCAATCTCCAGCATTTATGTTAACCTTGCTGAAAGTTTAAACGGCCGTTCCAGCTTCGCTGAAATCATACTCCCATTAGGAACGATGATTTGAATTAGTGTAGGAACAAATGATTATTCAGATATTGGCATGCACAATAAATTTCCTAGAAAAGCTCTAATAGGGTTTTGATTGGTAATAGGGTTTTAGATGGCAACAGGCAAAACAATAATTTATAAAAATCATATCGGAAATATCAGTCAGAAACTCAGCATACTATGCTTACTACAAAGTACTATTAAGGTAAAAAAAATGTAAGTACCCTTTTCTATTGTCATTAGTTGTGTATTAAAAATTGTCCACCTATTGTGTTATAGGCCAGATTATTTTGATATCCTCTAACCTACGACTATCATTTTTTTTTTTTAATCTCTTCTCTTTCATATGACATTGTACCATTTATACAATCTACAGCTTGTACGGAAATGTTTTTTCTGATAAATGTGACGTTACTACCTTAAGGATGAATAACCTAAGTTTACTTAACATGAATGGGTATTAATTGTGACCTCATTGATCTGATTATACTGTATAAAAATACTAATGTTTACATAAAATACACTATTGTAGTATTTTTTTATTTTATCAACTAAACTTCCAAACCAGGTAACAGTGGTAATATAGATATATTTTTTATATAAAACAACTAATGTCATACATTAATCTTGTACTCTAAGTACATCATATTATCATATTCTTGAATAACATATTTCAGTTTCTTGCTTACCGCTATTACATCATCTTTGTTTATATCACAGTAAGTCATACATCGGACAACTGAATCCGAAATTGGCATCATTAACACAGCTATTTTTTCACCAAGATCCTCATATTCTCTGTCTGGTACCTGTAAATAAAGTGCAAAGCAGAACAAATTAGATCAATAGTTTGTATGGCTTAATAAAAACAAACCTTTTGAGATTTTAATGTTTATGTCTGGCACCTAGTAATAAAGATGGAAATAAATGTTTGTTTTACAGATACAATCCTTTTTACTTGAACATATATGACTGCTAGCCACATGAGGAATTTATATAGAAAAGGATACCTGTATTTCCACTCAAGTATCCTACTGTTGGGAGGAAGCTTTCCCATTTAAAAAATAAAATGATTAAATTAATGGTGTTGAAATTATAGTACAGTACTAACAATAGAATACAAGGCTATCAATAAGAAAATGACAATACAGTAAAAGTTTTTTTCATATAAACAAAAATATAAGACAAATTTGAAAGTAATTTGTGTTTTTCCTAACCATACTAACTTGAGCTCTTTACTATGGATTTATTGTTCCCGCTTGCTGGAAAACGAGCCATAAAATTTTAAGGCGAGGTAAACAACCCTAGACCAACCACCCTGCTCACACACTCAGCTAGACTGCATATCCTCTTTCAATACTGGCATGTCTTTCTAGAGGGGACAGGTTATGGCAGGCCAAGTATGAGAAAAGAGTGCAAGTTTATATGATTATTCCAAATTTGTAAGTTGTTCCTATACAAATACAAGCTCTTTGCTCAACTGTGGAGACTCGCCCTTAGGGTGGTGGAAGTACAAAACTCAACTGGATGGGAACTTGACCAGGGGTGTGGCTCTGAGCTCATGTGAGAATGAGAGGGGCACCCATGTTACCGCAATAGCGGTTGAAGTGTATGGAAACTTTCACCACTGTGACTTAACCAGATAAGAATATCGGAGTGTGTAGCACTCCTCTCACTTAACCTAGACAGTGGCCGCCTCCTTTTTGCGGGGAGGATGGGGACATAACAAAATATATAACCTATTTCAGGATACATAAGGGAAATGGGTATTACCTGCAGTTGGAGGTATACAGAATTGTCTAGATGCTGTATCCCGAGGAAGATGAAGGAGGAAACGGTCAGTCCTTCTGTCCATTCATCCCAGACTAACACTGGGTATCGTCCACCCTTGACCAATTGCTACTTACCCTATAAGTGTGTCAAGGTAGCTTACACCACTTGTTGTGCCACCAAGGAACCTATGGAGGAGGTATCCAGGTTCCTGTAGATTATGTCTTGCAGGTAGTGAGCTGTGAACAACTTCTGATGCTTCTAGACACCCGTTCGTAAAACCTGCTCCACATCATAGTTTGTCTTATATGCTTGGGATACTGTATACTGATGCCCTTAACAACATGAGCTCTGGGACTGCGACCTTTTGGGGGGAGAGCCAGGATTCAGCGCTCATTCGATTACCTAGCAAATCCATGTAGAGATCAGGTTCTTTGTAACTCTCCTTTTGGCCATGCCCATGCTAAAGAAAAGAAAAAATGGTTTGACGTGTGGCCAAGCTCCAGATGTTTGTTTAAGATAGTGCCTCAGAGCTCTCACAGGACACAGTAACAGTTGATCAAGATCATTGATTACATGATGAAGACTTGAAATCCGGAAGGTCCCAAATGTTGGGTTAGCTACAGCTGGATTCTGAAGCTTAACAACAAACTAAGTCATTTAGTTGAGCATTACCTGCCACCATCCTCTTGAATGGGCTGCGTTGTAGGAAAAACCATGCAACTTGCAGACCCATTTGGCTAAGCTCAGGGCAAAGAGGAAAACCGTCCTAAGGGTCAGGTCACGATCTGAGGACTGATGCAGCGGATTGTAACGCTCGCACTACATTCCAAGGTGATGATCTAACTTTCAACTGAAGGCAAGTAAGCTCAAAACTCCTCATAGGGAGAGAGAATTCTGTCAAGAAGGAAATGTCAACTATATTCAGTCTAGAGACAAGGGTCAAATTATTTCAGTGCCGAGATCAAGCAGAGTTTTTCCTACCTGAGGTACAGCAGGAACTCTTACTATCAAGGAGCAAAATTCCTTTCATGACACCATTCACAAAATATTAACCACTTCCCCTAGTAGACAGCAATAAAAAAACTCAAAGAGGTATCCAGACATCCCTTTCACCACTGCTTGCAAAGAGCCTTTCTGAGCAAGGAGATGTGGATAACCTCCAGGCGTAAAGTTGTAGGGAAGCAACTTCCCTGTGATATATCTACGCGAGGTTGTCCCAAGAGGTCGGGAAGGAGAGGCTTGAAAATCTCTCGGTACCTCTGTGAGTAGAAGTAGAAGGTTCACGAACCATTTTTCTTGCTGCCACACCATAGCCATTAGTCATACAGGTCTTGTAATACCCTTACCTTGTTGATGAGTCTCCTCATCAGACATAAGGGAGGATCATGTACACGTCCAGGTTGTCCCACAGATGTTGAAAGGCCTCCAGAAGAGCTGCCTAGAGATCCGGTACTGGCAAACAGTGCACTGTAAACTTCCTGTTCAGGGACGTTGCGAACAAATTTATAGTTGGTGAACCCCACAAAGCCAAGACAATCTTTGTTGGCTATTCGAGGAAGCAAAGATCACTCACAGCCAACTATCTAACTCTTCCTGCTCAGGTTGTTGGCAAGGATGATTTTCTTGCCTAAAATGAAATGGGCTGATAGGGCGATCAAGTTGTCTTCTGCCCATCTTAGGATTCCTGCAGCTAGATGGGATAGCTGCTATGAAAAAGTACCTTCTTGCTTGTTTAGATATAGCACTTCTGTCGTGTTGTCACCTCAGAGGAGCTGTTGGAAGTGTTTGAGGGCCAGAAAACATGTCATGTGTTGCAACAGGTGAGCCCCCACCCTTTGATGCATCTATGAAGAGCATTAACTCCAGGGAAGGAGAAGAAAGCTCTACTCCCCTGAGTAGGTTGATATCATCTACGCATCAACTCTGGTCTCTCTTTAGCTCCAAAGCCACCAGAACTTGACTAAAAAAATGATACACATTTTCCCATCATCAGAGACTCATGAGCTGAAAGGCCTAGAGTACAGCTAAGAGTTACAGGCAATTGATATTTATCACTGATTCCTTTTCCAACCACCTCCTGAAGCATTCATGAAAAGATACGTGTTAAAAATTTGCTCCCAACAACACTCACTCACCCAAACATAGAAGTTTATTCTGCCATTGCCTTTAGCAAATGCAGTTAACCCTTTTACCCCCAAAGGACGTACTGGTACGTTTCACAAAACTCATCCCTTTACCCCCATGGACGTACCGGTACGTCCTTGCAAAAAACTGCTAATTCCATTTTTTTTTTTTTTGCATATTTTTTATAATTTTCTGAGAAACTTCAGGCATTTTCCAAGAGAATGAGACCAACCTGACCTTTTTATGATGAAAATTAAGGCTGTTAGAGCAATTTAAAAAAATATACTGCAAAATGTGATTGACAAAAAATAACCCCTGGGGGAAATAGCCTGGGGGTAAAAGGGTTAATACTCGATTCTCTTTTCCCATGGAAAAACATGTGAAAGGAACCATTTCTATTCTCAATCCCAAATATAGAATTCTTTGAGTTTGAATGAGAAGAAACCTCTCTCCACACTGACCAAGACTCCTAACCACCACAATAAATACCCGAGCAGTCATACCTTCAGAACTCAATCTTTTCCCAGGTATTGAAAATTAGCCAGTCGTCTAGGTACAAAAGAACTCTTACACCCAGAAATATGAGCCATTTTGAGATTAGAACCATCACCCTCGTGAATACTAAAGGAACAGTCTCCAAGTCCAAAACACAAGCACTTCAATTGATAAGTTTCACAATTGTCCAAAAACAAAAGGAGTTTCTTTGATTCCAGATGAATGAGAATATGAAGATAAGCCCTTTCCTTTCTGCCCCCAGGATTGTACAGGGAGTTTCCAACAAAAGCTTGGTGAGAACTGTACTGTAAATTTGTTTAGAGTTGAGACATCCAGAACTGGTCTCTAATCCCCACTGCCTTGAGCAGTAGGGACATGTTGTAAAACCCTGGAGAGATCTAAAACTTCCTCTCATCACTTTCTTCTTTAGAAGTTTTGCAAACTCTAACTTCAAAATATGGGCTTGAAAAAGGAAAGGGGTTCCTTTCAGAGGAGGATAAGAGGACTTCGATATTCTCTTACTAATGACAAAACCTACGGCTTAGGCCGAGAGTTTTCCTAAACCTGATCAAACTGGGAAGGGCTTCTATTAAACCAAAATTTGAAGCCTTATCACTGTTTCAAAAGGACTTCCTTGGAGGTACAGCAAAATAGTCTTAACCCTTTTACCCCCAGAGTATTTGGAAATTTCCAACCCTTAACCCCCAAGGGGTTATTTTTTTTCAAGCACATTTTGCAGTATATTTTTTTAAAATTGCTCTAACAGTCTTAATTTTTGTCACAGAGAGGTCAAGTTGGTCTCATTCTCTTGGAAAATGCCTGAAGTTTCTCAAAAAATTATCAAAAATATGCAAAAAAAAATTATAAATAGCAGTTTTTGGCAAGGACGTACCGGTACGTCCATGGGGGTAAAGGGATGAGTTTTGTGAAACATACCAGTACGTCCTTTGGGGGTAAAAGGATTAAGAAGAGGGAGACATGACAGTAGGGGAAAAAGCAGGCCTTTACTTAGGATTCTGGAGGCCACATGTTTTACAGCACTATCAATCCTATTTTGATCCAAATTGGGTCCCAATAATGGAGAGGTAATCTGTGATTCTGGGCCGTAAATAAAATGCCCAAACCATACAGGAACACAGTTGTTCACAATGCTTTTTTTCAAAATTCCCTAATACTGCACATGTTTATAGGGAACTATCAGAAATTGTTCTATCTGAACAAGCAGTTATCTAATATAACAGTAATATCCTGGTGACCAGCAAAATTTTGTTTTGCTAAGAGTTGAAATAACCCCTAATATAAAATATGTAAGAGAGCATTTCCAATAAACTCCTTATTTTATTATCAATCGACAACACTGATCAACCAACTTGAAAAATGATATTTTGATTATAAAATAAATTTTTTAATATACTTACCCGGTGAATATATAATAGCTGACGTCTCGGACGGCTCGACAGAAACACAAAAACTCGAGAGCGATTGCCATGAAGGTTGCGGGTGTGCCCACCAGCGCCGACTATCGGCCAGATACCGCATATACATGTAAACAGCTCCAGTTCTTCTCATCCCGCTGGGTCTCTATCGGGGAGGAAGGGAGGGCCTTTAATTTATATATTCACCGGGTAAGTATATTCAAAAATTTATTTTATAATCAAAATATCATTTTTAAATATTAAACTTAGCTGGTGAATATATAATAGCTGATTCACACCCATGGTGGTGGGTAGAGACCAGTATTAATACAATAAAGGCGTATATGCTTAGAGTTTTTGACAGTTATATCATAACAAAACCCAAATAAATATAGGTACCTGGTAAGGAAGCCGACTCTGACGATTACTCTGCCTTGTTAGTCCGCTTTCCTCACGAAGCCCAGCCATCCTCTCAGGATGCTGAAAGACTCCCAGGAGCTGTTGTATCCAGGGCGACAACCCATACAACAGGACCTCATCAAAACCCTTAATCTGGGCGCTCTCAAGAAATGACATTTGACCACCCGCCAAATCAAAAAGGATGCGAAAGGCTTCTTAGCCTTCCGTACAACCCAAAACAAGATTAAAAACATTTCAAGAGAAGATTAAAAGGATATTGGAATTAAGGGAATGTAGTGGTAGAACCCTCACCCACTACTGCACTCGCTGCAACGAATGGACCCAGTGTGTAGCAGTCCTCATAAAGAGTCTGGACGTCTTTTAAGTAAAATGAAGCGAACACCGACTTGCTCCTCCAAAAGGTCGCGTCCATAATACTTCATAGAGATCTGTTTTGCTTAATGGCCACGGAAGTTGCTATAGCTCTTACTTCGTGCGTCTTGACCTTAAGCAAGCAACGATCTTTTTTACTCAAGTGAGAATGAGCCTCTCGGATTAAAAATATAATAAAATACGATAAAGCATTTTTAGACATAGGCAATGAGGGCTTCTTAACTGAGCACCACAAGGCCTCAGATCCACCTCGTAAGGATTTGGTACGAGCTAAATAAAACTTAAGAGCTCTAACTGGACACAGTACTCTTTCAAGCTCGTTGCCTACGATCTCTGACAGGCAAGGTATATCAAACGACTTAGGCCAAGGACGAGAAGGCAGTTCATTTTTGGCCAAGAAACCAAGCTGAAGTGAACATGTGGCTTTATCTGTAGAAAAGCCGATGTTTTTACTGAAGGCATGGATCTCACTGACCCTTTTAGCCGAAGCCAAGCACACTAAGAAAAGCGTCTTGAAGGTGAGATCCTTCAGGGAGGCTGAATGTAATGGCTCAAACCTGTCGTACATTAGGAACCTTAGGACCCCGTCTAAGTTCCATCCAGGAGTTGCCATACGACGCACCTTAGAGGTCTCGAAGGACTTAAGGAGATCTTGGAGATCTTTATTATTGGACAGATCTAAGCCTCTATGTCTGAACACAGAAGCCAACATGCTCCTGTAGCCCTTAATAGTGGGAGCCTGATAGGGAGCGAACATTTCTCAGATGTAGGAGAAAGTCTGCAATTTGGGCTACAGAGGTACTGGAAGAGGAAATGGATGATGACTTGCACCAGTCTCTAAAGACTTCCCACTTCAACTGGTATACCTTGATGGTAGAAGCTCTCCTAGCTCTCGCAATCGCTCTGGCTGCCTCCTTCGAAAAACCTCGAGCTCTTGAGAGTCTTTCGATAGTATGAAGGCAGTCAGACGAAGCGCGGGGAGGCTTTGATGAAGATTCCTTACGTGGGGCTGCCGTAAGAGATCCATCCTTAAAGGAAGACTCCTTGGAACGTCTACCAGCCATTGAAGTACCTCTGTGAACCACTCTCTCGCGGGCCAGAGGGGAGCAACCAACGTCAACCTTGTCCCTTCGTGAGAGGCGAACTTCTGCAGTACCTTGTTGATGATCTTGAACGGCGGGAATGCGTACGTGTCCAGGTGAGACCAGTCCAGTAGAAACGCATCTATGTGGGCCGCCTCTGGATCTGGGACTGGAGAGCAATAGGTCGGGAGCCTTTTGGTCAACGAGGTGGCAAAGAGGTCTATGGAGGGTTGACCCCAAGTCACCCAAAGACTCTTGCACACGTCCTTGTGGAGGGTCCATTCTGTGGGGATCACCTGACCTCTCCGACTGAGACAGTCTGCCAAGAAGTTCAAGTCCCCCTGGATGAATCTTGTCAACAGGGAGATGCCTCGATTTTTTTACCAGATGAGGAGGTCCCTTGCGATGACGAACAGTGTGTGGGAGTGAGTGCCTCCTTGCTTGGAAATGTACGCCAAGGCTGTGGTGTTGTCCGAATTGACTTCTACCACTTTGTTTCGAAGAATGCTCTCGAAACTCGTCAAGGCCAAGTGAACCGCTAACAGCTCCTTGCCGTTGATGTGCATGCTCTTCTGATCCGACGTCCAAAGACCCGAACATTCCAGACCGTCCAGAGTCGCTCCCCAACCCAAATCCGACGCGTCTGAGAACAACACGTGGTTTGGGTTCTTGACCGCCAGGGACAGACCCTCTCGCAGACTTATGTTGCTGTCCCACCAGTTCAGGCACGTTTTTACTGGCTCGGAGACCGGGACTGACACAGCTTCCAAAGTCTTGCTCTTGTTCCAGTGTGAGTCTAGATGGAACTGGAGAGGGCGAAGGTGAAGTCTCCCTAGTGAGACAAATTGCTCCAGGGATGACAGAGTCCCTAAGAGGCTCATCCAACTTCTCACTGAGCAACGGTCTTTTTTCAGCATGAGGCGGACTTTGAGCAGGGCTTGCTCTATCCTGGTGGCAGACGGAAAAGCCCAAAAAACTAGACTGCGAATCTCCATCCCCAAATAGAGAATCGTCTGGGAGGGATTCAGTTGAGACTTTTCTAAGTTCACCAACAGTCCCAACTCCTTTGCCAGACCCAACGTCCAGTGAAGGTCCTGCAGACAGCGATGACGGGACGATGCTCTGAGAAGCCAGTCGTCCAAGTACAGGGAGGCTCGAATTCCCGATAAATGAAGGAATTTTGCCACATTCCTCATGAGCCTCGTAAACACGAGAGGAGCAGGGCTGAGGCCGAAGCACAGTGCTCGAAACTGGTACACCACATTCCTGTAAACAAACCTCAGATACGGTTGAGAATCTGGGTGAATAGGAATGTGGAAGTACGCATCCTGCAGGTCGAGAGAGACCATCCAGTCTCCCTCTCTGACCGCTGCTAGGACGGACTTCGTGGTCTCCATCGTAAATTTTGTTTTTATAACAAAAACGTTGAGCGCACTGACGTCCAGCACTGGCCTCCAACCTCCCGTATGCTTTGGGACTAGGAAGAGACGGTTGTAAAATCCCGGTGATTGAAGGTCCGAGACTTTCACCACCGCTCCCTTCTCTAGCAACAGACACACCTGCTGATGTAGAGCTTGTCTCCTTGACTCCTCTCGATACCTGGGAGAGAGGTCTAGAGGAACTGTTACTAGAGGAGGTCTGCGTACAAAAGGTATTTTGTACCCCTCCTTGAGCAACAACACAGACTCTTGGTCTGCACCCCTCTTCTCCTAGGCCTGCCAGAAGCTGTTCAATCTGGCCCCTACCGCTGTCTGAGGACGTGGGCAGTCAGAATCTGCCACGGGAGGACTTGGATCCTCTCCTCTTGCCTCTTTTACCGTCGGCACGAGCGCCTCCCCTGCTGGGGGCTCTGCCACGAAAGGACGGGATAAACCTAGTCGCTGGGGTATCGATCTTGGGCCTCACGACATAAGACGATGAAGAAGCTCCCTTGCGAGCAGAAGTAGCCATCAGGTCGTGTGTATCCTTCTGCACAAGCGAAGCCGCAATGTCCTTGATCAGCTGTTGAGGAAACAAGGCAGCTGATAAGGGGGCAAAGAGAAGCTCCGATCTTTGACAGGGAGTAACTCCTGCCGAAAGGAACGAGCAAAGAGTCTCCCTCTTCTTCAGGACTCCAGACGTAAAGGTAGCGGCGAGCTCATTGGAGCCATTGCGGATGGCTTTGTCCATACAAGACATAATAAGCACGGAAACATCCTGGTCGGCAGACGAGATCTTCCTGCTTAATGCTCCTAGAGACCAATCTAAAAAGTTAAAAACTTCGAAGGCCCTGTAAACCCCTTTAAGGAGATGGTCAAGGTCCGAGGAGGACCAATAAACTTTAGAGCGTCTCATGGCCAGGCGACGGGGAGAGTCTACGAGGCTTGAGAAGTCTCCCTGGGCAGAGGCAGGGACTCCCAAGCCGAGAACTTCCCCCGTGTCATACCAGACGCTCGCTCTAGAAGCTAGTTTAAAAGGAGGGAAAGCAAAGGCCGTCTTCCCCAAACTCCTCCTGGTAACCAACCAGTCGCCTAGCAAACGTAAAGCCCTCTTAGAAGAGCGAGAGAGCACTAGTTTAGTAAAAGAAGGCTTCGAAGCAGCTAGGCCTAGCGCAAACTCTGACGGAGGCGAACGAGGAGCAGAGGTAACAAAATGGTCTGGGAAAAGATCCTTAAAAATCATCATGATTTTCTTAAAGTCCATAGAGGGTTGAGCAGCCTTAGGCTCTTCTCCGTCTGATAAAACACCCAAAGGAATATCAGTAGGCGGAGGATCAGCAACATCCTCATCTGAAGGAACCTCGTCCGACAATTGATGAGTCTCAAGAAAAGGAGAGACCTGCCGCGGTGGCAATGCTTGACAAGCAAAGTCCACACGCAAAGGAGCAGCAGTAGTAGTCAAGGAAGCTACGTCATGTCGCTGCTGAAAGGACTGACCAGCAACAACAACAGGAGTTGATGGACGCTCGACGTCAAGTCGAGACTGCCTTGACTGCCTAGACTGAGCAGTCAAAACAACCCTTGACTGCGGTGCTTGACGCTCAACGTCAAAACAAGGCAACTGAGCTGGTTGGCGAACGTCCTGAACGTCAACACGAGACTGCGGCAGCTGCTGAACGTCAACACGAGGCTGCGGCAGCGGTTGAAAGTCAACACGGGACTGCAGCGAGTGAGGCTCTAAGTCACGTGACTGACGTGACAAACTACCGACATCACGTTTCATAACGTCAAAAGGACGAGTAAAGGCTCGTTTGGGCGGCTGACGGCCAGAGTCTCGATCAGCGTAACGGCGAGGATCATCGTGATCCTGCTCAACGGTATACTCCTCCATCAGGGAGGCAAGCTTAGTCTGCATATCCTGCAGGACAACCCATTTAGGATCAACGGGAGTCGGGACGGGCCGAGACGATGGTAACGTCTGTGACGGCAAAACATTGCCTTTACTGAGACTCTCGGAACCCGTGTTACGCTTACGTTTAATCGGCGAACAGTCTTCCGACGACTGCAAAGGGTCAGAGCTGTCCCAATGGCTACAGCCAGGACGCTGGACCTGTCCTGAAGGGACTGACTTCCGCTTTAAGGGTCTAGAAACCTTGCTCCAAGGTTTCTTTTGCGAGAAGCCTTCGGATGACGAGGAGAAAACAGCCTCGCTCGTCTTATGGTAGGGGCGATCTTGACGAGACACGCCCGATACCACAGAGGGAACGTCTGTTCGTTGGTTTAAAGCCTCTCGTCCCCTTAAGTCCTACAACATTACTTCTACCTGATGCAGGGGAGCCTGAAAGAGGTCTCGGACTAGGAGAACGACAAGCACGAACAGACGAACCCTCGGTCGCAACACTAAAAACACTTTGCGCACTAATCACTTTATCCCACGATTTTCTGATTTGGCACTCTGACACTTTAATAAATTCACATCCGACATGAGTTGATTACGGTCCGATGCTAAGGACTCAACTCTCTCGCCCAAAGCTTGAATGGCAAGCAACATATCCCGCATGGATGGTTCATGAGTGCTAGTAGAGGGTTCAGGAACAACTACTACAGGGGAAGGATTAGGTTCAGGGGCATGGGAGGAGGAAAAATCCAACGACCTAGAGGAGCTTCTCCTCACCCTATCTCTCTCAAGCTTACGAGAAAATTTATCAAACTCTAGCCAGTCGAATTCCGACAAGACCACGCACTCATCACACCGATCTCCTAATTGGCAGGTTTTACCCCGGCAATTAGAACACACGGTATGTGGGTCGAGAGAGGCCTTGGGAAGACGTTTGTTACAATCCCTAGCATTACGTTTGCGAAATTTAGGTCCAGGGATAGGAGAAGGGTCAGCCATATTGAACAGTCAAAGAAAATCCAAAACAAATCCAAAGTCATCAACAATAAACACTATCCAAAAAAGGGTTCAAGAGTTTTAATTGAAGAGAAAAACACCTGCCACTGCGAAAGCTCAAACAACCAAAAAGAAGTACTTCACCAAAAATGATGAAAACTCCAGGTCAACAGCGAGCGGAATCAACTTGTCGACAAGACCGACAGAGAAGAACTGGAGCTGTTTACATGTATATGTGGTATCTGGCCGATAGTCGGCGCTGGTGGGCACACCCGCAACCTTCATGGCGATCGCTCGCGAGTTTTTGTGTTTCTGTCGAGCCGTCCGAGACGTCAGCTATTATATATTCACCGGCTAAGTTTAATATTTAAAAATTTATATTCAAAAATTTTTTTCGTCAACATTAATAAGATTGGGGAGATAACATCTTACCAATAGATGGGACAAAGTATTAACAGACTAAACAACAGATGGGATGAAGTATTAGTAGACTTTTCTTTCATCCAAGATAATTACTTATTCACTTTGAGAAAATATTTTAAAAACTTGGGATATAAGTAATATTAGAATTATTAACTGAATTAGACAGCATCATAATATATCTAGGCAATGACCTTTCATGTTGACAAACAGTGATATATTACCCCTGTTAATTTCTTCTAGATCCACATCACCTTTACCTTCTAGCTCCTACTGTGGTGAAGCAAACAAATTTGCAACTAGGATTTTCCTTGCACCTATGCTAGGCAATGGATTCATTTTGACTGTTAAGGTACTCGCACCTAAATTAACACTAAGGAAAATTCAAGATGTGCTAGTGGCCTAACCTACAGAATTCCAGTGTCATCTGAAACGACTGTCAAAAGTTTTGACAATTTATTCAAAATCTTCGTACCTGGATCTATATGAACCATACAATATGCCGCATTATTAATAATGGTATAAATTGATTGCTCATGAGTTCTTATTTCAGGAAGCCGAGGGATATTAGGACCCAAACTACCAGTCTGATCTTTACCTCCAAATCAAGTAGTTGTAAAAAACTGACCAAATCATGAAAAATAGAAGCAAATGAAGTAATTTGAGAAACCAAGGATCGTGATGAGACTATCTACTCAATACAGTAATGAACTGTTTACCAGAACCCTTACTAATTGGTACACTAGGAACCGCTGGGTAAAACTTGGGAAGTTTGCCTAGGTTTTGGAACAAGGCAGGTTAGGAAAGAATCGCTGCTTTGCCCAAAAGTCCATTATAAATTACCATCCCTACTAGCCTATTATTCTTTGAATTCTCCCTTGAACTAGAAGTTACTTTTCTTTTGAGTTGGGAGTTTCTTAAATAGAATACAAGAGGTATTTTGCGAATGTGAATAACACAACCTGCACAAAAACTAGCAAACCTATATAATAGCTGCTTGATTTAAAAGATTGGGCCTTAATATGAAAGACTCCTTTCCATCAACCTCAGGCATCTCCTGAGAACCATATTAACTATACATAAAAGTTACCAGATTTTGCATACAATATAACGGATTTTGAGCGAAGCGAAAAATCTATTTTTGGGCTCAGGCCATGTCGTCCTGATGGAAGTTTCTAATAGGTAGCTTCCTAGGGTATATTTGACTATATATATATATAATCACAAATTTGATACTATGAATCTTATGATACACAACATGAAGCAATCACTCATACTTACTACTTTCCAATCTTTGACAAAGTTTTTTGGCATTAACTCTAATGTTATCACATTGCAATAAAACCACATTTGTCTGGACACCCTTGAGCTCCACAGTTACTGCACTGCTATGTACCTCAGAAACACCTGTAAAATATAAGAATGATAAGCTCAAATTTGTAAAAATAATAACAAGGTAAAGATCACCTTCAACAGATCCTTATATCAAGGATTAAATCATACAGTCCAGTATCCCAGATGGTCTGTTTGGACACTTGAAACACCTTATATTGTGAGAGGACTTGATTCAATTTTAAAAAAGATATTTTCCATGAGAAGGAAGGATGGCAGCCAACACCAAGCACCAGCTGGGAAGTCTCATCACAATCACTGTTTATTATGCTTTGATGATAAACATTTATATAAATAAGAAATGATAATGGAACTTTGTTTTTATTTCATAATAATAATGATAAGTAATTGTTAATTTATCATGACATAACATTATAGAATGAATTTCTGTGTGGTTAAAATAACCCACTGTCACTTAAATACAGAATGGATAATGAATTACGTCTATATGAGAGAGAGAGAGAGAGAGAGAGAGAGAGAGAGAGAGAGAGGAGAGAGAGAGAGAGAGAGAGAGAGAGAGGGAGAGAGAGAGAGAGAGAGAGAGAGAGAGGAGAGAGAGGAGAGAGGAGAGAGAGAGAAGAGGAGAGAGAGATGAGAGGAGAGAGAGAGAGAGGAGAGGAGAGAGAGAGAGAGAGAGAGGAGAGAGAGAGAGAGAGTGAGAGGAGAGAGAGAGACTTAATTTTCGGACTGATTTGTATATTAGGAAAGTATTTCACATACTGGGACTCATTTCTAACTTCTGAGTTTACATAACATAAATTTTGTATTGTGCATTTAGAGAACAATCTGTACAGTTAACCACCATTATTTATATCAAACAATTGGATGAGGATTTACCCCCTTTTAGTCTGTTGTGTTACATGTTATTTGTAGAAAGTTTTTCTTAAGGCCATACATTTCCATTTAAAAATATTTTGCAGACAATTTAAGGTATCTAAGAATATTGTAAACTTAACTTATTCTCATTAGTCTCACATGCCTCTACAAAAATACTGGGTATTCAACAAAATCTTGGTAACATTTCAAAACATGTTTGCATCTGAATAGGATCCTCCCCTCAATAAACTTTGGCCAAAATTATACATAAAATCTGTAGTGATTTAAATACAAAACTTAAAATTTTCTGATAATGTAGTAACCAAAACCGTAATCTATTTTTAATGTGGAAAAAATTAACATAGCATTTGCACTTCAATTATTTATTTTGCAGGAATGCACTCTATAAATTTTAAGGGTATTGGGGAAAATAATATTTCTTTGGCAGATACAAACCAAAGGCCTTTTAAAGCCTATCCCTCATTCAGGAAGGGACAGGTACTTACAGTCGGAGCAAGATGCTCCACAACTTTCAGCGTTAAGATTGCTCCTAAAATGGCGTACCATTGTTCCATGATTAGTCCTGGACCATGATGAGACAATGGGCTGTATTTAGAAAATAAAATCTTTCAATTAAAACTTTTATAGATTGCTATATCTTCTATTTACCGAGTGCAAAAACCAGTGGAATAGACATCTTAAGGATCTACCGCTGGGATTTTTTTCCACTGGAGGGTGATGTAATAATCACAAGACCAAGTAGCGCATGAACAAAAGCCTGAGTCCAAAATACCACTAAAGACAGTTCCTGATTGTAATAATGTGAATGATGTGATCTAGATTTTGTAAGTAATCAGTGTATGAATATTGTTTGGTATGCTGTCCAAGTTAGTGAATGATAACTGTTATTTATGTTTGGGTAAGTCACGTGACCAGAATGTCTTCCGAATTCTCCCCTGCTCTCCACATGTTGGCTCGTCAACGCTGTATATCTTGTTTAATAAACTTAAGTTAATTACCCTCAGCTTATCAATAAACACCCACAACACTGATACATGCCCGGAGGAAGAATAGAAAAATTTGCAGGATTCTCTGTAATTGTGTGGTTCGAGGAAGGCAGCAGCAGAGTAAAAGTTATATGGCTTGCAGGCGAATAAGCATGAGACCATGACTTGGTCAGAACGATTTTTGAGATGGGAGGGTTCTTCTTGGCTCTATCAGGCAATCAGCTAGTTGCAGAGGTGCTAGCAGCAGGAGTAACTAGAGAAAAAGTGACGTGGCAAGTCAAACCTACTGTACAATGTATACACACTATTGAACACAGTTTTCATAGAAAAAATTGTAATGTGGATAGAGCAACCCTAATAGATAAGAATTGTTTATTGACACTTAATTTAGCGAGAATAAGGAAATAAGGATTCAGGCTCCCATCTTGGTCTTGTGCCTCGCAATATAGTTGTACAGTATATAAGAGTGGGGAAGAGCAAGAGAAGGTGTGGCTTTATTGCTGAGTGAATGGATGACAGGTTAAGAAGTGGAATGGAAGGAGATATAATCTAGGTTAATGTGGGTAAAGGTTAGGTTGGGTAGGGAATGTTGGGCTTTTGTCAGTGCGTATGGGCCAAGGTGTGAGAAAAGTGAAGAAGAGTGGAATGAGTTCTGGAATGAATTAACTAGGTGTGTAGAAGGACTGGGTAGAAGGAATTATGTAGTTGTCATGGGTGACTTGAATGTTAGAGTGGGCGCTGGAGAGGTAGAAGGTGTCATTGGGAGGTATGGCGTACCAGGTGAAAATGAGAGTGGTGAGAGACTGGTAGATATGTGTGTTGAGCAAGAGATGGTGATAAGTTCTAGCTTTTTCAAAAAGAAAGATAAAAACAAGTATACATGGGTAAGAGTGGTAGAAAGGGCGTTAATGGATTATGCGTTGATAACTAAAAGAATGTTTGGAAGATTGAAAGACGTGCACGTGTTTAGGGGTATGGCTAATGGTATATCTGATAATTTTTTAGTGGAAGGAAAATTAGTTGTAGCAAAAGAGTAGGGGAATAGAGTAGGTGGATGCAAAAGGGAGCTAGTGAGGGTTGAAGAGCTAATAAAACCGGGGGTAAAAATGTTATTTTCATTAGTAAAATAAATTTTTGAATATACTTACCCGATAATCATGTAGCTGTCAACTCCGTTGCCCGACAGAATTCTACGGAAGGGATACGCCAGCGATCGCTATACAAGAGGGGGGTGTACTCACAAGCGCCACCTGTGGCCAGGTACTGCAGTACTTCTTGTTGACACCACTTCAATTTTTCCTCGGTCCACTGGTTCTATGGGGAGGAAGGGTGGGTCAATTAAATCATGATTATCGGGTAAGTATATTCAAAAATTTATTTTACTAATGAAAATAACATTTTTCAATATTAAACTTACCCGATAATCATGTAGCTGATTCACACCCAGGGAGGTGGGTGAAAACCAGTGTACATGTATATCAAGAAGCTAAGTATCCCGTATTTCATATTATCAGTTATTCAAAATAACAATGAAATTACAAGTACCTGGTAAGGAAGTCGACTTGAGCCATTACTCTGCCTTAAATAAGTTCGTCTTCCTTACTGAGCGCAGCGTTCCTCTTAGGAGGCTGAACAACTCTAAGGTGCTGAAGTATCAAGGGCTGCAACCCATACTAAAGGACCTCATCACAACCTTTAACCTCGGCGCTTCTCAAGAAAGAATTGACCACCCGCCAAATCAACAAGGATGTGGAAGGCTTCTTAGCCGACCGTACAACCCATAAAAAGTATTCAAGAGAAAGGTTAAAAGGTTAGGGGATTATGGGAATGTAGTGGCTGAGCCCTCGCCTACTACTGCATTCGTTGCTACGAATGGTCCCAGGGTGTAGCAGTACTCGTAAAGAGACTGGACATCTTTGAGATAGAATGATGCGAACACTGACTTGCTTCTCCAATAGGTTGCATCCATAACACTCTGCAGAGAATGGCTCTGTTTGAAGGCCACTGAAGTAGCCACAGCTCTCACTTCATGTGTCCTTACCTTCAGCAAAGCAAGGTCTTCTTCCTTCAGATGAGAATGTGCTTCTCTAATCAGAAGCCTGAATAGTAAGAAACTGAGTTCTTAGAACTTGGAAAAGAAGGTTTCTTGATAGCACACCATAAGGCTTCTGATTGTCCTCGTAAAGGTTAAGACCTTTTTAGATAGTACCTAAGAGCTCTAACTGGGCAAAGTACTCTCTCCAGTTCATTCCCCACCAAGTTGGACAGGCTTGGGATCTCGAACGACTTAGGCCAAGGACGTGAAGGAAGCTCGTTTAGCAAAAACCGAGCTGCAAGGAACATGTAGCCGTTTCAGATGTGAAAACAATGATCCTGCTGAAGGTGTGGATCTCACTTACTCTTTTAGCTGTTGTCAAGCACACGAGGAAAAGAGTTTTTAATGTGAGGTCCTAAAAAGAGGCTGATTGGAGAGGTTCAAATCTTGATGACATAAGGAACCTTAGGACCACGTCTAGATTCCAGCCTGGAGTGGACAACCGACGTTCCTTTGAGGTCTCAAAAGACCTAGGGAGGTCCTGTAGATCTTTGTTGGTGGAAAGATCCAAGCCTCTGTGGCGGAAAACCGCTGCCAACATACTTCTGTAACCCTTGATCGTAGGAGCTGAAAGGGATCTTACTTTCCTTAGATATAACAGGAAGTCAGCAATCTGGGTTACAGTGGTACTGGTTGAGGAAACTGCATTGGTCTTGTACCAGCTACGGAAGACTTCCCCTTGAGACTGATAGATTCTGAGAGTGGATGTTCTCCTTGCTTTGGCAATCGCTCTGGCTGCCTCCTTCGAAAAGCCCCTAGCTCTTGAGAGTCTTTCGAAAGTCTGAAGGCAGTCAGACGAAGAGCGTGGAGGTTTGGGTGTACCTTCTTTACGTGAGGTAGACGTAGAAGGTTCACTCCTAGAGGAAGAGTCCTGGGAATGTCGACCAGCCATTGCAGTACCTCTAAGAACCATTCTCTCGCGGGCCAGAGCGGAGCCAACCAACGTCAGCCGTGTCCCTTTGCGAGAGGAGAACTTCTGAAGTACCCTGTTGACAATCTTGAACGGCGGGAATGCATACAGGTCGAGATGGAACCAATCCAGCAGAAAAGCATCCACGTGAACTGCTGCTGGGTCTGGAATCGGAGAACAATACAACAGGAGTCTCTAGGTTATCGAGGTAGCGAACAGATCTATGGTTGGCTGACCCCACAGGGCCCAAAGTCTGCTGCAAACATTCTTGTGAAGGGTCCACTCTGTGGGGATGACCTGACCCTTCCGGCTGAGGTGATCTGCCATGACATTCATACCGCCCTGAATGAACCTCGTTACCAGCGTGAGCTTTCGATCTTTAGACCAGATGAGGAGGTCCCTTGCGATCTAGAACAACTTCACGAAAGAGTCCCTCCCTGCTTGAAGATGTAAGCCAGGGCTGTGGTGTTGTCAGAGTCCACCTCCACCACTTTGTTAAGCTGGAGGGACTTGAAGTTTATCAAGGCCAGAAGAACCGCCAACAACTCCTTGCAATTGATGTGAAGTGTCCTTTGTTCCTGATTCCATGTTCCCGAGCATTCCTGTCCGTCCAAAGTCGCACCCCAGCCCGTGTCTGATGCGTCCGAGAGGAGAAGGCGGTCGGGTTTCTGAACAGCCAAAGATAGACTTCCTTGAGAAGAAAGCTGTTCTTACACCACGCGAGAGAAGACCTCCTCTCTTCGGAAACAGGGACTGAGACCGTCTCTAGCGTCATGTCCTTTATCCAGTGAGCAGCTAGATGATACTGAAGGGGGGGAGGTGGAGTCTCCCTAACACGATGAACAGGGCCAGCGATGAAAGTGTCCTTGTTAGACTCATCCACTACCTGACTGAGCATCGGTTCCTTCTCAGCATGCTCTGGATGCATTGTAGGGCTTGGAAGATCCTTGGGGCCGACGGAAAAGCCCGAAAAGCTCGACTCTGAAGATCCATACCCAGGGAGACAATGGTCTGGGATGGGACGAGCTGAGACTCCTCAAAATTGACCAGGAGGCCCAGTTCCTTGGTCAGATCCATAGTCCATCTGAGAATCTCCAGACAGCGACGACTTGTGGGAGCTCTTAAAAGCCAGTCGTCTGACGGAGCCGGACACAAGATCATGGTACTGCTGCACAGTCTGTGAACTGTCAACCATGGGGAAGCGAGGAAGTACAGTGACAACCCGAAGCTGTCTAGACTGTCTGGGTCGTACAGACAACTCCTCATCGGGTTGCTGAGGTTGCCGCACTGCGTCACAACAAGTCACTTCTGTTGGTTGTTGAACGTCTTCCCAGTGACACACTGACTCCGTAAACAAAAAAAATCCTCTAACAAGGACTAAGCTTGGACTGCATGTCTTGCAACACAGCTCAAGGTCTATGGGAGCAGGTGTGGTAACAGACGGGGTTAGCGACTGAAGTGGAACCATTACCTTCCCTGGGAGCATGTTATGCTTAAATAAAAGTCCATAGGAGGCTACGCAGCTAAAGGCTCCTCTCCAAATGACAGAGTCCTCAAGGGAATATCAGAAGGAGGGAGAAAAGCACTTTCTCATCTACAGGGACCGTATCCGAGAAAAGCTAAGTTCTCTCAGTGAGGGTTTCACTGGTGCAAAAGCAGCAGACTAGAAGGCAACGTTATGAAACTGCTTGACAGTCTAGTGAGTTGGCAACAACCAAAGATGTGTGACTGAGAAGCATGCGGTAAGGTATGCAGAGCATGTTGTATGCAGAGCATGCTGTATGCAGAGCATGCTGTATGCAGAGCATGCTGTATGTAGAGCATGCTGTAAGGTAAGCAGAGCGTGTTGCATGGCGTGTAACATTTCTCAGAAATTCCATGACCAGTGCTAGAGTGAGTAATATCGCATTACCGTCCATTGAAAGTGCACGTGCCGAGGGAATTGATTTAGACTGTTTTGTTGATGAATTTGATAGCCGGCATGATAATCGTAGAATTAAGCTACACTAAATGTACTATAATCTACTTCACCTCAGGAAAGGGAAACTCGCCCTGTTGGCAACACTGCATTACTTCATGCATGCTTGCATGGGGTTTAATATCAACATAATATTACCTTACATTCATAACTCATGATTCATTTGTTTAGAAGATATTTTTGCCATATTTTGCGATTTGTTAAAAATATATTGCAAGGAATACATATATATTTTTATATAAGTAATACAAATAACCTCCATTATCATAATGTTTGTGTAGGCATACATGTATATGATTACAAATGCAAGTTATGAAAGTAATGAGGTGTTATTATTGTCATTTGTTATTCCCAAGTTGAATGGGAAGAAGCTCAAGTTGAGGAAAAAATGGCAGATGCATGCGTTGAGGTGGCTGACTCATAGCATGAGGTTGTTGCCTCAAGAGTTGCGCTTGCTGTAAGGGTTGCGGATGCGCAGTAGCAGGTTCCTGAGGAACGAGTTAAGGTTCCTGAGGTGTGAGCTGCGAGAGTTGAGGTAGCGGCTGCGCAGAACGCAGTTCTTGTCTCGCGAGTTGAGGTTCCTGAGGTGCTAGCCTAAGGAGTTGAGACTCTTGCCTTGAGGAGGGTTTAGGTCGCTGCAGCGAGTGCTGAGGTGGCTGCCTCATTGATGGAAGAGGTTGTCGTACCTCAAGAGATTGTTGCCTCGCTGGTGGAACCGCAAGCGGAAGCGGAGGAAGTAAGGCATAAGACTCCTGCTCCCATTGCTGAGGTTGCCTTAAGGAAGGTTAAGGTTGCTGCACAACGCTGGTAACTGGCAACTCAGAACGCGGTAAGGTAGCCTGAGGAACCTCAACTTCGTACGCCTGGCAGACTGGACTGCGGTGAGGCGGAGCTCTCGCAGGAGGAGGCGGAGGTTGCTGCACACCGCTGGTAACTGGCAACTCAGAACACGGTAAGGTAGCCTGAGGAACCTCAACTTCGTACGCCTGGCAGACTGGACTGCGGAGAGGCGGAGCGTTCGCAGGAGGAGGTGTAACCTTCTCAGCCTGAAACTCACGCATTAAGACCGCAAGCTGCGACTGCATGGACTGCAGCAAAGTCGTCTTGGGATCAACAGACGATAAGGTCTGTTGAGGCAAAGCCTTAATAGAAGATGAGGTCTGTTGAGGCATCGCCTTACCTCTCTTAGGAGGTGTGCAGTCACCTGATGACTGAGGAGAGTCAGAGCTAACCCAATGACTGCATCCGGGTTGTTGAACTCTAACTTCGTACGTCTGGCATAGGTCTGGACTTTACGTTTAAGAGGTCTTGAGACCTGAGACCAGCGTTTTCTCCCCGAAATTTCTTCTGCAGACGAGCAAAATAAGGGCTCAATCGTCTGCGGGTGGGAGTGACGGTCTCTGTAAGACACGCCCGCAACCACCGAGGATACTTCTGTGCGCCGATTAAGGCCTGCCGAACCCTTTTGCCCTTCGACATTGCTTCTCCCCTGGGCTTGGGAGCTTGCAAGAGGTCCCGGACTGGGAGGACGACTGGCACGCACAGAAGTACCCTCACGCACAACACTGACACACTTTGCGCTAATCACTTATCACTTTTGATTTTCTGTTTGCACTTATTTCACTGAACTCGAAACTTTAAGTGGTTTGTACCTGAAACACGCAATTCTATCCTTTCTCAAAAGTTAGTAATTGCGAAAACAGAATTACAATGTAACAGAAAAATCTAATGAAAGATAAATAATTCAGTGGCTGGAAAGAGACTAAACACTAGATCAAATAAACTACGTTTAAAATCTCTCACCGCATAAAGCTTGAGAACAAGAAAAAACTCTAGAAACGTTTACCTTCTTCCCCTAAAGAGACTAGGGAGAAGAGCAAAAACGATAACAACGTTACTCGCTTGAACGAAACGTTTATCCTCCTCTTTCTCCCTCCGTCTCTATCTCTCTCTCTCTCTCTCTCTCTTGACTTAGAACCTGAGAGAAGAGCCCAATCATATACATATCGTTAAAACATATTATTGTTAAAGGAAAATATTTCCCAAAATGAAAAGTTCCTTTATTAGAATTAAAACCATTAAGTTAAGAAAGAATGAACAAAACGCTAGACACGGTTACTCTTACTGCAACGTGACACCGTGAAAATTCTCTCTCTATCGTAACGATAGAGCGCAAGTTGAACGTTCTGAACGTCAACAACTGCAGAGACAAAACAAAACGTTAGTTCAACTTTGAAAACAGTACGAGACTATCAAAGAAATTCTTTCAAAAACATTAAAATAGCATAATATGTTAACAGGTAAAACCGAAATGACGGGCTCAATGTTAATTAACTTCGGTACCAAGAAAAGACCGCCTACTATTAGGAAAGGTCGAATATAAACAAATATAAAAATTAATTTTAATAAGTTTATAATAAAAGGAAGTTAATCGAAGAGGCCTATAAAAGGCGGAGAGATATAAAATAAATCTATAACTTTTGTTAAGCAAAATTAAGAAAGAGAGTCTATACTCTCTTAGACACCAACACTTCCGTCTAAGGGAAGGGACGGCCATTTAAAGATGAAAGAGAGTTCATACTCTCTTCGTCACCATAATTAATCAAATTAATTCCAAAAGTTAGCTAAGCTAATAATAAAACTTCCTGAATAGCGAAAGCTGAAATCTTAGAGCAATACTTCACCAAAAACCGTGAACAAGACTCCAAAATTATAAGCGTATCCATGAACGTCTTGCCGGAAGCACGACAGAGGAAAAATTGAAGTGGTGTCAACAAGAAGTACTGCAGTACCTGGCCACAGGTGGCGCTTGTGAGTACACCCCCCTCTTGTATAGCGATCGCTGGCGTATCCCTTCCGTAGAATTCTGTCGGGCAACGGAGTTGACAGCTACATGATTATCGGGTAAGTTTAATATTGAAAAAGTAAATATCAAGAAAGGTTGAAAATGGCATATGACGAAGTGAAAGTAAGAGAAACTGATAATTTAGAGGAGGAGTGGAAGTTAGTAAAAGAAAATTTTGTTGGGATTGCAAGTGATGTGTGTGGCAAGAAGTTTGTTGGAGGCAGCATGAGGAAGGGCAGTGAATGGAAGAGTGAAGGTAAAAGTGGAAGAGAAAAAGAGGGCTTTTGAAGAATGGCTGCAGAGTAATAGTGTAGAAAAGTATGAAAGATAGAAGGAGAAAAATGTTGAAGTAAAGCACAAGGTAAGTGTGGCAAAGTGGGCAGCTGACCTAAGGTGGGGTAAGGGAATGGGTCATTCATATGAAGAGAATAAGAAGTAGTTTTGGAAAGAAGTGAAGAGAGTAAGGAAGGCTGGTTCAAGAATTGGAGAGACAGTGAAAGATGGAAATGGAAGTTTGTTAAAAGGAGAGGAGGCAAGTAAAAAGTGGGCGGAGTATTTTGAAAGTTTACTGAATGTTAAGGATAATAGGGAGGCAGATATAATTGCTGTTGCAGGTGTTGAGGTGCCGGTGATGGGAGATGAGAATGAGAGAGAGATTACAAGAGAGGAAGTGAGGAGATCACTAGATGAAACGAGAGTAGGAAAAGCATCTGGTATGGATGGTGTGAGAGCTGAGATGTTGAAGGAAGGGGGTGTGACTGTACTTGAATGGTTGGTGAGATTGTTTAATGTGTTTTGTGTTGTCAATGGTACCAGTAGATTGGGTTTGTGCATGTATTGTATCACTATATAAGGATAAGGGATATGTGCATGAGTGTTGTAATTCAAGGGGTATTAGTTTGTTGAGTGTAGTTGGAAAAGTGTATGGTAGTACTGATTAAAAGGATTTAGGATAAAACAGAGAATGCAATCTTAGAAGTACAGTGTGGTTTTAGAAGAGGTAGGGGTTGTATGAATCAGATTTTTATAGTTAGGCAGATATGCGAGAAATATTTAGCAAAAGGTAAGGAGGTGTATGTTGCGTTTATGGATCTGGAGAAAGCG
The DNA here is from genome assembly GCF_036898095.1 of Palaemon carinicauda. Classification (NCBI taxonomy): domain Eukaryota; kingdom Metazoa; phylum Arthropoda; class Malacostraca; order Decapoda; family Palaemonidae; genus Palaemon; species Palaemon carinicauda. The sequence goes on along the minus strand of NC_090735.1, from coordinate 122,831,734 downwards.
TATGATAGAGTTGATAGGGAAGCAATGTGGAATGTGATGAGGTTATATGGAGTTGGTGGAAGGTTGTTGCCAGCAGTGAAAAGTTTCTACAAAGGTAGTAAAGTACTGTATGTGTTAGGGTAGGAAATGAAGTGAGCGATTGGTTTCCGGTGAGAGTGGGGCCGAGACAGGAATGTGTGATGTCGCCGTGGCTGTTTAACTTGCATGTTGATGGAGTGGTGAGAGAGGTGAATGCTCAAGTGCTTGGATGAGGATTGAAGCTGGTAGACGAGAATGACCATGAATGGGAGGTAAATCAGTTGTTGTTTGCGGATGATACTGTACTGGTTGCAGATGCGGAAGAGAAGCCTGGCCGATTAGTGACAGAATTTGGAAGGGTGTGTGAGAGAAGGAAGTTGAGAGTTAATGTGGGTAAGAGTAAGGTTATGATATGTACGAGAAGGGAAGGTGGTGCGAGGCTGAATGTCATGTTGAATGGAGAATTACTTGAGGAGGTGGATCAGTTTAAGTACTTGGGGTCTGTTGTTGCAGCAAATGGTGGAGTGGAAGCAGATGTATGTCAGAGTGAATGAAGGATGCAAAGTGTTGGGGGCAGTTAAGGGAGTAGTTAAAAATAGAGGGTTGAGCATGAATGTATAAGAACGTGATTGTACCAACTGTGATGTATGGATCGGAGTTGTGGGGAGTGAAAGTGACAGAGAGACAGAAATTGAATGTGTTTGAGATGAAGTGTCTGAGGAGTATGGCTGGTGTATCTCGAGTAGATAGGGTTAGGAACGAAGTAGTGAGGGTGAGAGGTAGAGTGGATATGAATGTGTTGAGGTGTTTTGGCCATGTTGAAAGAATGGAAAATGGCTGTCTGCTAAAGAAGGTGATGAATGCAAGAGTTGATGGGAGAAGTACAAGAGGAAGGCCAAGGTTTGGTGGATGGATGGAGTGAAGGAAGCTCTGGGTGATAGGAGGATAGATGTGAGAGAGGCAAGAGAGCCTTGGATGACCGTGGAGGTAGCAGCAGTAGGGGATTCAGCGTTATGAAGCTTCATCTGTGATGGATAACGGGGGAGGGTGGGCTGTGGCACCCTAACAGTACCAGCCAAACTCGGTTGAGTCCCTTGTAATGCTGGGAAGAACGTAGAGAGGAGACGTCCCCATTTTTGTTTCATTTGTTTGATGTCGGCTACCCCCCAAAATTGGGGGAAATGCCTTGGTATATGTATGTATGTATATGAGTGGCTGAAAATGTGCAATATGGTTGTATATAAGAGTGGTTGAAAATGTGGGAGTACAAGGGTTTGCAGCAGAAGTGTCTAAAGTAATATAAGAATCGAGGCTCTACGAGTGATCTTGAATCCGAGAGGCGCCACATAGCATCATAACTCATACCGAATAGTTCACTAGAACACTAGATATCACTTGAAGAGTTAGGCTAGGGTTTGAAACAAGGCAGGTTAGACAGGGATTACCCTGAATGAAAGACTTAATGGTTCTTGGAGCTGTCACTAAAGAAACTACTGGCATTATATTCTTAACAAGCTCATGACTATCAAAACTAAACTCGTTAGGCTGAAGTAAAATCAAAGCCTGGAGTAGTATCATTGTCATTATTCCTTCTATAATCAACTCACCTACTTTCCTCTGGATTTCCCCCAAACTAAAAGTGAGCTTTCTTTTATTTGAACTTTAATCTGATCAGCGTCATGAAACATACTTTCAAAAGAGGAACAGAGAGACCTACACACTCCTCACAAGATTGACCTTGGCATGAGAGACAAAGAGAGTGGATATCACGATCACCAAAAAACAATTACTATGCACAACAATGCAGCAATTGCTAATAAATATGGAACAGATATTTTTAAACCACTAAAATAAGTACATTTGCTCATTACAAAGTCCACAAGAGACTGAAATAGCAATACGACATATGCAGATTCTATAATCTTATTGTTGATAGATGCTGATATGTCTAAATGCTTTCAAAGCACCATTAATATAGAGGAAAGAAAGAAAGAAAAAAAATAAAGGAAATTTCTTGTTCCTAAGAGGTAATATCGGTATTGCAAGCTTCTGGAGATGAAAGCCATAGGAACATAAGGGAAATCATAGGCATAATACGGCTTAAACAAAATGTACACACTTTACATTCATCATCTTGCTGATGAAGACAACCTTTCAGCCAATGAATTTAAAGGAAACTATTCACTGAAAGAGAAGTATAAAACTTATACGATCTTATTCAGTACATCTTACACATTAACCCTTTTACCCCCAGGCTATTTGGAAATTTCCAACCCTTAACCCCCAGGGGGTTATTTTTTTTCCCAGCACATTTTGCAGTATATTTTTTTTAAATTGCTCTAACAGCCTTAATCTTTGTCATAGAGAGGTCAGGTTGTTCTCATTCTCTTGGAAATGCCTGAATTTTCTCAAAAAATTATCAAAAATATGCAAAAAAAAAATTAAGTAGCAGGTTTTCGCAAGAACGTACCGGTACGTCCATGGGGGTAAAGGGATGAGTTTTGTGAAACGTACCAGTACGTCCTTTGGGGGTAAAAGGGTTAACAATGATCAAACTATAAGTATAATTAAAAGTTATTACTTTGCAATACATGAACAAAAGAAATGAAGGCAATCCTTGACCTTCCAAACAGGGAGGAACTGGAACACGAAGCGAGATGGTTACCTACAGGGTACTTAAGGAAACCAAATGTGCATGAATTACTCCTAGGGAACAAGGAAGTGCAGGATTAATTTCTTTGCTACGAAAATTGAGTCTGAGGACTCGTAATACTAGGCAGGCAGTTAATTCTAAAAGCCAGGCCTTCTATGAGGCTCAATATTACACAGTATTCTAGAAGTTTTATTCCAGCTGTTACCAAGGCTGGGAGGAACGTAGAGAGTAGAGGTCCCCTTTTTGTTTTTGTTTCTTTGTTGATGTCGGCTAACCCCCAAAATTGGGGGAAGTGCCATGGTATATGTATGTATGTATGTTACCAAGTTGTGGAATGATCTTCCTAATTGGGTAGTTGAATCAGTAGAACTTCAAAAGTTCAAAGTTGGAGCAAATGTTTTTATGTTGACCAGGCTGACACGAGTCATTTTATAGTTTATATATGACATATCTGTTTTTGACGTTGTTAATAGTTTATATATGACATACCTATTTTGACGTTACTGTTTTTAGAATGATTTATTGTTAATTTGTTCTCATCATTTATTTATTTCCTTATTTCTTTTCCTCACTGGGCTATTTTTCCCTATTCGAACCCTTGGGCTTACAGCATCTTGCTTTTCCAACTAGGGTTGTAGCTTGGCTAGTAATAATAATAAAAATAATACGACATATGCAGATTCTATAATCTTATTGTTGTTAGATGCTGATATGTCTAAATGCTTTCAAAGCACCATTATTATAGAGGAAAGAGAGAAAGAAAAAAAGAAAATTTCTTGTTCCTAAGAGGTAACTTCAGCATTTGCAAGCTTCTGGAGATGATAGCCACAGGAAAATTAGGGAAATCATAGGCATAATACGGCTTAAACAAAATGTACACACTTTACATTCATCTTCCGGATGAAGACAAACTTTCAGCCAATAAATTTAAAGGAAACTATTCACTGAAAGAGAAGTATAAAACTTATACGATCTTATTCAGTACATCTTACATATTAACCCTTTTACCCTCAGGCTCTTTGGAAATTTCCAACCCTTAACCCCCAGGGGGTTATTTTTTTCCCAGCACATTTTGCAGTATATTTTTTTTAAATTGCTCTAACAGCCTTAATTTTTGTCATAGAGAGGTCAGGTTGGTCTCATTCTCTTGGAAAATGCCTGAATTTAAAAAAAAAAAATTATAAAAAATATGAAAAAAAAAATTTCTATGGCATTTTTTTGCAAGGACGTACCGGTACGTCCATGGGGGTAAAGGGATGGGTTTTGTGAAACGTACCAGTACGTCCTTTGGGGGTAAAAGGGTTAATCTGATCAGCAACCATGAAACATACTTTCAAAAGAGGAACAGTGAGGCCTACACACTCCTCATAAGATTGTCCTTGGCATGAGACTCAAAGAGAATGGATATCCGAAGTACTTAAAAACAATTACTATGCACAACAATGCAGCAATTGCTAATAAATATGGAACAGATATTTTTAAACCACTAAAATAAGTATAAAACAACAAAAGATTTGAAATCTGGAGCCCTGGAGCGCACATTTGCTCATTACAAAGTCCACAAGAGACTGAAATAGCAATACGACATATGCAGATTCTATAATCTTATTGTTGTTAGATCCTGATACACTGTATGTCTAAATGCTTTCAAAGCAGCATTAATAGAGGAAAGAAAGAAAGAAAAAAAAGGAAATTTCTTGCTCCTAAAAACTTCAGTATTGCAACCTTCTGGGGATGAAAGCCATAGGAAAATTAGGGAAATCATAGGCATAATGCGGCTTAAACAAAAGGTACACACTTTACATTCATCATCTTCCTGATGAAGACAACCTTTCAGCCAATAAATTTAAAGGAAACTTGTCGGGAATTTCGACCTGATCAATCGAAGTTCCCGCCATTTGACTCCGCCTACGACTACGTCAAATTGGAGGGAGAGGAGAGAACTCGCGGGCGAATGAATGTAGTTCAAGACGGGAATGTTTAGAACCAAAAAGAGAAACCGCCTGATAAGGGAGGCGCTGAGACTAAAGAAATCAACCTCTTGTAATTTAAGAGAAAGAAAAATAACGTCATTCCATTGTAACATGATAAAAAAATCCAATCTAGAAATTTAGGTCCAGGAAAAATTGCGCCAAAAAGGTGACGTCGGAGGTTGCAAGGCTTGCTCTGTCTCTTTGATCCGACGTCCCCAATCACAGTAAGATCTATCTAATTGTTCTCTCTCCCCACCCCTAGTGTACCCAGGTCGGTTTCCATGTAGGTCTTGATAGAGTTGTTGTAAAGTTTGTATCTATTAATATTTTGTCGATCCTTGTGCCAGGGGATCAGTGTTATTGTGTAAAGTACCTCTAAAGGTCTCGGTAAGAGGTTTATAGAGATAACTTTATAAATTTTCAATTAATTTTGCTAAAATCTTGAGTCCGATGCGGACATAGTTTTTTTTGGTCGCGCACATGTTCTTGTATGTCAAGTAAGGGTTAATTTTTCATGTTTCTCGTATTAGATTATTATTTTTATAATAAAACTTGTTAAAATATAGCCATATTCTATTTACTCCCCCGATGGTTTTGTGAAGTTTGTCCTTCAGACATTGTGATCAGCCCAGTACATCGGGCTATTTTGTATAAACCGGTGAAATTTCGCCACATTTGGTCCTTCGAACCGGATCACAAGTGCTTCCCAGAGCTGGACGGGACTAATTAGAGTATGAGCTTTTGAGGGTGGGAGAGAAGTAACAATTAAAGGTTCGTCTACGTCCCGATGTGCGATCGCCCACGTGGGTCAGTTTCTCTGAGTCCCTTCCTAACGTAAAGTTACCTTCCTTTCCTTGCCTTGCCAAACCCCCCCAAACGTAAAGTAAAGTTAATTAAGATGGCTGTGTCCACGATCGTTCATATCGAGGCGTCGATGGGCCTACTGGAGGATTTACTAAGCGAAACGCAAAGGGCGCTGATAGAGACCTACTCTGAGTCCGTTTACCAGAATTTGGTAACGGAGTTGCAGGCAGAGGTCCGACAGCTTAAAGAGCTATACAAAAGCCAGCGCGTTAAATTAGAAACTAGTATCGAAGCCCGAATTAGGCATATGTTAGGTGAAGCGACACGTGCTTCCACCCTATTGTATAATAGAATAGATAAAGTGAAAGGACCTTCAACGGGGAATGTTGCCCTCCCCAGGTTGAAGCCGCTGCCTCTCCCCACGTTTGAAGGGGAAGTGCAAGAGTACGCATCGTACCGTGAACTATTCACGATCCACGTGGATCGAAGAGCTGATTTAGACGAAGTGTCTAAATTCACGTATTTATTGGGGACGTTGGGCAAAGAGCCGCTTAGGATCATCAAATCTCTAAGTGTAACCGCCGCGAACTATAGTGTAGCATTAGACCTATTAGATAAGCAGTATGGCAACGTGCACCAGACACTCGTGATTCTGCACCGTAAATTAGCCAACATCTTTGTGCCGTCACTAAACCCAGTAGAACTCAAAAGGTTCCGTTTTGAGTTGACCCTCATTATTGAACAAATCAAAAGACTTAGTACCAATGACTTAGGCCAGGGCATGGTCATGAGCCTCATTAATCAAAAACTTTCAGAGGGAAAGCTATATTGCAAAGTGGTAGAGCATTTGAGGAAATGCGACTACACGTTGGACGAGTTTTTTGAGGCAATAGATTTTATTGTGAGAATGCTAGAAGATGATGCGTTGCAGAGAGGCGACAGTCTTGAGAGTGACCAAAGACCAGACAGTAGTGTAAGACCGAAAACCCATCCCATCCACCATAATTCCTGCCCATTTTGTAGCGAACGGCATCCGCCTAACGGATGTCGCCAAGTGACTGACGTAGCTGCTAGACGTCGCATTTTGCTAAAAAGGGGTCTTTGTTTTAATTGCACGAAGTCAGGCCATCGTAGCGATAAATGTCCCGTTTCAAATTCCTGTAGAAACTGTAATGCTAAGCACCACACTGCAATTTGCAATGCGGGTAGACCGCAATCAATCCCTAGTCATAGTAATAGTCAATCAACAACGTCCCGCCCCGTAGTAAATGCGACGCCTGCGCAGAACCAAACTGCCCCCCGTCCATCCAAAGTTAAAGTAGAATCTAAACCATGCACAAGCGCAAAGATCGCGCAGAGGTCTGACGTGGACCTCCCATGCACTATCTTGCCAACAGCCATGGCAGGTATTCAACAAAAGCAAGGTAGTAAGCGAGTCCGCCTATTTCTCGACTCAGGAAGCCAGAGGAGCTTCATCTCAGCAAAAATTCCCCGTCAATTAGGCCTACCGGTGGTAGGAAGAGTATCCTTGAATATAGCTCCGTTTGGTTCCGAGGAAATAAGCGGACAATACGATGTAGTAAGTTGCAGGGTTGAAATGGGGAAAAGAATCGTGCGTATGAAATTGGTGGCACACGAACACGTGGACGTCCCGATACATAACGTGGGTTATGTAAAGGTCAGACAGCATCTGTTGACCAAGGGAGTCACGTTAGCCGATCCAGCAAACCAATCAGATACCATGATGAACGTTCACATTTTAGTTGGGGCTGATTATTTTAGCTATTTTATCATAGGTGTTGAAAAAGTAGATGGGATAAATCTTTTCTTGACGCATAATGGTATGTCTCCGTACGGGAAGGTGCCACAGTGGCTGTTCCAAGGGGAAAAGGTCGAACAAGTAAGAACATTGAGAGTGTGCAGAATCACGGACGAGCCATATCTGTATGATGTAGACGAGTGGTGGCGATTAGACCGTGTTGGCATCGCCACATCTGAGCAATACACTGTTCGCGAGGCCGAGGCCGTGCGAAAGGTATCGCAAAGCGTTGTAAGGAAACCTGAGGGATATCAGGTTAGCCTACCATTCGGGTCGGATGCTAGGCCAGAAACAAATTATCGTAACGCTGTGGCGCAGTTAGAGTCGTTGCAGACCAAATTCAGAAAGGATAGGAAATATTTTGAACAATATCAGGGAGTGATAGATAAATATATCGAAGCAGGTTTTATATCAGAGGTGAAAAATCCCATAGTGGAAGGTTATTACATGCCACACTTTGGTGTTAAGAAAGACAGCCGTATCACCCCCCTTAGAATCGTGTTCAATGCCTCGGCAAAGTCAAAGGGTTGCAAGTCATTGAATGAATGTCTCTTACCTGGGCCCAATTTGGTAGAGGTAGCATATAGTTTAATTATAAGGTTTAGGTTAAACCGATATGCTATGTTAGCCGACATAAGTAAAGCATTCCATCGCGTTTTGTTAGATCCTCGTGATGCCAAATACACACGATTTCTGTGGCGCGAGGCAGCTGGTCGAGCGCTTACCTTCGCCTTTAGAGTCGTGGTGTTCGGCATCACAGCTAGTCCATTTTTGCTACAACAGATATTAAATTGTCATTTTAAAGAGGATGGGCGCCCAGATTTAGTAAAATCCTTTTATGTCGATAACTATCTAGCCACGTTTGAGGATTTAGACCATATGAGGCAAGAGCATGACTCTGTTCATAACTTCTTAAAAGGGGCGGGTATGCCCTTAGAAGGGTGGGCAAGCAATCACTTGGCCTTCGATAGCGAGAAACAGTGGAGTGAGCCTTTGAGTGTGAACGTGCTCGGGCTGCGATGGGCCCGGGACGTGGACAGATTGTGTGTGAAAGAAAGTAAAGGGATCTGTGAGTTGGGGGAGGGATGGGTGCCTACGAAGCGTAGGGTACTTTCCCTGTTAGTCTCCATTTACGATCCGATAGGTTTGATAAGCCCATTATTTGTAAGGGGAAAACTTTTCCTTCAACAACTATGGGAGGATAATGTAGGTTGGGATGATGTGTTAGGAGAAGAAGGGGCTAAAGAGGCAAGTGAATTGTTGAATGATTTGAAAGCGGTGAGCGACATCACCTTTCAAAGATCGATAGGAAGAAGGGGTTTAGAACTTCATGTGTTCACCGATGCCAGCAGTAAGGCATATGGAGCAGTGGCATATACTAGGGACGAATGCAATCGGGTAAGTTTGGTTACCAGTAAAACCAGGATCACTCCGAAAGGGATGAGCAAACTGACGATCCCTAAGTTAGAGCTACTGGCCTTGTTGTTAGGCAGCAGACTAGCAAGAACGCTCAAGGAACTGATCGAGCCACGGGAAATAGTAATGTGGACCGACAGTAAGGTAACGTTGGCATGGGTAGCATCTCCCGATGCCAGGTCTAATAAAAATGTGTTTGTTTCTAACAGAGTAGCGGAAATTATTTTTATTCAGCAGGTTTGTAGTTTCAGTCTGAACCATGTCCCTAGTCATCAGAACCCTGCCGATATCCTATCCCGAGGTGCAACGGCTCGACAATTGCAAGCTAACTCCCTGTGGAGGAACGGTCCAGAATTCCTCAGGACCACGGGAAAGCCTGTTCCTTACAAGGAGGAAGATCCACTACATCAAACTCACGTAGTAGCGGCGGTGCAGGAGTTGAGGGAGGAGATGTGTCCTACCCCCCCAGGCGAGATTTGGGACATCCTGAAAAAGGAAGTAGGGTTCCAATTCTTGTTGAGAGTAGCCAGACTAGTTTTAAAGTTTGCTAAGATAGAACGGCATCCGTTCAGTATTGTTGTCCAATTAGAGCAAAAACATTATTTGCCTACTGTTTATGCCTACTTAGAGGGCGGAGTCAGACCCCCTCGTGAAGTTGCTAATTTTGTCAGACAATTGAATTTAGTTTTAGTAGATAATCTCATCTGCACCAGGGGACGAGTGTCCCATGTAGGAGAAACTGATCAGTTAATTCTCTTGCCAGCCAAAGGGCATTTAGTTAGGATGTATTTAAATTATCTACATCAGTTACATTTGCATTGTGGGGTGAATACTCTAATAGGTATCTTTCGACAGAAATGTTGGGTGGCGGGTCTACGTTCCATTGCGAAGCGAACCATGCGGCAATGCCCCGAATGCAAGCTAGCCTTCCAGCCTCTAATGAGACAGCCACCACCACACCCCCTGCCAAAGGAAAGGATCACCCTCACAAAACCCTTCACAGCGGTCGGAGTGGACCACACAGCAGCCATCCCAACAGAAACGCGGCCAGGATATATACTTATCATAACCTGCATGGCTAGCAGAGCCGTGTACCTTGACTTCTGCCCCTCTTTGGAAGCAGAAGAATTCGTGTTGGCACTAAGACGGTTTAGTGCCACCCATGGTGCCCCACAGCTCATCATGTCCGATAACCATCGAACCTTCAAGGCTGCCAGCCACCTCCTGCAGGGACTTTACAAAGAAGATGAAGTCCAGCAGTTCCTGAGGAAAACTGGCATAAAGTGGCGGTTTCAGACGCCCCGTGCACCTTGGAAAGGTGGGTTCTTCGAGCGTTTGATAGGAGTAACGAAACGGACCCTCCAGATAGCCCTCGGAAAGAAGTACCTGCCGGACGCCCACGTGCTAACCCTCGTGAAAGAAGCAGAAGCAATGGTGAATAATCGGCCGCTTATGTACAGCGGTGACGAGCGCGAGGATGAAGTCCTCACCCCCTCCCATTAGATAAGAGGACACCAAGTCCACCTCATGGCACCAATCTTACCGGACGAACATCTCAACGCAACCTTCACCTCTCAGAAGCTACGTGATCGTTACATAAGATTGACAGATTCACTCAAAGCGTTCAGAGAACGCTGGAGAAAGGAATACTTGAGTGCCTTGAGAGCCCGGCACGACTGTCGGCCGGGGAACCCTCCAAGCTGCACCCCGGAGACATCGTGCTAGTTAAACAAGAAAATAAGAAAAGAGCTACATGGCCTCTGGGACGTGTCGTGGAGACGTATCCTGACGACGACGGAGTCGTACGTTCGGCTAGTGTTGTTTGAGGGTGTCGAGTCGCTGCGAGCTGTCACCCACCTGGTTCCCCTAGAAATAGCCCCCTCTGAGGATGACGATGGAGGAGAAGACGACGTCGATGACGGAGAAGAGGGCGCGTACAGTTCGACAGCCGGAGTGCCAGGGATAGCGGAGACGTCTGGGGACGACCAGGGTATGGCAACAGCTACGACAACTCAACAACCAGCCACAGGAACGGACGACAGCGACGAGAAAGGTGAGAACTATGCAGTTAGTGAAAGAAGTGAAAATGAAAATGAAACTGAATCAGAGCAGACGAACGCACAAGGACGTTCTGCACGCCCATTGAGAAGGGCTGCCGCGAAACAGCGAGAACTAATGGACTGTCTGCTGAAAGGTGACGACATTTAAAACGTAGCTGTAAACAATGAGTGAAAAAGGGGCGTGTCCTATCTGGAAGGTAGGGAGGGTGGAGTTTGTGAGGTGTGCATGAATCTGCGGAAGTTGGAAGTGCGTAGGAGGTGGAGAACGGGGACGGGATGGTCTCTCGTGCGTACAGACCGAGCGTTGCACAGAACTAGCCCCTCCCTCTTGTACTCCATTAAGTAACAGCCTGCATGTAGCAGCGCTATACAAGTCTCGATTATTGTGAGTTGAGACAGACTGAACTTGAATTGTTATGTATGCATTTCCATTGCCATTTTCTGATTGTCTTAGGCCCATTGCCTAATTGCCTTTGCACTTGAATTGTTATGTATGCATTTCTGCCATTTTCTGATTGTCTTAGGCCCATTGCCTAATTGCCTTTGCATTTGAATTGTAATGTATGCCTTTCCATTGCCATTTCTGTTCGTTTTAGGCCCATTGCCTAATTGCCTTTGCATTTGAATTGTAATGTATGCCTTTCCATTGCCATTTCTGTTTGTTTTAGGCCCATTGCCTAATTGCCTTTGCATTTGAATTGCAATGTATGCATTTCCATTGCCATTTTCTGTTTGTTTTAGGCCCATTGCCTACTTGCTTTGCCATTTGAATTTTGTATAATATGTGTACATTATCACTGATTTTTGCTGTTCCTTATGTGTATTATACACGAGTGCATTAGAATTGCTAGGCCCATTGCCTAATTTGAACTGTTGTTTGACTATATGTTTATTATTGATTATGTTTATTGCCCCGGGGTAACATTGCTGTGTTGTATATTGTGCGTACTCTGTTCGAGTCGTTGCGGAGCACTACGCAGCGAGCCTAACAGAGTCTCGGAGTAAGTCACTCCCCACCCCGAGTCCGGCTCTATCCAATTGACCGACGTTTCATCGCTCCTTATTTTGGGGCGTGGAGGATGTCGGGAATTTCGACCTGATCAATCGAATTTCTCGCCATTTGACTCCGCCTACGACTACGTCAAATTGGAGGGAGAGGAGAGAACTCGCGGGCGAATGAATGTAGTTCAAGACGGGAATGTTTAGAACCAAAAAGAGAAACCGCCTGATAGGGGAGGCGCTGAGACTAAAGAAATCAACCTCTTGTAATTTAAGAGAAAGAAAAATAACGTCATTCCATTGTAACATGATAAAAAAATCCAATCTAGAAATTTAGGTCCAGGAAAAATTGCGCCAAAAAGGTGACGTCGGAGGTTGCAAGGCTTGCTCTGTCTCTTTGATCCGACGTCCCCAATCACAGTAAGATCTATCTAATTGTTCTCTCTCCCCACCCCTAGTGTACCCAGGTCGGTTTCCATGTATGTCTTGATAGAGTTGTTGTAAAGTTTGTATCTATTAATATTTTGTCGATCCTTGTGCCAGGGGATCAGTGTTATTGTGTAAAGTACCTCTAAAGGTCTCGGTAAGAGGTTTATAGAGATAACTTTATAAATTTTCAATTAATTTTGCTAAAATCTTGAGTCCGATGCGGACATAGTTTTTTTTGGTCGCGCACATGTTCTTGTATGTCAAGTAAGGGTTAATTTTTCATGTTTCTCGTATTAGATTATTATTTTTATAATAAAACTTGTTAAAATATAGCCATATTCTATTTACTCCCCCGATGGTTTTGTGAAGTTTGTCCTTCAGACATTGTGATCAGCCCAGTACATCGGGCTATTTTGTATAAACCGGTGAAATTTCGCCACAAAACTATTCACTGAAAGAGAAGTATAAAACTTATACGATCTTATTCAGTACATCTTACATATTAACAATTATCAGATTATAAGTATAACTAAAAATTATCACTTTGCAAAACATGAATAAGTGAAATGAAGGCAATACTGAATCTTCCAAACAGGGAGGAACTGGAACACGAAGCGAGATGGTTACCTACAGGGTACTTAAGGAAACCAAATGTGCATGAATTACTCCTAGGGAACAAGGAAGTGCAGGATTCTTTTCTTTGCTACTAAAATTGAGTCTGAGGACTCGTAATACTAGGCAGGCAGTTAATTCTAATAGCCAGGCCTTCTCCATCATGAGGCTCAATACTACACAATATTTTAGAAGTTTTATTCCAGCTGTTACCAAGTTGTGGAATGATCTTCCTAATTGGGTAGTTGAATCAGTAGAACTTCAAAAGTTCAAAGTTGGAGCAAATGTATTTATGTTGACCAGGCTGACACGAGTCTTTTTATAGTTTATATATGACATATCTGTTTTTGACGTTGTTAATAGTTTATATATGACATATCTGTTTTTGACGTTGTTAATAGTTCATATATGACATATCTATTTAAACGTTACTGTTTTTAGAATGATTTATTGTTAATTTGTTCTCATTATTTATTTATTTCCTGATTTCCTTTCCTCACTGGGCTATTTTTCCCTATTGGAGCCCTTGGGATTATAGCATCTTGCTTTTCCAACTAGGGTTGTAGCTTGGCTAGTAATAATAATGATAATAATAAAACAAAAAGTAGGGGGTTTGGGATGGAATAAAGTTGCTTATAAAATTCTCATTTTCCTACTAGAGAAAAGAATACTATGAACACCATAAACACTTACTTTGTGCAATAGCTCTTGCATGGCTATGGTCCCACGTTAATCTAGGAACTACATGGTCTAATGCAAAGATACCAGCAGCGGCCATCATGCCAACCTGGTGCAAACTACCACCCAATACTTTTCTTATGCTTAATGCTCTGAAAATGAAAAAAAAAAAATTACTTAAAATATCACAACATTTAACCCTTTTACCCCCAGGCTATTTGGAAATTTCCAACCCTTAACCCCCAGGGGTTATTTTTTATTCAAGCACATTTTGCAGTATATATTTTTCAAATTGCTCTAAAAGCCTTAATTTCTTTCATAGAGAGGTCAGGTTGGTCTCATTCTCTTGGAAAATGCCTAAAATTTCTCAAAAAATGATAAAAAAAAATAAATTGTAAATAGCAGTTTTTTGCAAGGACGTACCGGTACGTCCATGGGGGTAAAGGGATGTGTTTTGTGAAACGTACCAGTACGTCCTTTGGGGGTAAAAGGGTTAAGAACAATTACTTAGTCAGTATGTTCCCCTCCAAGTAATAACTCCAAAAACTCTTCCAGTGACCTAAGTGTGTAGGTACTGTCTTAAGTAACAAACCCGCATTGTATAAGCAGCCTAAGAACACAGTACTTGATCTAATAAGATGCTAAAATTCTGCTATCTGAACATAGATTTTGAAAACTTAGGTTTTTTTCTTTGCCTCATTTCCCAGAAATTGACGAAGGTTCTGAAGAACTTAAGATTTGTCCAAATTAATACATTGATAATTATCCTTTACAATTAGTGAATATAGTCTCACTTGATACTTTATACAACATGACAATTTAAACTCAATGATGAAATTGGACTAACCTTGCAATAAAGTCTTTTGTTCCCACTACAAGGGACCCCATTGGTGCACCCAGGCCTTTATTGAGGCATAAAGTTACCGAATCGCACGATGAAACGAGACGACTTGGATTCGTTCCCAGAGCTACGGAAGCGTTCATCAATCTAGCTCCATCCATATGCAATGGAAGATTTAGATCATGGCACATTTCTCCTAACTGGAAAATAATGGACTTCATAAAATATTTAAATAGGAGGATCTCATCAACATATTGTAATTTCATGTGTCACAAGACTAAACACTCTATTACTGATTTATATTAACCCTTTTACCCCCAGGCTATTAGGAATTTTCCAACCCTTAACCCCCAAGGGGTTATTTTTTTCCCAGCACATTTTACAGTATATATTTTTTAAATTGCTCTAACAGCCTTAATTTTTGTCATAGAGAGGTCAGGTTGGTCTCATTCTCTTGGAAAATGCCTGAATTTTCTCAAAAAATTATCAAAAAATATGAAAAATGTTATTTTTATAATAAAATAAATTTTTGAATATACTTACCCGGTGATTATATAAGCTGCAACTCTGTTGCTCGACAGAAAACTCTACGTCAAAAATCCGCCAGCGATCGCAATGCAGGTAGGGGGTGTACTTCAACAGCGCCATCTGTCGTGCAGGTACTCAGTACTCAATGTAAACACAGAACTCAATTTTCTCCTCGGTCCACTGGGTCTCTATTGGGGAGGAAGGGAGGGTCCTTTAATATATAATCACCGGGTAAGTATATTCAAAAATTTATTTTATTATAAAAATAACATTTTTCAATATTAAACTTAGCCGGTGATTATATAAGCTGATTCACACCCAGGGGGGTGGGTAGAGACCAGCAATAATTGTTTACATTATTATGAGCTAAGGATTTTTTATTTCATTTTAGCAGTTATTCAAAATAACAAACATAAAATAAATAAGTACCTGGTAAGGAAGTCGACTTGAACAATTACTCTGCCTTTTTAAGTACGTCTTCCTTACGGAGCCTCGCGATCCTCTTAGGATGCTGAGCGACCCCTAGGATCTGAAGTATCAAGGGTTGCAACCCATACAACAGGACCTCATCAAAACCTCTAATCTAGGCGCTTCTCAAGAAATGACTTTGACCACCCGCCAAATCAAGTAGGATGCGAAAGGCTTCTTAGCCTTCCGGACAACCCAAAAACAATAATAAAACATTTCAAGAGAAAGATAAAAAGGTTATGGAATTAGGGAATTGTAGTGGTTGAGCCCTCACCCACTACTGCACTCGTTGCTACGAATGGTCCCAGAGTGTAGCAGTTCTCGTAAAGAGACTGGACATTCTTAAGATAAAAAGACGCGAACACTGACTTGCTTTTCCAATAGGTTGCGTCGATTATACTTTGCAGAGATCTATTTTGTTTAAAGGCCACGGAAGTTGCGACAGCTCTACTTCGTGTGTCCTTACCTTCAGCAAAGCTTGGTCTTCCTCATTCAGATGGGAATGAGCTTCTCGTATTAACAGTCTGATAAAATAGGATAAAGCATTCTTTGACATAGGCAAAGATGGTTTCTTAACTGAACACCATAAAGCTTCAGACGGGCCTCGTAAAGGTTTAGTTCGTTTTAAATAGAACTTAAGAGCTCTTACAGGACATAAGACTCTTTCTAGTTCATTTCCAACCATACGATAAGTTTGGAATATCGAACGATATTGGCCAAGGCCGAGAAGGCAGCTCGTTTTGGCTAGAAAACCAAGTTGTAGAACATGTAGCCGTTTCGGATGAGAATCCGATGTTCTTGCTGAAGGCATGAATCTCACTGACTCTTTTAGCTGTGGCTAAGCATACCAGGAAAAGAGTCTTTAAGGCGAGATCTTTCAGGGAGGCTGATTGTAGCGTTTCGAACCTGTCTGACATAAGGAATCTTAGTACCACGTCTAAATTCCAACCAGGTGTAACCAAACGACGCTCCTTCGTGGTCTCAAAAGACTTAAGGAGGTCCTGTAGATCTTTATTGTTGGAAAGATCTAAGCCTCTGTGACGGAAGACTGATGCCAACATGCTTCTGTAACCCTTGATAGTGGGAGCTGAAAGAGATAGTTCTTTCCTCAGATATAAGAGGAAGTCAGCTATTTGAGTTACAGGGGTACTGGTCGAGGATACGGATACTGACTTGCACCAGTTTCGGAAGATTTTCCACTTCGATTGGTAGACTCTAAGGGTGGATGTTCTCCTTGCTCTAGCAATCGCTCTGGCTGCCTCCTTCGAAAAGTCTCTAGCTCTCGAGAGTCTTTCGATAGTCTGAAGGCAGTCAGACGAAGAGCGTGGAGGCCTTGGTGTACCTTCTTTACGCGTGGCTGACGTAGAAGGTCCACCCTTAGGGGAAGTGTTCTGGGAACGTCTACTAGCCATCGAAGTACCTCGGTGAACCATTCTCTCGCGGGCCAGAGGGAAGCAACTAGCGTCAACCTTGTCCCTTCGTGAGAGGCGAACTTCTGCAGTACCTTGTTGACAATCTTGAACGGAGGGAATGCATATAGATCTAGATGTGACCAATCTAGTAGAAAGGCATCTATATGAACTGCTGCTGGGTCCGGGATTGGTGAGCAAAATATTGGGAGCTTCTTGGTCATCGAGGTTGCGAAGAGATCTATGGTTGGCTGGCCCCAGGTGGCCCAAAGTCTCTTGCATACATCCTTGTGGAGGGTCCATTCTGTTGGAATTATTTGTCCCTTCCGACTGAGACAATCTGCCATGACATTCAAGTTGCCTTGGATGAACCTCGTTACTAGTGATATGTCTAGACCTTTTGACCAGGTGAGGAGGTCCCTTGCGATCTCGTACAACGTCAGAGAGTAGGTCCCTCCTTGCTTGGAGATGTACGCCAAAGCCGTGGTGTTGTCCGAGTTCACCTCCACCACTTTGCCTTGAAGGAGAGACCTGAAGCTTTTCCAGGTCAGACGTACTGCCAGAAGCTCCTTGCAGTTGAAATGCATTGTCCTTTGACTCGAGTTCCATAATCCCGAGCATTCCCGACCGTCTAATGTCGCACCCCAGCCTACGTCCGATGCGTCCGAGAAGAGAACGTGGTTGGGAGTCTGAACAGTTAGGGTTGATATAGTCCTTTCACCAAGTCAGACAAGACTTTATCTTTCCGGAAACCGGGATCGAGACCGCTTCTAGCGTCTTGTCCTTTTTCCAGTGAAAAGCTAGATGGTATAGAAGAGGACGGGGGTGTAGTCTTCCTAGTGACACAAATTGATCCACGGATGACAGTGTCCCTACCAGACTCATCCACAGCCTGACTGAGCAGCGTTCCTTCTTCAGCATCTTCTGGATGGATAGCAGGGCTGGGGGCTGATCGTCTTGTTCAGCAACGTCCTCATCAGAGGGTTCCTCATCCGAAACTGATGAGGAAACGGCAACGGAGTGGGCAACGTCTGACTCGCTGAATCCGGTTGCACTGGTGGATGCGCGACGGAGCCGGACGCAATATCATGGAACTGCTGCACAGTCTGTGAACTGTCAACAACCATGGGTGCGCGAGGAAGTACAGCGTCAACCCGAAACTGTCTAGACCGTCTGGGTTGTGCAGTCAACACCCTACCGGGTTGCTGAGGTTGACGCACTGCGTCACAACAAGTCACCTCTGCTGGTTGTTGAACGTCTTCCTAGTGACACACTGAACGTCAACAACCACCTCCGAGCGTCGCTTAACGTCATCGTGCGACTGGCAACCCACACTGGGTCGCATCGGTGGAGGAACCACCTCAACTGGCAGACGCGAGTAGGTTACCTCAGCGTCAACAGGGCGCACAACCGACCGGTTGGAAGGTTGTTGGCCAGAAGGAGGAACCACCTCAACTGGCAGACGCGAGTAGGTTACCTCAGCGTCAACAGGGCGCACAACCGACCGGTTGGAAGGTTGTTGGCCAGAAGGAGGAACCACCTCAACTGGCAGACGCGAGTAGGTTACCTCAGCGTCAACAGGGCGCACAACCGACCGGTTGGAAGGTTGTTGGCCAGAAGGTTCTTCTCCGCATTTAAGTCCTCTATCAAGGACGCAAGCTTGGACTGCATGGCTTGCAGCAAAGCCCATTTAGGGTCTACGGGAGCAGGTGTGGCAACAGACGGGGTTAGCGACTGAGGCGGAACCGTTTACCATCCCTGAAAGCCTTGTTATGTGTGACATAATAGTACAGCAAAACTTCAAAGGCTTGACAAAAGCTGAGAAGTTGACCTGTAAACAACTTGGAGCGTCTCCTGGCTAGGCGCCAGGGCGAGTCTACCAGAATTGAGAAGTCTATCTGGGCAGAGGCATGAACTCCCAAGCCGAGAACTTCTCTCGTGTCATATCAGACTCTCGCTCTATAAGCCAGTTTAAAAGAAGGGAAATCAAAGGCTGTATCCCTAAAAACTCCTCCTGGTGCAAAAACCAGTCGCCTAGCCAACGTAACGCTCTCTAGGAGAGCGAGAGAGCACTAGCTTAAAAACAACGGCTTCGAAGTAGCTAGGCCTAGTGTAAGTTCTGACGTTTAGGCGAACGAGGAGCAGCAGTTACAAGATCCGGACGAAGATCCTTAAAAAAATCATCATGATTTAATTAAAGTCCATAGGAGGCTAAGCAGCTTAAGGCTCCTCTCCATCTGACATAGTCCTCAAGGGAATATCAGTAGGAGGGAGAACAGCAACTTCCTCATCCACAGGAACCTTGTCCGATAAAAGCTAGGTTACCTCAGTGAGTCTCTCACTGGTGCATAAGTAGCAGACCAGAAGGCAACGTCATGTAACTGCTTGACAGTCTGTGAACTGTCAACAACTGAACTGTCAACCACAACAGGTGTGTGAGGACGTACAGTGTCCACTCGAGACTGCTTTGACTGTCTAGACTGAGCAGTCAAAACAACTCTAGAATGCGGAAGTTGACGCACCGCGTCAAAACAAAACAACTTAGACTGTTGTTGTACCTCGCGAACGTCAACGGAAGGTTCCGTGCGTCGCTGAACGTCAACATGCGGCTGGCAGGGTACACTGGAACGCATGGGTGGCGGGACTCTCTTGGAGTGCGGGAGAAGGCCGCCTCAGCGTCCACAGGACGCACAACCGTGGTTGGTTGTAGGCTAGAGGTTGGTGCAGTGTCAACCTTCTCCGCACGAAAGTCCTGCATCAATGACGTTAACTGAGACTGCATGGTCTGCAGCAAAGACCACTAGGGTCTACAGGAGCAGGTGCGGCAACAGACGGTGTGACTGCCTGATGCGGTACCGCTTTGCCTCTCTTAGGAGGTGACCAGTCGTCGGAAGACTGCAGCGAGTCCGAACTGACCCAGTGGCTACAACTGGGCCGTTGGACTTGCGCGGAAAGGACCGACTTGCGCTTAATAAGCCGCGAGACCTTGGTCCATGGTTTCTTACGAGAAACCTCTTCCGCAGACGAGGAATAAATGGGCTCTCTCGTCTTAGAGTGGGTGGGGCGATCTTGGGTAGATACGCCCGAAACCACAGAGGGAAAACGTCTGTTCGTTGATCAAGGCCTCTCGAACCCATAAGTCGTTCGACATTACTTCTCCCCTGGGCTTGGGAGCTTGCAAGAGGTCCCGGACTAGGTGAACGACAGGCACGAACAGACGAACCCTCGGACGCAACACTGTAACACTTTGCGCATATCACTTTGTCGATTTTCTGTTTTGCACTTATTTCACTGAAATCGAAACTTTTACTGATTTCTACCTGAAACACGCAATTCTACCCTTCATTAAAAGGTAGCAATTGCGAAATCAGTCGTATAATGCAAACTCATTAATACCAGCAAAAAACAGAAAACATATTTTAAGATAAAAAAATCAGTGGCTGGGAAAGAGACTAAACACTAGTTCATATAACTACGTTTTCAATCTCTCACCGCACATAGCCTGGGGACGAGAATAAAAAACTAAAAACGTTTTATCCTTCTTCCCCGTACAGCGACTAGGGACGAGAGCAACTCGAGAACAACGTTACCCGCTTGAACGGAACGTTTTCTCTCCTCTCTCTCCCTCCGTCTCTATCTCTCTCTCTCTTGATTTCGCACCTAAGAGAAGAGCCCAATTATATATCGTCAAAAAAACATGTTATTTGACTAAAGGAAAAAACTGAAAGGTTTTCCAAATAAAAAGTTCCTTTAATTTAGAATTTAAAACATTTAAGCTAAGAAAGAATGAACAAAACGTCAGAATCGATTTACTCTTACTGCAAAGTGAAACCGTGATACACTCTCTCTCTATCGTAACGATAGAGCGCATGTTGAACGTCCTGAACGTCAACAACTGCGTAGTCTAAAAAACTAAACGTTAGTTCATCTTTGAAAACAGTACGAAGACTATCAAAGAAATTCTTTCATAAAACATTAAATTTAAAAAGTTTTAAATTCTTTAAAGGCTAAATACGATATAACGGGCTCAACGTTGATTAACTTCGGTTCCAAGTAAGGACCGCCTACTATCAGGAAAGGTCGCATATAAACAAAACATAAAAATTTATTTTTATATGTTTATAATAAATGGAAAGTTAATCGAAGAGGCCTAATAAAGGCGGAGAGATATAAAATATATAGATCTATAACGTGTTAAGCAAAATTACTAAAAACCTAAACACACTTCCGTCTAAGGGAAGGGTCGGCCATTTAAAAGTGAAAGAGAGTCCATACTCTCTTTGTCACCATAATTAAATCTATCCAAAACGAGTTCAAGTTTTGAGATGAAGATAAAACACCTGCATAGCGAAAGCTCAAAACTAGAATAGTGTACTTCACCAAATAGTTGTGAAAACAAATCCAGTTAGTAACAGCGAATGAGTAGGTCTTGCCGGTAGCCCGACAGAGAGAAAATTGAGTTCTGTGTTTACATTGAGTACTGAGTACCTGCACGACAGATGGCGCTGTTGAAGTACACCCCCTACCTGCATTGCGATCGCTGGCGGATTTTTGACGTAGAGTTTTCTGTCGAGCAACAGAGTTGCAGCTTATATAATCACCGGCTAAGTTTAATATTGAAAAACAAATTTTTATAGCATTTTTTTGCAAGGACGTACCGGTACGTCCATGGGGGTAAAGGGATGGCTATTGTGAAATGTACCAGTACGTCCTTTGGGGGTAAAAGGGTTAATATTTCCAGGATGCACAAGTAAATTTGGAAATATCAATGACAAAATTACCTCTAAATAAATAGTTAAAAAACATAAATACAGATACAGACTTACGTCTAATCGACTTCACAACTTTTTTTCACTGTGATGACGTCACAAGTCTATCAGAAATAGTACACTAATAGGACAACTATAGTCCATTTCTTTTAGCGAGGCAGATTTGCACCGACTCGCAACGGTGCCCTTTTAGCTCGGAAAAGTTTCCTGATCGCTGATTGGTTAGAATTATCTTGTTCAACCAATCAGCGATCAGGAAACTTTTCCGAGCTAAAAGGGCACCGCTGCGAGTCGGTGCAAATATGCCTCGCTAAAAGAAATGGACTATATTTCCTAAGATATAATCTATTTTCTTGTATAAAAATGAATCAATTTATCTTGGCAAGTCAATATTTTCTTTTATTGTTAATATACAGTATCAATTTTAAATAAAAAATGTTAAGAAAAGTTTTAATATCTGTCAAGTTCATACTGTATCACATGTCTGCTGAAGTCATATTTCTGGCGAAGCTGCGGAAAACAAGCGGGCAAATAGTGATTTCCTTTCAATAGGCTACCAATTAATGTTAGTATTCTGCTAATCAAAATATCAAGTAACAACATAAAGTATTCCATGCTACTGTATCGGTTGTTATGAGTACCGCCTAGCATAAATTGTACTCTACAACAAGGAGAGAATATCATATTTTACATGAGTTCCATTTTCTTTATTTCCTCTCTGATAGTAAATTACATTAACATTTCTATAATGAAAGTACACTAATATGAAAAATATTTTCTTAAAAGTCATATATTTTCCTTAACATTATCAATATCAAATGCTTTTGCTGGCTAAGTTAATACTTTTTCTTGCACGAAAAACAGAGAATGATTTTACATATTTTGCAATTTATTCTTTGTAGAGTTCATATCACAGGGCACACGTCTTATGACATATTTTAGAAGGGAGACAAGCAAATCGAGTGATTTTCTATCGATTCGTTACCCAGTAATATTCCCATCATCGAAACATAGAGTTACGAGACCAAGTATTTTAGTGGTCTGTATCAGTTCTTATGAGTAGCTTACGGTAATATTTACCACAAATTTAAAAATAGAAGAAATGTATGTCTGGTGATATCATATTTCTAGCGGAAGGCACGCCAGCTCGCTACTCATAAGAACTGATACAGACCACTGAAATATGTTATTTTCATTAGTAAAATAAATTTTTGAATATACTTACCCGATAATCATGTAGCTGTCAACTCCGTTGCCCGACAGAATTCTATGGAGGGATACGCCAGCTATCACAATACTAGAAGGGGGTGTACTTACCAGCGCCACATGTGGCCAGGTACTCAAGTACTTCTTGTTGACACCTCCTCAATTATTCCTCGGTCCCACTGGTTCTCTATGGGGAGGAAGGGAGGGTCAATTAAATCATGATTATCGGGTAAGTATATTCAAAAATTTATTTTACTAATGAAAATAACATTTTTCAATATTAAACTTACCCGATAATCATGTAGCTGATTCACACCCAGGGGGGTGGGTGAAAAACCAGTGTACAAGACTAAAGGATAGCTAAGTATCCCGTATTTCATATAATCAGTTATCCACAATAACAATGAAATAATAAGTACCTGGTAAGGAAGTCGACTTGAACCGTTACTCTGCCTTTAATAAGATCGTCTTCCTTACTGAGCGCAGCATTCCTCTTGGGAGGCTGAATCAACTCAAAGGTGCTAAAGTATACAGGGCTGCAACCCATACTAAAGGACCTCATCACAACCTTTAACCTCGGCGCTTCTCAAGAAAGAATTGACCACCCGCCAAATCAACAAGGATGTGGAAGGCTTCTTAGCCGACCGTACAACCCATAAAAAGTATTCAAGAGAAAGGTTAAAAGGTTATGGGATTATGGGAATGTAGTGGCTGAGCCCTCGCCTACTACTGCATTCGTTGCTACGAATGGTCCCAGGGTGTAGCAGTACTCGTAAAGAGACTGGACATCTTTGAGATAGAATGATGCGAACACTGACTTGCTTCTCCAATAGGTTGCATCCATAACACTCTGCAGAGAATGGTTCTGTTTGAAGGCCACTGAAGTAGCCACAGCTCCCACTTCATGTGTCCTTACCTTCAGCAAAGCAAGGTCTTCTTCCTTCAGATGAGAATGTGTTTCTCTAATCAGAAGCCTGAATAGTAAGAAACTGAGTTCTTAGAACTTGGAAAAGAAGGTTTCTTGATAGCACACTATAAGGCTTCTGATTGTCCTTGTAAAGGTTAAGACCTTTTAGGATAGTACCTAAGAGCTCTAACTGGGCAAAGTACTCTCTTCAGATCATTCCCCACCAAGTTGGACAGGCTTGGGATCTCGAACGACTTAGGCCAAGGACGTGAAGGAAGCTCGTTTAGCAAAAACCGAGCTGCAAGGAACATGTAGCCGTTTCAGATGTGAAAACAATGATCCTGCTGAAGGCGTGGATCTCACTTACTCTTTTAGCTGTTGTCAAGCACACGAGGAAAAGAGTTTTAATGTGAGGTCCTAAAAAGAGGCTGATTGGAGAGGTTCAAATCTTGATGACATAAGGAACCTTAGGACCACGTCTAGATTCCAGCCTGGAGTGGACAACCGACGTTCCTTTGAGGTCTCAAAAGACCTAGGGAGGTCCTGTAGATCTTTGTTGGTGGAAAGATCCAAGCCTCTGTGGCGGAAAACCGCTGCCAACATACTTCTGTAACCCTTGATCGTAGGAGCTGAAAGGGATCTTACTTTCCTTAGATATAACAGGAAGTCAGCAATCTGGGTTACAGTGGTACTGGTTGAGGAAACTGCATTGGTCTTGTACCAGCTACGGAAGACTTCCCCTTGAGACTGATAGATTCTGAGAGTGGATGTTCTCCTTGCTTTGGCAATCGCTCTGGCTGCCTCCTTCGAAAAGCCCCTAGCTCTTGAGAGTCTTTCGAAAGGCTGAAGGCAGTCAGACGAAGAGCGTGGAGGATTGGGTGTACCTTCTTTACGTGAGGTAGACTTAGAAGGTTCACTCCTAGAGGAAGAGTCCTGGGAATGTCGACCAGCCATTGCAGTACCTCTAAGAACCATTCTCTCGCGGACCAGAGCGGAGCCAACCAACGTCAGCCGAGTCCCTTAGTGAGAGGAGAACTTCTGAAGTACTCTGTTGACAATCTTGAACGGCGGGAATGCATACAGGTCGAGATGGAACCAATCCAGCAGAAAAGCATCCACGTGAACTGCTGCTGGGTCTGGAATCGGAGAACAATACAACAGGAGTCTCTAGGTTATCGAGGTAGTGAACAGATCTATGGTTGGCTGACCCCACAGGGCCCAAAGTCTGTTGCAAACATTCTTGAGAAGGGTCCACTCTGTGGGGATGACCTGACCCTTCCGTCTGAGGTGATCTGCCATGACATTCATACCGCCCTGAATGAACCTCGTTACCAGTTAGCTTTTGATCTAAAGACCAGATGAGTAGGTCCCTTGCGATCTAGAACAACTTCCACGAAAGAGTCCCTCCCTGCTTGAAGATGTAAGCCAGGGCTGTGGTGTTGTCAGAGTCCACCTCCACCACTTTGTTAAGCTGGAGGGACTTGAAGTTTATCAAGGCCAGAATAACCGCCAACAACTTCTTGCAAATGATGTGAAGTGTCCTTTGCTCCTGATTCCATGTTCCCGAGCATTCTTGTCCGTCCAAAGTCGCACCCCAGCCCGTGTCTGATGCGTCCGAGAGGAGACGGCGGTCGTGTTTCTGAACAGCCAAAGGTAGCCTTCCTTGAGAAGAAAGCTGTTCTTACACCACGCGAGAGAAGACCTCCTCTCTTCGGAAATAGGAACTGAGACCGTCTCTAGCGTCATGTCCTTTATCCAGTGAGCAGCTAGATGATACTGAAGGGGGGGGAGGTGGAGTCTCCCTAACACGATGAACAGGGCCAGCGATGAAAGTGTCCCTGTTAGACTCATCCACTACCTGACTGAGCATCGGTTCCTTCTCAGCATGCTCTGGATGCATTCTAGGGCTTGGAAGATCCTTGGGGCCGACGGAAAAGTCCGAAAAGCTCGACTCTGAAGATCCATACCCAAGGAGACAATGGTCTGGGATGGAACGAGCTGAGACTCCTCAAAATTGACCAGGAGGCCCAGTTCCTTGGTCAGATCCATAGTCCATTTGAAAATCACCAGACAGCGACGACTTGTGGGAGCTCTTAAAAGCCAGTCGACTGACGGAGCCGGACACAAGATCATGATACTGCTGCACAGTCTGTGAACTGTCAATCATGGGCAAGCGAGGAAGTACAGTGACAACCCGAATCTGTCTAGACTGTCTGGGTCGTACAGACAACTCCTTAACGGGTTGCTGAGGTTGCCGCACTGCGTCACAACAAGTCACTTCTGTTGGTTGTTGAACGTCTTCCCCGTGACACATTGACTCCGTAAACAAAAAATCCTCTAACAAGGACTAAGCTTGGACTGCATGTCATGCAACACAGCTCAAGGTCTATGGGAGCAGGTGAGGTAACAGACGGGATTAGCGACTGAAGTGGAACCATTACCTTCCCTGGAAGCATGTTATGCTTAAATAAAAGTCCATAAGAGGTTATGCAGCTAAAGGCTCCCTCCAAATGACAGAGTCCTCAAGGAAATATCAGAAGGAGGGAGAAAAGAACTTTCTCATCTACAGGGACCTTATCCTAGAAAAGCTAAGTTCTCTGAGTGAGGGTTCACTGGTGCAAAAGCAGCAGACTAGAAGGCAACGTTATGAAACTGATTGACAGTCTAGTGAGTTGGCAACAACCCAAGATGTGTGACTGAGAAGCATGCGGTAAGGTATGCAGAGCATGATGTATGCAGAGTATGCTGCATGCAGAGCATGCTGTATGTAGAGCATGTTGTATGCAGAGCATGCTGAATGCAGAGCATGCTGTATGCAGAGCATGTTGTATGCAGAGCATGCTGAATGCAGAGCATGCTGTATGCAGAGCATGTTGTATGCAGAGCATGCTGTATGCAGAGCATGCTGTATGCAGAGCATGTAGTAAGCAGAGCCTGCTGTAAGCAGAGCCTGCTGTAAGGAAAGCAGAGCGTGTGCATGGCGTTTAACATTTCTCAGAAATTCCATGACCAGTGCTAGAGTGCTTTATGTATGCTTGCATGGGGTTTAAAAATCAACATAATGTTTACCTTACATTCATAACTCATGATTCATATTTTTGCCATGGTTTGAAAATGGAGGTAAGGTATGCTGAACAGCAGAGTCAGAACGAGCTGGAACAACAATAGTTGTGGTTTCCTCTTCAAGACTCTGTTGAGGGAACACCTGAGGCTCAGACTGCAAAGGCTGAATAAAAGACAAGCAGAAGGAAGGCGCATGGGTGGAGGAGGCTGACTCCTAGCATGAGTGGTTGAACCCAAGGGTTGCGCTTGCTGAGCGGTTGGCGGAAGCGGAGTAGCAAGTTCCAGTTCCTGTGGTGTGAGCGGAGCGCGATGAGGAAGAGGCTGCGCAGAACAAGGTAAATGTCTCGCAAGCTGAGGCTCCTGAGGCGCAAGGCTAAGGTGTTGTGGTGCTTGCCTTGTGGAGGGTTGAGCTCGCTGCAGCGAGAGCTGAGGAGACTGACTCATGGACGGGAGAGGTTGTTGTACCTCAACCGAGAGTTGCATCACTGGTGGAGCAGCAAGTGGAGGCGGAGGAAGAGAGGTATAATCCTCCTGATCCCATTGTAAAGGTTGCCTTAAGGAAGGCGGAGGCTGAACACCACAGGGAACAGCAAACTCAGCACGTGGCTCAACATCGTACGCCTGGCAGGTGGTACTGCGATCAGGCGGAGCGAGCGTAGGCGGAGGGAGTGTAGGCGGAGGCGGAGGAGCAACACTCTCAGCCCGACACTCACGCATAAGTCCGAAAGCTGTGCTTGCATGGACTGTAGTAGAGTCCACAACATCGTACGCCTGGCAGGTGGTACTGCGATCAGGCGGAGCGAGTGTAGGTGGAGGGAGTGTAGGCGGAGGCGGAGGAGCAACACTCTCAGCCCGACACTCACGCATCAAGTCCGAAAGCTGTGCTTGCATGGACTGTAGTAGAGTCCACAACATCGTACGCCTGGCAGGTGGTACTGCGATCAGGCGGAGCGAGCAAAGGCGGGGGGAGTGTAGGCGGAGGCGGAGGCGCAACACTCTCAGCCCGACACTCACGCATCAAGACCGAAAGTTGTGACTGCATGGACTGCAGTAGAGTCAACTTGGGGTCGGCAGACACTAAGGTCTGCTGAGGTAAAGCCTTAACAGCAGAGATCTGTTGCGGCAGAACCTTACTCCTCTTAGGCGGAGTGTATTCAACTGATGACTGAGGAGAGTCAGAGCTAACCCAATGACTGCATCCGGGTTGTTGAACTTTAACTTCGTACGTCTGGCATAGGTCTGGACTTTACGTTTAAGAGGTCTTGAGACCTGAGACCAGCGTTACTCTGCCTTTATTTTCTCCCCTAAATCTCTTCTGCAGACGAGCAAAATAAGGGCTCAATCGTCTGCGGGTGGGAGTGACGGTCTCGGTAAGACACGCCCACAACCACCGAGGATACTTCTGTGCGCCGATCAAGGCCTGCTGAACCCTTATGCCCTTCGACATTGCTTCTCCCCTGGGCTTGGGAGCTTGCAAGAGGTCCCGGACTGGGAGGACGACTGGCGCGCACAAAAGTACCCTCACGCACAACACTGACATAATTTGCGCTAATCACTTATCACTTTGATTTCTGTTTACACTTATTTCACTGAACTCGAAACTTTAAGTGGTTTGTACCTGAAACACGCAATTCTATCCTTTCTCAAAAGTTAGTAATTGCGAAAACAGAATTACAATGTAACAGAAAAATCAAATGAAAGATAATTCAGTGGCTGGAAAGAGACTAAACACTAGATCACTCTAGAAACGTTTAGTTTCTTCCCCTAAAGAGACTAGGGAGAAAAGCAAAAACGATAACGACGTTACTCGTACGCCTGGCAGGCTTGAATGAAACGTTTATCCTCTTTCTCCCTCCGTCTCTATCTCTCTCTCTCTCTCTCTCTCTTGACTTAGAACCTGAGAGAAGAGCCCAATCATATATATCGTTAAAGCATATTATTGTTAAAGGAAAAAACTGAAAAGTTCCTTTAGGATCAAAACCATTAAGTTAAGAAAGAATGAACAAAACGCTAGACACGGTTACTCTTACTGCAACGTGAAACCGTGAACATTCTTTCTCTATCGTAACGATAGAGTGCAAGTTGAACGTTCTGAACGTCAACAACTGCAGAGACAAAACAAAACGTTAGTTCAACTTTGAAAACAGTACGAGACTATCAAAGAAATTCTTTCAAACTCTGTGGCGGAAATAGCATAATATGTTAACAGGTAAAACCGAAATGACGGGCTCAATGTTAATTAACTTCGGTACCAAGAAAAGACCGCCTACTATTAGGAAGGTCGAATATAAACAAATATAAAAATTAATTTTAATAAGTTTATAATAAAAGGAAGTTAATCGAAGAGGCCTATAAGAGGCGGAGAGATATAAAATAAATCTATAACTTTTGTTAAGCAAAATTAAGAAAGAGAGTCTATACTCTCTTAGACACCAACACTTCCGTCTAAGGGAAGGGTCGGCCATTGAAAGGTGAACGAGAGTTCATACTCTCTTCGTCACCATAATTAATCAAATTAATTCCAAAAGCTAACTAAGCTAATATAGAAGTTTCCAGTAAAGCGACAGCCGAAATCAAAGAGAAATACTTCACCAAAGTCGTGAAAATACTCCAAGAACATAAGCGTATCCCAGAACGTCTTGCCAGAAGCACGACAGAGGAATAATTGAGGAGGTGTCAACAAGAAGTACTTGAGTACCTGGCCACAGGTGGCGCTGGTAAGTACACCCCCTTCTAGTATTGTGATAGCTGGCGTATCCCTCCATAGAATTCTGTCGGGCAACGGAGTTGACAGCTACATGATTATCGGGTAAGTTTAATATTGAAAAACTTGGTTTTGTAAGGATGTTTCAATGATGGAAATAATAGTACTGGGTAATGAATAAATAAAAAATCACTCTATTTGCTCGCCTTCCTTCCATGGTATGACGTTATAAGACATGTGTCCTTCTTCCTCTTTACCCTTAAAAGTACTTATCCCATTAACTCAAAGAAAAAAATCTTAAAATCAACTTATAAATTTGATTAAAAGTTATGTTGAAATAAGCTTGAAACTCACCTCATCTAGCCATTCCAAAGGTAACGCCTTTCCTCCTTTCAGGTTATGTGTATTTTCAATACACACTAAAGTAGTAACAGGGTAGAAGGGGCTGTTATCTCGAGTTAACGTCCGCAATTCAGACAGAGAGAAAGTTCCATCAGGCAAATTCTTAACTGTACGGTGATGAACGCCCCCAACCTAAAGGTAAACAATTAGGGGTACATAAATATACCAAGACATTTCCCCCAATTTTGGGGGTAGCCGACATCAAACAAATGAAACAAAAAAGGGGACGTCTCCTCTCTACGCTCCTCCCAGCCTGACAAGGGACTCAACCGAGTTCAGCTGGTACTGCTAGGGTAGCACAGCCCACCCTCCTGTGCTACCCTAGCAGTACCAGGGGTATATAGTACAATATATTTTTATCAGATATAAGGGAGGAATGTAGAGAGTAGAGGTCCCCTTTTTTGTTTTTGTTACATTCGTTGATGTCGGCTACCCCCCAAAATTGGGGGAAGTGCCTTGGTATATGTATGTATGTATAAGAATAGAAAGAGAAAATACACAGAAAACGAAAAAAAGACTAAGAAGAAATCAGAATTTGTATAACAGAAAAAAGGGAACACATTAAAGCCTAAGATACAGTGTGGCCTTTCAAAATTAATATGCCGACTCGAAATTACAAACAGATTAATGTACAATAATAAATATAAACAACTTTGCTAAAGTACTGAAGTTTTGCATCATGAAATGTTATATTAAATCTAATATAAATGTAAACACGAGAATCCTTTATCCAAAATCCAAAAACTTTTGGAATGAAAAAGAAAAAAAAAAAACTTTCAAAGTCCTGTGAAGGTTCCACCTATAGTCCATTTCTTTTATCGAGGCATATTTGCCCTGACTCGCAGGGGTGCCCTTTTAGCTGGGAAAAGTTTCCTGATAGCCGATTGGTTAGAATTATCTTGTCCAACCAATCAGCGATCATGAAACTTTTCCCAGCTAAAAGGGCACCCCTGCGAGTCGGTGCAAATATGCCTCGATAAAAGAAATGGACTATAGTAGCCTACAGCTCATAGGACTCCTAACAGTCAAAGTTTTGAATGCAAGGCCTATCATTTTACTGTTAGCAGTAGCTTTTTGCTCCTTATCTATCCAGATAACAGCCTTTTTATGTGCTCAATGGTTTAAAACTATTCAAAATGCCAGGGTATATACTTATAGCTAATAGGGAAAAGAGAAAGAGGGAGCATTTATGTCAATTTCAAACAGAAAAAGTTTAAATAGTAGAAAAACTTGAAAGTGTGAAATGTCTGACTCGAGGATGTTCGGTGTCGGAACAACTAAGGCTTGAAGAAAGAGAAAAATAACTGTTGATTTTCTATGCTGAGTAATGAGCTGAAGTTAATGAAAAGAAGAAAAATCATTACACAAAATTACCCTAGATGTGATGGAGTTAGTTTGGCGCTGTATTTATCTTCTTTTAAGCAACTGTATTATAAAACATTTTGATAGCATTTTTATAAATATAAAAACAAATGATTAACGAGAATATGATGTAGAATACAATCTTTAACTCCAGAATATGATTTAGAAAATAATCTTTAATTTATGGGATATCAGATCCACTTTCAATGATTCAGCAATTCATAACCAAATGATTATGGAAACAAACTGAAATTACCTAATTACAGAAATAATTTTGACATATGACATCGCTGAGGCTTAAAAATTGGAAGATTATCATCATTATTATTACTATAGTCCATTTCTTTTAGCGATGCAGATTTGCACTGACTCGCAGCGGTGCCCTTTTAGCTCGGAAAAGTTTCCGGATCGCTGATTGGTTGGACAAGATAATTCTAACCAATCAGCGATCAGGAAACTTTTCCGAGCTAAAAGGGCACCGCCGCGAGTCGGTGCAAATATGCATCGCTAAAAGAAATGGACTATACTTGCTAAGCTACAAACCTAGTTGGAAAAGCAGGATGCTATAAGCCCAATGGGTCCAACAGGGAAAATAGCTTAGTGAGGAAAGGAAATAGGGAAATATACTACAAGAGAAGTTAAAGAAAATTAACATTAAAATAAATCTATTATAAATAAACTATAATAACTTCAAAAATAACATGAGGTCATTCCACAACTTGGTCAGGTCACAGCTGGAATAAAATTTCTAATACTGTGTAGTATTGAGCCTCATGATGGAGAAGGCCTGGCTATTAGAATTAACAGCATACCTAGTATTACGATCAGGCTGGAACTGTCCAAGAAGATCTGAATGTAAAGGATGGTCAGAATTATGGAAAATCTTATGCAACACGCATAATGAACTAATTGAATGACGGTGCCAAAGATTAACATCTAGATCGGGAATAAGAAATTTAAATGGACCGTAAGTTTCTGTCCAACAAATTAAGATGAGAATCAGCAGCTGAAGACCAGACAGGAGAGCAATACTCAACACAAGGTAGAATGGAAGAATTAAAACACTTCTTTAGAATAGATTGATCACCGAAAATCTTACGCTTTCTCAAAGCCAATTTTTTGCGCAATTGAAGAAGACACAGACTTAATGTTTCTCAAAAGTAAATTTCCTGTCGAGAATCACACCTAAAGTTTTAAGAGAGTCATTCAAAGTTAAAGAATCACTATCAATGCAGAGATCTGGATGTTGAGGAGCCACTGTCCTTGATCTACTTACAATCATACTTTGAGTTTTGTTAGGATTCAACTTCATACTACATAATTTCCCCCATGCACTAATTTTAGCTAGATCTCTATTAACCCTTTAACCCCCCGGATATTTAGAAATTTCCAACCCTTAACCCCCAGGGGGTTATTTTTTTCCCAGCACATTTTGCAGTATATTTTTTTTCAAATTGCTCTAACAGCCTTAATTTTTGTCATAGAGAGGTCAGGTTGATCTCATTCTCTTGGAAAATGCCTGAATTTTCTCAAAAAATTATCAAAAATATGAACAAATAAATTTTCATAGCATTTTTTTGCAAGGACGTACCGGTATGTCCATGGGGGTAAAGGGATGGCTTTTGTGAAACGTACCAGTATGTCCTTTGGGGGTAAAAGGGTTAAGGGATTCAGCAACCCCATATCTACATTCAGGAGATGGAATTGATGCAAAGAGGGTAGCATCATCTGCAAATGCAACAAGCTTGTTTTGTAAGCCAAACCATGTTATGTGTATATAGTATGAAGGATTGGAATAATACTAAAAATGACACTCCTGCTACTAAAAAGAATTATAGCTGAGTTGTTAAGAATTGTTGCATCCTCACTAAAAGCAAGGTAGCTGATTGATGGATACCTTATGATTCAGATGGCACATGCTTTAGTAGATTATCATACGTCTTTGGTCAGTTAGATTAAAGGCTCTGAAGTCTGGGGACATTCAAAACCTGGGTAGTTTGTAGCGCTACGGCCAAGCGTTCTAATTTGCTTATTATCGCTCCGATTGTTATCTTGTATAGAATAAAAATGTTTGGAAATGGTCTACGGATCTTACATATGTTGTGTAAGGGGGGGTCCGGGGGGGGGGGGGGGGGGGGGGGCAGCCCCCTGGGTAAGGACACGGCTTTTAGCATAGGTTAGGTGGGTTTTTTAAGTTATCTTCTCCCGCCAAAATCGTTTTTAGAACGACGGCCACAGTTCAGAATATTCCCGTTTTCTACGGGATCTGGCCGTCACCCTACAAAGGCTACCAAAACCTCAAATGAGGGTACTTTTGATTGGTGTAAAGAGATGAAATAAAGAAAAATTTCTTCTTAAAAGTCACAATACTACTCACTGAAGCTCATATCAATGTTATACCCAATAAAAATGGTATTTTTATTATAAAATAAATTTTTAAATATACATACCGGTGTGACGATCTGAACGATCCCCCGGTCTCAGAATTCTCCTTGACATTGTATAATGGTTCTTTTCGGCCATTAGCTCGCTTCGCTCGCATGAAAATAAAACATCAAGCTCGTACGTACTGGCAAGCGGTAATGTTGAGCTGCGCACGCTAACATTACAGGAAAATAAAACATAAAGCTCGTATGCACTGGCGAACGGTAATGTTCGCGCATGCGCAGATTATCAAGGAGAATTCTGAGACCGGGGGATCGTTCAGACCGTCACACTGGGTAGTTACATATATATAGCTTAAATGCCGCGTCAAGACGCGGGATTTAAGCTATATATATGTAACTACCAGGGAAGTTACATACTTAAAAATGGCTTTTTGTTCAAAGATTAGCTCACCTGTGCAATACCCCCTTGAGCCCACTGATGTAAATGACTCTCATCTCCAACAATGACCTCTGAACCTCTGCCCCAACAGTGAGCTAATACTGAAAATACAAAAGGAAAAATTCTCAAAAGGTGAACATAGTGACTGATCATTGTGAAATCTTCTCTTATTGATTAAGACTATTAAATCAACAAAAGATATCTAAGGCTGATTCACACCTGACACTCACACTCACGTGCACGCAATTGATCGCGCTCAAATATTCTTTAATGATAAACAGGCAGAGTATTCAAACCATCCAGTCAATCATTTTCGCTCAACTCCAGTCACGGTCACAGTCAAGCTCACGATCAAAGCAAAAGATATTTTGAACGTGCTCAAACTTGAGCAAGAGCTATACCCGCAATTCTAGAGCCGAAAAATCACACATGGTTCACCAATGCCAACACAAAACAAACTGAGCTCAGGAGAGCTTGAGTGGCATATGTAAACACACCAGTAAAATGAGCTGAGTGACTTGGGTGTGAGCATGAGCGTGAGTGTCAGGTGTGAATCAGCCCTTAATCAGATCTACAATAAAAATCATGATACAGTAATCATTTAATTAATGGTATAAAATCACAAATTTTAAAACTAATTTGTATTTTTCCTAGCTATAAAAACAGAGTCCTTTATGTAAGAAAGTTTTAAGCGTGCGAGTTGGACACCCATCAACACTGTTAACGAGGTAGTTAACCCTTTTACCCCCAGGCTATTTGGAACTTTCCAACCCTTAACCCCCCGGGGTTATTTTTTTTTTCAAGCACATTTTGCAGTATATTTTTTCAAATTGCTCTAACAGCCTTAATTTTCGTCATAGAGAGGTCAGGTTGGTCTCAATCTCTTGGAAAATGCCTGAAGTTTCTCAAAAAATTATAAAAAATATACACAAAAAAATGTGAATAGCAGTTTTTTACAAGGACGTACAGGTACGTCCATGGGGGTAAAGGGAGGAGTTTTGTGAAACGTACCAGTACATCCTTTGGGGGTAAAAGGGTTAACATCAGGTGGGAGCGAGGGTAAGGAGTCCCATAAAGAAAGATGGCTGAAGAGGAACGTTTTATATAAAGGATGCTGGTTTGTTTAGTTGAAAAAAAAATACAAATTACTTTAAAAATTTGCGATTTGTTCTACGGAAATACACACCAACGTCCTTTACGTAGGGAAACTCGCTGCTTAAGGGGTTGGCAGTCTCCAAGAACCGAACTGCAGTTCTTTTTCTTCCCTCGGAAATATCCATCTACCTTGTCCCAGTTAACACCTCAAAATGTTAACTCTTTTACCCCCAAAGGACGTACTGGTACGTTTCACAAAACACACCCCTTTACCTCCCTGGACGTACCGGTACGTCCTTGCAAAAAAATGCTATAAAAAATTTTTTTTTCATATTTTTGATAATTTTTTTGAGAAAGTTCAGGCATTTTCCAAGAGAATGAGACCAACCCGACCTCTCTATGACAAAAATTAAGGCTGTTAGAGCAATTTATAAAAAATATACGGCAAAATGTGCTGGGGAAAAAATAACCCCTTGGGGGTTAAGGGCTGGAAAGTTGCAAATAGCCTGGGGGTAAAAGGGTTAAATTGCCATATTTGCAGCTTTGCTGTTATAGTTCTCCTATGTAAAGAACGAGGGTTTGTATTTGTATGAGAACAAATGTATTATGTCATCAAGACCACAGCACAGAACTATGAGAAATCTCATACTGTAACCACATAAATAGTTATCATCTATTTTAACCCTTTTACCCCCAGGCTATTTGGAAATTTCCAACCCTTAACCCCCAGGGGGTTATTTTTTTCCCTGCACATTTTGCAGTATATTTTTTTTAAATTTCTCTAACAGCCTTAATTTTTGTCATAGAGAGGTCAGGTTGGTCTCATTCTCTTGGAAAATGCCTGAATTTTTTCAAAAAATTATCAAAAAAATGAAAAAAATAATTTTTATAGCATTTTTTTGCAAGGACGTATCGGTACGTCCATGGGGGTAAAGGGATAGCTTTTGTGAAACGTACCAGTACGTCCTTTGGGAGTAAAAGAGTTAACATGACATAATCCCTGCAAGTTTCATTACTCTACGATTAAAATTGTGGCCAGGAAGGTGTTCATCAACAAACATAAAAACGGTGGGTAAAACATAACCTCCTTCCAACTTCGTTGGCATAGATAACAAGCTCCCAACAAATTCCAAATCCAGTACTAAATTCAGGATTTGCAGATAATTAAACTAAAAGGATAAAAATTATTCTTAAACCTTCAGAGACTTAAATTGATGCAAAACATACGAGGGATAAAACACACTCAAGTTCTTGCCTACTGCATCACTAACAGCTTAACCCTTTTACCCCCAAATGACGTACTGGTACGTTTCACAAAAGCCATCCCTTTACCCCCATGGACGTACCGGTACGTCCTCGCAAAAAAATGCTATAACAATTTTTTTTTGCATATTTTTGATAATTTTTTGAGAAAATTCAGGCATTTTCCAAGAGAATGAGACCAACCTGACCTCTCTATGACAAAAATTAAGGCTGTTAGAGCAATTTTAAAAAAATATACTGCAAAATGTGCTGGGGAAAAAATAACCCCTTGGGGTTAAGGGTTGGAAATTTCCAAAGAGCCTGGGGGTAAAAGGGTTAAAACAATTTTCTTTAACCCCTTGCTATACATTCAATTTTTATGATACGATAATGTTCTGGTCTCACTTTGACACTGAAAAAAATTACTGTTTTTGTGGTAGCTTTAATAATTAAAAAAAATTTTAGTCTCAGAATGTCATAGTGTATCTTAGCTGAAGAATTTCTTTACCTTTTGTAACAATAATAAAATAACAATTTATAATTTCTTTTTGCACCAGTCATCTAAAAGGGATTTGACGAAGAAAAAATCTATTTCTGGGCAAGAGACCTGTGCCACCCAGTGAAATGCTCCTTTTACATAATTTCTAAGGTAAAAACTGCTATTTATAATTTCTTTTTGCACCAGTCATCTAAATGACTTTATAAAAAACACACAGTTCTGGCATCTTTGGCATTAAACTACAAAGTTACTTTACAGATAAAAGCCATAAATAATTGTTTGATCATATCAAGCTAAAAAGACTCTTTATATAACTTTCAATTCTACGGAAACTGTCAAACTTACCACAGATAAGATTGGCCATAGTACCTGAGGGAACATACAAGGCGGCTTCTTTTTCAAGGAGAGCTGCGACTTTCCTTTCAAGAGCTGTAAAATGAAAAGATAAATTTTATATGAAAGAAAAAAAATACAAAAATTAATTCTTATTCTCATATACATAAACTATAAACATAAATAAGACAATAACCCCTCAACAACCCTGGTTAGTCAAGACAGCAGGGGTGGCAAGGTTCAACACTTTACTTCATTATAAAGTTCCCATGACAAAATTATGGTTCTATTTCTAGTGTTGTTCACAGCCCCTTGGATCCTAAAACTAGAAATGATACTACCATTGGCTTTCAAAAATACAAACTTTTTAATTCAAGATCCACCATTTCTACAAAACTTAAAATACATTAATGGGTTAAATTTCAATATTAAAAAAATAGATCATGTCTTGAAGTCTTACTTATGAGTAATAAACTTTACATATTTCTTGCCAAAAGGAGAAGAGTTATGTCTCAAGGTCTCCCTTTTCTGCCAATACAGTCTGCCTTGAAAACCCAGATTTTTTTCATTTAAATATTTTTAAAAATTTACCCATATTATCAGTTGTTACTTTGTTTTTCAATGAAATGTTCCCAAGCAAACCTATTCTATTTGCTTCCTTATTTCCTTTCCCCACTGGGAGAGCTCTGGGTGATAGGAGGATAGATGTGAGAGGCAAGAGAGCGTGCTAGAAATAGGAATGAATGGCGAGCGATTGTGACGCAGTTCCGGTAGGCCCTGCTGCTTCCTCCGGTGCCTTAGATGACCGCGGAGGTAGCAGCAGTAGGGGATTCAACATTATGAAGCTTCATCTGTGGTGGATAACGGGGGAGGGTGGGCTTTGGCACCCTAGCAGTACCAGCTGAACTCGGTTGAGTTCCTTGTCAGGCTGGGAGGAACGTAGAGTAGAGGTCCCCTTTTTGTTTTTGTTTCATTTGTTGATGCCGGCTACCCCCCAAAATTAGGGGAAGTGCCTTGGTATATGTATGTACTGGACTATTTTCCCTGTTGGAACCCTAGGGCTTATAGTATCCTGTTTTTCCAACTAAGATTGTAGCTTAGAAAGTAATAATAATATCTTGTAAACATATCCCCAATCAGTATTTCTAAAGCAAAGAAAACCTGCCCATTAAAGTAAGAATGGGTAGTTAGCTTAAAAAATGTGTACAGGAGATTTTCTTGCCAGCACTGGTGTCATAGGTTGAGCCTTTGCATTCTTTTTAGGCTATGGAGGGGCACCACAAGGATCACTGACACTTCAATCACACCTTTACCACAGGAGACATTGTCACTGGAGACATGGGGGAGAGGTGGCCTTAGCTACCAGCTCCCTCAACAAGGTCATAGAGGGTCTACATGATAAACCTAAGCAGGCCCTGGCCTTCCTAAGGTCAAACTCATTGACGGCGGTCTGTGAGGTAAAGGGAGAAGAGCCTCCAATTTTCAAGAAGGTGAGGCAAACACTGGGGGAATCCCAAAAGTCACCAGAATCTGAAAAGCCTGCCGATGTAGCTCCACAGGATCCTTGATCCTGACACATACTCCCCAGGGACTATGCCAGGGCAGTGGTAGCAAATGCAACAAATGAGATAACGGGAGAAGCGAAGACCTTCTCAGTGTATTCTTGGACATTTCCGAGATATACCCAGCAGAGGGCTCAGCTCTCTCTCCCCCTCTCTCAAGGCATATGCCTTCAACTGCTCAGGAGGACACAATTTACACCTGATACACATGGAAGATTGGAAACAATCACACCATCTACAAGAAGTACAAAGAGAGTGTGGATCTACAGTCAGTTTAGCCATAAACTGGTTGCAACATCCACTCTTTCCTCAGGTAGTAAGAATTTCTTGTTTCAAATCCCTAATTACAAGCAACAGGTAGTATTCACTTCCTTTAAGAAAATGAAAGAGGAAAAAGCTGGGTAAGGCAACATTACGTCCATACTCATTGCGGCCAAGAACTAAAATTTTTTAGAAATAACTTGTATTTTTCCTATATACAAACCATGAGTCATTTAAATGGGGTTACTTCTGAGCAAAACTAGTTATGCCATTTGAAAAATTATCGAGGGTGTAGCAATATGGTATGACTGCATCACCGTCCATCGTACCGTAAGTATGATGTTCCACATGGCTGATAACTCACCCATCTTCTGATAGGTAAAGAGATTGGCCAGCAGTTTTTCTTGCCTTGTTTAATCTCTTTCTTTTATCCGTTACAGAACGTGTGAAAAAAGCGTGT
Source organism: Palaemon carinicauda (assembly GCF_036898095.1). NCBI lineage: Eukaryota > Metazoa > Arthropoda > Malacostraca > Decapoda > Palaemonidae > Palaemon > Palaemon carinicauda. The sequence continues at coordinate 122,792,336 of NC_090735.1, read as the reverse complement.
GTTAAGTGTACTTCTCCTGGTATTAAAAACCCCCTTATGAGACTTTCGTGAGAAGCCTTGACGTTGATCCGCATCCATTAGGTCCTACATGCCGAGAACATAGACGCTCATCAGAGTCCACTTGTATTGTGTGTCGGGAGTGGTTATCCTTCCAATAGAAGTTCCATGGAAAGATACATGGCCCACGGAAGAAGCAGGCTAAATGCACTCGCTCTCCTCCAATTGTTTCGGCTTCGAAAAAGAATTGGTAAGACAACATAATGTCCGTACTCTTTGCAGCCGAAAACAAAAGTGAAGAGCTCACTACCTGTCATTAAATACAGTACCTATTAACAAATTCAATGGCCGTTCCAGGTCCGTCGAAGACACTGTTCCTATTTTAAAGGTGGAAAGGTTTGTTTAAGCCCTGGAACAAATACAAGAAAGGCTTTACTCTACCACTGGAAAACTAAAAATACACAGATGTATGGACTGCCACCTACAGCTGAGGTGTCTGTAAGATTGTATAGACACTCTAATGGCTATTGTAATGCAATTGTTTGGCAACCAAATTAACTAATATCTTATGACATTACTCTACCAGTGGAGGACTAAAAATACACATATGTATGGACTGCCATCCAACAGCGGAAGTATCTAAGATTGCTAGGACACTCAAATGGATATTGTAATGTAATGCTTTGGCAATCAAATTGACTAATATTTTATATAATAAAATTCAGAGTAACTTATAACTAAAAAATTAGGTAACGATGATGATTGTAACGATGATGATCATAACAATAATTACAAAATAGACTTAGAATGCGTCTAGGGAAAACGATAAAGTTTTAAATTGTCAACTAAACTGGATATATTTCAGGTCATTCCATAAAACCACTTCTTACCAGTGACAGTTGGGTCTTCCTGAAACGCATCGTCCCCAACTACGGCATCGTACATGAAATCTTTCATAGCTTTACTGGGACGTGTCCCAGTGTCACTCCGCAAATCAATAATTCTCTGAAAGAAACCTTAGTCTTTAACAGAGTATGACATCCATCTCATTATACTGCACTTGATTATTACTAAACTAGATTTTCTATTACAAAAGTTATATTAATTACATAGTTTTATACTGTACTATACAGTGGCTAATTAAAATATATGAATAATGAATACAGCATCCAGTGAAAAACGATTGCCATCTTTAACCCTTTTACCCCCAAAGGACGTACTGGTACGTTTCACAAATGCCATCCCTTTACCCCCATGGACGTACCGGTACGTCCTTGAAAAAAATGCTATTTTTTTTTTTTTGCATACTTTTGATAATTTTTTCGAGAAAATTCAGGCATTTTCCAAGAGAATGAGACCAACCTGACCTCTCTATGACAAAAATTAAGGCTGTTAGAGCAATTTTAAAAAAATATACTGCAAAATGTGCTTGAAAAAAAGTAACCCCTGGGGGTTAAGGGTTGGAAATTTCCAAATACCCTGGGGGTAAAAGGGTTAACTAATAATGATGAAGAAATACATGAATATACATTATACACAAAAAGCATTTTCATGCACTTAAACTTTCAAATTGAATATCAAAACAGAAAAGTTAAAACAGTCATAACCACAAGACTGTTGTCGATGATAAAATTTCTCTTGTTATAACATAACTCTTAAAAACTTGTTTAGATGAGCAGTATGCTGGTTCTAAGCCAATTTAGGGAAGTAAAATATTACCATATTGATTGTTCTTTGTTGTTCAAAAATAAAATTTTAAATTAATATGGTAAATTTAGAATTAAATTGGAATTTTCCTAACTATACATACATGAGTCCTTTACATAGGAGAATGATAACAGTAAAGCTGGAATATAGCAGTTAAAAATTATAGCGAGGTGTCAACAAACAGCAAGTAGTCACCTGCCAGTGGTGGGGAAGCCGATCTCAATCATGAAGAAACTGCCTCCATGAGGAGGCCAGGATCAACCAAAGCCGATCTCAATCATGAAGAAACTGCCTCCATGAGGAGGCCAGGATCAACCAAAGCCGATCTCAATCATGAAGAAACTGCCTCCATGAGGAGGCCAGGATCAACCAAAGCCGATCTCAATCATGAAGAAACTGCCTCCATGAGGAGGCCAGGATCAACCAGTCGTCAAGAAACATCCAAAGACGTATCTCTCGCGAGCAGGCCAAAGCGGCTACCAAGGTGAATACCCATGTGAACGCCTCGGAAGCCATACACATACCAAAACACAGTCTTGAACTGGTACACCGTACCACAGAGGGAGACGTTGAGGTACTGTTGCCTCAGCTAGTAACTTTCTTAGGTAATGTAGGGCCTATCTGATACCTAAGGTAGCCCAACTTCCTTAGGTCAATCCATCGACTGCAGACTGTCTGATACCTAAGGGATTCCCTAAGCAGCAAAGCTGAGACATACCAACGTAGATCCAAAGACTAAGGACCCTTGCATATCAATCCAGAGGCATTGTTCTCTAGTCTTGGTTAGTGCCATAACCTCTGTACCATGGTCTTCCACAGTCTTGGGTTAAAGTTCTCTTGCTTGAGGGTAAACTCGGGCACGCTATTCTATCTTATTTCTCTTCCTCTTGTTTTGTTAAAGTTTTTATAGTTTATATAGGAAATATTTATTTCAATATTGTTACTGTTCCTAAAATATTTTATTTCCTTGTTTCCTTTCCTCACTGGGCTATTTTCCCTGTTGGAGCCCCTGGGCTTATAGCATCCTGCTTTTCCAACTAGGGTTGTAGCTTAGCAAGTAATAATAACAATAATAATATGCACAATGGTGACAGCAACAGAGAAGTGTTCCTCGAGAAGATAGACCATGGAGATATCTGTGAACAGACATACCCTTATGCAAAAAGGGAGCGTGTATCTACAGCAGTTAGACCAACCAGCTGCCAATACCACCCTTCTCTTGCCAACAAACGTCTTGGTTCCTTTACACAATTAAAAGCTAACATTCCCCTCCCGACAAAATGGAGAAAATGAATAAGTTTCACAGCCACTTTCTGTAAATCCGTACACAGCAGAAGTCAAAATAAAAGTGAATGATTTCTGACAGGAGAGAGGTGGGGGTCCTTACCCAGCACCCTCGTCAGTTGAATAACCACTTGTTATCCATTTTTAACGACTGATTCCAGCTCGCTCCTAAGTAATCACCCTACTTAAAGGACAAGGGTTTGTATGTCGCGTAGAAACAAATAATTGATTCACCTTTACCTGGGGGCATTTTCCTTGTCCAGATGACTCGGTTAAAGTCAAGATGCAAAATTATTTTGAACAATCTTTGTGTCAAATCTGAACTTTAGAACTATTGCATTATGAAAATTGGGGTTCAAACAAGAGAGAAAACTAAAATCTAGATATTCTATAAGAATAGGCCTCCTCAATAAATACTAAACAAGGAAGACAGTAAACAGTCAGTTCTCGATATTCGCAAGTTCTACCTGCAGGGATTTGGTCATCTGCAACACAGAGAACCGTATAACCTATTAAACAAAAAATCTGTACTGTGGGTTACTTAGTGTAAGTCAACCGTGCATAGGTAATGGAAGTGAGTAAGTAGGTTAAGAGTTAACCTACATTAGGGCAGCAAGTATTCACAGATGCTTGCTTTTCGCACCTGTCTTTGTTACCTAACCCATACGAATAAGGAGTGCTGACTGTAATAACGGGTATAAAACACTAAACTAACAGCCTGGAAGCAATGAAACAATTTTTAACATGGAAAACGAAATAAGAAGTGAATGGGACAACAGGAAAGAATGTTCACCTCTATGTGTGGTCTTACTACAAGCTAGACTGCAACTTATTACAAGTACCAATATAGTCTAAATATATAATAAGCTTGATAGGAAATATCTGGAAACAAATTATCTGCAAAACAATGGCTTGTACCTTCATGAGAGCACACTATGTTATGTTTTGATATACGGTACAGAACATGTAAATGTTTTACACATACATACATACATACATATACCAAGGAACTTCCGCTAATTTTGGGGGGTAGCCGACATCAACAAATGAAACAAAAACAAAAAAGGGGACCTCTACTCTCTACGTTCCTCCCAGCCTAACAAGGGACTCAACTGAGTTCAGCTGGTACTGCTAGAGTGCCACAGCCCACCCGCCCCCGTTATCCACCACAGATGAAGCTTCATATTGCTGAATCTCCTACTGCTGCTACCTCCACGGTCATCTAAGGCATCAGAGGAAGCAACAGGGCCTACCGGAACTGCGTCACAATCGCTCGCCATTCATTCCTATTTCTAGCACGCTCTCTTGCCTCTCTCACATCTATCCTCCTATCATCCAGAGCTTCCTTCACTCTATCCATCCACCCAAACCTTGGCCTTCCTCTTGTACTTCTCCCATGTTATTTTCCTTAGTAAAATAAATTTTTGAATATACTTACCCGATGATCATGAATCTGTCAACTCCGTTGCCCGACAGAAATCTAAGGTCGGGATACGCCACCGATCGCTATACAGGTGGGGGTGTACACAACAGCGCCATCTGTGAGCAGGTACTCAAGTACTTCTTGTCAACAAGAACTCAATTTTCTCCTCGGTCCACTGGTTCTCTATGGGGAGGAAGGGAGGGTCCTTAAATTCATGATCATCGGGTAAGTATATTCAAAAATTTATTTTACTAAGGAAAATAACATTTTTCAATATTAATCTTACCCGATGATCATGTAGCTGATTCACACCCAGGGTGGTGGGTGGAGACCAGCATACATGTTAACATAGAAGCTAAGTATCCCGTATTTCATTTTAGCAGTTATTCAAAATAACAAACATAAAATAAATAAGTACCTGGTAAGGAAGTCGACTTGAACCATTACTCTGCCTTTTTTAAGTACGTCTTCCTTACTGAGCCTAGCGGTCCTCTTAGGATGCTGAACGACTCCTAGGTGCTGAAGTATGAAGGGCTGCAACCCATACTAAAGGACCTCATCACAACCTCTAATCTAGGCGCTTCTCCAGAAAGAATTTGACCACCCGCCAAATCAACCAGGATGCGGAAGGCTTCTTGGCCTTCCGTACAACCCAAAAAACAACAATAAAAAGCATTTCAAGAGAAAGATTAAAAAAGGTTATGGGATTATGGGAATGTAGTGGCTGAGCCCTCACCTACTACTGCACTCGCTGCTACGAATGGTCCCAGGGTGTAGCAGTTCTCGTAAAGAGACTGGACATCTTTGAGATAAAATGATGCGAACACTGACTTGCTTCTCCAATAGGTTGCATCCATAACACTCTGCAGAGAACGGTTCTGTTTGAAGGCCACTGAAGTAGCGACAGCCCTAACTTCATGTGTCCTTACCTTCAGCAAAGCAAGGTCTTCTTCCTTCAGATGAGAATGGGCCTCTCTAATCAGAAGCCTGATGTAGTAAGAAACTGCGTTCTTAGACATCGGTAAAGCAGGTTTCTTGATAGAACACCATAAAGCTTCTGATTGTCCTCGTAATGGCTTTGTCCGTCTTAAATAGTACTTAAGAGCTCTTACTGGGCAAAGTACTCTCTCTAGTTCGTTCCCCACCAAGTTGGACAGGCTTGGGATCTCGAACGACTTGGGCCAAGGACGAGAAGGAAGCTCGTTTTTAGCCAAAAAACCGAGCTGCAAGGAACACGTAGCCGTTTCAGATGTAAAACCTATGTTCCTGCTGAAGGCGTGGATCTCACTGACTCTTTTAGCTGTTGCTAAGCAAACGAGGAAAAGAGTCTTTAATGTGAGATCCTTAAAAGAGGCTGATTGAAGCGGTTCGAATCTTGATGACATCAGGAACCTTAAAACCACTTCTAGGTTCCAGCCTGGAGTGGACAACCGACGTTCCTTTGAGGTCTCAAAAGACCCAAGGAGGTCCTGTAGATCTTTGTTGGTGGAAAGATCCAAGCCTCTGTGGCGGAAGACCGCTGCCAACATGCTTCTGTAACCCTTGATCGTAGGAGCTGATAGGGATCTTACATTCCTTAGATGTAACAGAAAGTCAGCTATCTGTGTTACAGAGGTACTGGTAGAGGAAACTGCATTCGCCTTGCACCAGCTTCGGAAGACTTCCCATTTTGACTGATAGACTCTGAGAGTGGATGTCCTCCTTGCTCTGGCAATCGCTCTGGCTGCCTCCTTCGAAAAGCCTCGAGCTCTTGAGAGTCTTTCGATAGTCTGAAGGCAGTCAGACGAAGAGCGTGGAGGCTTGGGTGTACCTTCTTTACGTGAGGCTGACGCAGAAGGTCCACTCTTAGAGGAAGAGTCCTGGGAACGTCCACTAGCCATTGCAGTACCTCGGTGAACCATTCTCTCGCGGGCCAGAGGGGAGCAACCAACGTCAACCGTGTCCCTTCGTGAGAGGCGAACTTCTGAAGTACCCTGTTGACAATCTTGAACGGAGGGAACGCATACAGGTCTAGATGGGACCAATCCAGCAGAAAGGCATCCACGTGAACTGCTGCTGGGTCTGGAATCGGAGAACAATACATCGGGAGCCTCTTGGTCATCGAGGTAGCGAATAGATCTATGGTGGGCTGACCCCACAGGGCCCATAGTCTGCTGCAAACATTCTTGTGAAGGGTCCACTCTGTGGGGATGACCTGACTCTTCCGGCTGAGGCGATCTGCCATGACATTCATGTCGCCCTGAATGAACCTCGTTACCAGCGAAATCTTTCGATCTTTTGACCAAATGAGGAGGTCCCTTGCGATCTCGAACAACTTCCTCGAATGAGTCCCTCCTTGCTTGGAGATGTAAGCCAAGGCTGTGGTGTTGTCGGAGTTCACCTCCACCACCTTGCTTAGCTGGAGGGACTTGAAGTTTATCAAGGCCAGATGAACTGCCAAAAGCTCCTTGCAGTTGATGTGAAGTGTCCTTTGCTCCTGATTCCACGTGCCCGAGCATTCCTGTCCGTCCAGTGTCGCACCCCAGCCCGTGTCCGATGCGTCCGAGAAGAGACGGTGGTCGGGGGTCTGAACAGCCAATGGTAGACCTTCCTTGAGAAGAATGCTGTTCTTCCACCACGTCAGTGTAGACCTCATCTCTTCGGAAACAGGCACTGAGACCGCCTCTAGCGTCATGTCCTTTCTCCAGTGAGCAGCTAGATGATACTGAAGGGGGCGGAGGTGGAGTCTCCCTAACTCGATGAACTGGGCCAGCGATGAAAGTGTCCCTGTTAGACTCATCCACTGCCTGACTGAACATCGGTTCCTTCTCAGCATGCTCTGGATGCATTCTAGGGCTTGATTGATCCTTGGGGCCGACGGAAAAGCCCGAAAAGCTCGACTCTGAATCTCCATACCTAGATAGACAATGGTCTGGGATGGGACGAGTTGGGACTTCTCTATATTGACCAGGAGGCCCAATTCCTTGGTCAGATCCATAGTCCATCTGAGATTCTCCAGACAGCGACGAATTGACGGAGCTCTTAAAAGCCAGTCGTCCAAATAGAGGGAGGCTCTGATGTCTGCCAAGTGAAGGAATTTGGCAATATTCCTCACCAGTTTGGTAAACACAAGAGGTGCCGTGCTTAGGCCAAAGCACAGGGCTTGGAACTGGTACACAACCTTTCCAAAGACGAACCTTAGGAAAGGTTGGGAGTCTGGATGGATGGGGACGTGAAAGTACGCGTCTTTCAGGTCTAACGAGACCATCCAGTCCTCCTTCCTGACCGCTGCTAGGACCGACTTCGACGTCTCCATCGTGAACATCTGCTTGGTGACAAAAGCATTGAGAGCACTGACGTCCAGCACCGGTCTCCAACCTCCTGTCTTCTTCGCTACCAGGAAGAGACGGTTGTAGAAGCCCGGGGATTGATGGTCCCGGACTATGACTACCGCTCCCTTTTGTAGCAAGAGCGACACCTCTTGTTGCAACGCTAGCCTCTTGTCCTTCTCCTTGTAGTTGGGAGAGAGGTTGATGGGAGATGTTGCTAGAGGGGGACTGCGGCAGAACGGAATTCTGTACCCCTCCCTTAGCCACTTCACAGACTGAGCGTCTGCACCTCTGTTCTCCCAAGCTTGCCAGAAGTTCTTGAGCCTGGCTCCCACTGCTGTCTGGAGAGGAAGGCAGTCAGATCCTGCCTTTTGCGGACTTGGAACCCTTCTTGGATTTGCCACGGTGACTGTCGGCACGGGTACCTCCTCTGCTGGAGGTTCTGCCACGAAAGGGCGGGATGAACCTAGTTGCTGGTGTGTCCACTGCTGCAGGACGGAAAGGTCTAGGCACGGAAGGTAAAGCTTTAGCCTTACGTGCGGAAGATGCCATCAGATCATGGGTATCCTTCTGGATCAGCGAGGCAGCCATCCCCTTGATCAGCTCCTCCGGAAACAGACACTTGGAGAGAGGAGCAAACAACAACTCCGACTTCTGGCAAGGAGTGATCCCAGACGACAAGAAGGAGCAAAGATGTTCTCTCTTCTTAAGCACTCCCGACACGTACGAAGCCACAAGTTCACCAGACCCATCCCGAATGGCTTTGTCCATGCTAGACATGATAAGCATGGCAGAGTCCTTATCCGAAGGGGAAGTCTTTCTGCTTAACGCTCCCAAACACCAATCGAGGAAGTTGAAGATCTCAAAAGCACGAAAGACTCCCTTCAACAGATGATCCATGTCAGAAAAGGACCAGCAAATCTTAGATCGTCTCATAGCCAGCCTGCGGGGAGAGTCAACCAGACTTGAGAAGTCGCCCTGGGCAGAGGCAGGAACTCCCAAGCCGGGTTCCTCTCCCGTGGCATACCAGACGCTAGATTTGGAAGCAAGCTTGGTAGGCGGAAAGATGAAAGCAGTCTTTCCCAGTTGCTTCTTGGACTGCAACCACTCTCCCATAACCCTCAAAGCTCTCTTGGATGAGCGTGCGAGGACAAGTTTGGTGAAGGCAGGAGCAGCAGACTGCATGCCCAGAGCAAACTCGGAGGGAGGAGAGCGAGGGGTTGCAGACACAAACTGTTCCGGATACAAGTCCCTGAACAAGGCAAGGACTTTACTAAAGTCTAAGGAGGGAGGCGTAGACTTGGGCCCTTCTAAGTCGGAGTGCGGTTCATCCAAATGTGCAACTTCGTCATCCGATACTCCATCATCCGAAAGCTGAGTAGGAAGTGGCAAAGGCGGAGCAGAAAGCTGAACGGCTGAATCCGGCAGCACGGGTGCATGCGTAGCTGCTGCGGATCCAACATCATGCCGCTGCTGGTCAGTCTGCGAGCTGGCAACAACAAAAGCAGAGTGCTGGTGCGTGGGAGGGACTGCCGTGGGCTGCGGAGCATGCCGTATGGGATGCGGAGCATGCCGCATGGGTTGCGGAGCATGCCGCATGGGTTGCGGAGCATGCCGCATAGTGTCAAAACCCGGCAGCTCTACAGCACCTTCCCACTGCTGATGCGGTAGCTCACGCATGTCAACGGATGGTGCAGCATGAACATGCGTCTGGCAGGGTGGACTGCGCATCGGTGGTGGAGCTCTCACAGGTGGAGTGTGGGAGCAGGCAGCCGCAGTATCTGCTGAGCGCACAACCGTGGCAGGTTGTAGGTTAACAGGTGCAGTGTCAACCTTCTCAGCATGATACTCTTGCATGAACGCAGCAAGCTGAGACTGCATAGTCTGCAGCATGGACCACTTAGGGTCTACCGTGGTTGGTGCAGCAACAGACGGAGTAGTAGCCTGTTGTGGAACCACTCTACCTCTCTTGGGAGGTGTGCAGTCTTCGGAAGACTGCAGCGAGTCCGAACTGACCCAGTGGCTACACCTGGGCCGTTGGACTCGCTCGGAAGGGACCTTACGCTTGAGAGGTCGTGAGACCTTGGTCCATCGTTTCCTCCTTGAAACTTCTTCCACAGACGAGGAATGATAGGGCTCATTCGTCTGTTTGTGGATGGGACGATCTCTGACAGATACGTCCGCAACCACTGAGGGTACATCCGTACGCTGATCAAGGCCTGCCGAACCCTTTGGTCCTTCGACATTGCTTCTCCCCAGGGCTTGGGAGCTTGCAAGAGGTCCCGGACTGGGAGGACGACTGGCACGAACAGATGTACCCTCATGCGCAACACTGACACTGACACTTTTCACTTCACTTGCACTACCAACACTTCCCACTGCACTTTTCGCTTTCAGCTCTTTGACATCTGCCAAAAGCTGATTACGGTCATTAGCCAATGACTCCACTCTGTCACCAAGAGCCTGAATGGCACGCATCATATCCGCCATGGATGGTTGAGCACTAGTAGCAGGGTCGGGAGTCACCACTACAGGGGAAGGAAAAGGTTGAGGGGCATGGGGAGAGGAAAAATCAACAGAGCGAGAAGAACTCCTCCTGATCCTATCCTTCTCTAGCCTACGTGCATTTTTAAGGAATTCGTTAAAATCGAATTCCGAAAGCCCAGCGCATTCCTCACATCGATCTTCCAATTGACAGGATTTACCCCTACAATTGGAACAAACGGTGTGAGGATCTATGGAGGCCTTCGGAAGACGCCTAATACAAGCCCTAACACTACACTGCCTGTACTTAGGGACTTGAGACTGGTCAGACATCTTGAATTGTAGAAATAGTCAAGGGGGAATTCCAAAATCTAGCAAAGTTCGTTAACAATTAATCCAAATTAAATCAAAAAGCTTGCTAAGCTAATGATAAAGCTTCCTGAATAGCGAAGGCTAAAATCTAGAGCGAATACATCACCAAAATCGTGAAAAACAACTCCAGAATCAACAGCGTATCCAAGTAGGTCTTGCCGGTGGCACGACAGAGGAAAAATTGAGTTCTTGTTGACAAGAAGTACTTGAGTACCTGCTCACAGATGGCGCTGTTGTGTACACCCCCACCTGTATAGCGATCGCTGGCGTATCCCGACCTTAGATTTCTGTCGGGCAACGGAGTTGACAGATTCATAATCATCGGGTAAGATTAATATTGAAAATCTTGCATTACACATATGATGCATAAAATAAACAGTATCAAGGGTTTCATGAAAAAGAATAACAATTTTACTCTTTAAAAAATAAATGAAACATGAAATACCAAACATAAAATCATACTCACTTGTGTGTGAGATAGTTCCGGCTCAGCAATCGCATTTGATATTTCTATTGGTACCGATATATTTGGCTGCATATCTGAATATCTTCTTTTATGTCTTTTACAATTGGCATGCTTCAACAATTCTGACTTGCCAGCCACCAATTCTTTGTTGCAGGCAATACAAAAAGCTTTATCACTGGCATTTCCTTCACTTAGCCAACCCTCAAACTCTGGCAGCTCCTTCCAACTTTTACGAAACCTGAAACATTTAAAAATAAATTACTGTACACAAAAAAGTTTGAATTCCAAAGAAAAACCTGAAACATTTAGAAATAAATTACTGTACTCAAAAAACAGTTTGAATTCTAAAGAAAAACCTGAAACATTTGAAAATAAATTACTGTACACAAAAAAGTGTTTGAATTCTAAAGAAAAACCTGAAACATTTAGAAATAAATTAATCGAAAAGGAGTTTGGACTCTAAAGAAAAAGTTTTTTTTACGGATATGTATAGCATTCAGGATCTTAGCAGCAATGACATTCATAGCCAGAGAGAAATCGCCCTAAAAACTACCCAGTATGTAAAAATCAAACCATCATCAAAAGGAATAAATGGTTTTCACACAGCTTAAGGATAAAAAAAATAAAATACTAAGCACTCCAGAAAAGTTTCCGATGGCTTATGATGGTCAAGCAACCAAATTTCATGAAGTGACTTTTATTAAAATTTGCTTTTGGTACTGTTAGCTTTATTCTACCGACTGTTACTCTATTATTATTATTATTATTACTACTTGCTAAGCTACAACCCTAGTTGGAAAAGCAGGATGCTTTAAGCCCAGGGGCTCCAACAGGGGAAATAGCCCAGTGAGGAAAGAAAACAAGGGAAAATAAAATATCTTAAGAACAGTAACTACATTAAAATATTTCCTATATAAACAATAAAAACTTTTACAAAACAAGAGGAGAGAAATAAGATAGGATAGTGTGCCCGAGTGTACCCTCAAGCAGGAAAACTCTAACCCAAGACAGTGGAAAACCATGGTAAAAAGGCTATAGCACTACCCTAGACTAGAGAACAATGGTTTGGTTTTTGGAGTGTCCTCCTAGAAGAGCTGCTTACCATAGCTAAAGCGTCTCTTCTACCCTTACCAAGAGGAAAGTAGCCACTGAACAATTACAGGGCAGTAGTTAACCCCTTGGGTGAAGAGGAATTGTTTGGTAATCTTAGTGTTGTCAGGTGTATGAGGACAGAGGAGAATAGGTAAAGAATAGGCCAGACTATTTGGTGCATGTGTAGGCAAAGGAATAGTAAACCATAACCAGAGAAAAGGACCCAATGTAGTACTGTCACCTCATAACTCTCTATCGGTTGTATCTCGATGGGTGGCTTTTGCCCTGGCCAACCTCCTACTATTACTCTGCTAAACTACTTAACAACAAAATTCTGAAATGTTTAGACTTATATAAAAATAATAATGGATGGACAATTTAAGTACTGTACTGTAAACTTATTAGGAAAATGTAGTTAGTGACAACAACTGGGCAATATTTTCTCTGGCAATCCCTACGAAAGAGCGATCTCAGCATGGTCAATGCCTTTGCCATAAGAAATACTAATTGATCTAAACTACTGGACACAATTGGTCTACATCATTAAAACTTAAAAGAAAGTACTGTAATTTATGAAGCAATGTTTCATAAACACTCAACATCACAAATTTTGAACTAATTTGTATTTTTCCTAACATACTTACCGAGAACTACTTTCTTAGGAGGTACCTGGAATCTCCTCTCAACCGACCAGAGTTTTGTGTAGTTTACCCTACTTCCGTTTTCTGTGAGGACCACCTCAGGCGGAAGGATACGTGCCCTGAGGCAAGCTTTACTATCATAGTTCTCCAATAGATTTAGTAAATTTGGGAACAAAGCCCTCAGAAGAATGGCGTTGAATGGCAGGACAGGATTAGAAATGAAACTAGAGGAGAGATTACTCAAGTACCATATGTGGATGAGATCATGGTGAGGGGTAGATGGAGATGATTTGGGCATGCTCTTCGCACTCCCCAAGAGAGATTAGTTTGCCAAACGTTTATCTGGGCTCCACAAGGCACTAGAAGAGTTGGAAGACCCAGGACTAGGAAGCGTGAAGTAGGAAATGATGAATGGAGAAGTATTGATTTAAAAGCTCAAGATAGAAACGACTGGCGAAATCTAACCGAGGCCCTTTGCGTCAATAGGCGTAGGAGATGATGATGATCGAAGTTCTACAGTAATGGAGTATACAGTAGTACATTCAACTACAGTATTTAATAAACTAAACGCAATATTTACTAGAGAAAAGCTTACTACTGTATACACTAATAATTAAATACAGAACTCATCAACCAATCTTTAAATGTACGGTATATGTACCAATATCACAAACTTACCTTTGTAAATACACTCGTGATTTTTTCTTTCTGTCAGCTATAAGTTTCACGTCCTTTACGTCCGAGTCTTCAACTTCACTTTGTTCTTGCACTGATACAACCATGTCTGTGGAAACACTGGCGCCTTCGTCTATTGATATACTCAGTCCTTGTACTTCCATTCCAGGCCTATATAAAAATAAAGTGAACATTCTTTTAAACTAATACATATTTTCCCTAACTATACAAACCAGAGTATCTGACATGTATGGTGAGTCTTCATACAGAAGTAACTTTGAGTGAAAGCTAAGCTGGTTTGGTTGTTGAAGCTTAAGGCCGGTTTAAACGGGGATAGTTCACTGGCGCCTGTATCTAGGGGCAAGTAAACCTTCTAGGATAGTAAGCCTTTGCGCTAGGGATAGTTTGCCTATGCCAGTAAACTATCCTCGTGTAAACGGGCCTTTAAAACAAAGTGGTGAAGGTGTACATGGCAGTTGATGGGAAAAAGTCCCGGTTGCTCACCATTTTCAACGTTCACTTTTAACTTCGGTTACCGGAACGAAAATTTGAGTTGAGATTTATGTACTGTATATAGAAACTCTGATTCATATATCTAATGAAAAAACAAAAAAAAAAATTACATTACTATATGTATTTCTGGTTTGGGCATGCTCTTCGCGCTCCTCAAGAGAGATTAGTTCACCAAACGTTTAACTGGGCTCTACAAGGCACTAGAAGAGTTGGAAGACCCAGGCCTGCATAGCTGAGGACTATGAAGCATGAAGTAGATGATGATGAATGGAATTGATTTAAAAGCTCAAGAAAGAGACGACTGGCGAGATAATCAAGGCCCTTTGCGTCAATAGGCATAAGAGGAGATGAGATGATGATGATGATGATGAAGATAATGATGATGATGATAAAGATGATGATGATGCATTTCTAAACATTACAGTGCGCTCTGACAAAGGCTGGTTGGGGTCCTTTCCACCAATATAAATACAATTCATGATCAATATTTAATCCAGGTCCTTTGCATCAATAGGCTCAAGAGATGATGATGATGATATGTATTTCTAAATATTACAGTTTCTTCTGACAAAGGCTAATTGGGACCCTTTCAACCGATGTATAAATCACCCGAGATCAATAAATACAGCTGGATAATCATTTACTGTAGCACAATATTAATAATGAAGAAATTAAATCTTTCCTAGAGTATTTACTGGTACTTTGGGGGTGTGTATGATGATGGCCATGCACCATATCTCCCTTATTTTCAACCCTATCGCAAACATGTATACAGTAGAATAAAACCTGTTCAGAATATTCTAAATACCTCGAGCAAGTACTTGAAAGTTACATACTGTACAGAATTATTTTGAAAATAACTAACCCTTTTACCCCCAGGCTATTTGGAAATTTCCAACCCTTAACCCCCAGGGGTTAATTTTTTTCAAGCACATTTTGCAGTATTGTTTTTTTTTTTTTAATTGCTCTAATAGCCTTAATTTTCGTCATAGAGAGGTCAGGTTGGTCTCATTCTCTTGGAAAATGCCTGAAGTTTCTCAAAAAATTATCAAACATATGCAAAAAAAAAAATTTAAATAGCAGTTTTTTGCAAGAACGTACCGGTACGTCCATGGGGGTAAAGGGATGAGTTTTGTGAAACGTACCAGTACGTCCTTTAGGGTAAAGGGATGTGTTTTGTGAAACGTACCAGTACGTCCTTTGGGGGTAAAAGGGTTAACAGTTAGATACTGTATAGGATTATTTTGAAAATAATTAAAATTGCTGTGAAATTCATAAGCAGAACAAGCTCTGTACTCTAACATGCCCTTTCTTGCTCCCATAGTTCCTAGAATTCACTGTAAATGTTTTGATCAATTCAACAGCACTTTAGTGATGGAATATTGAACTAATTGACGATCGCACTAATTTGAAATCACCCAATCAAACCCCACTTGACCCAGGAAATTGCTGGAGGGTTTTCTTTTCCAGTCAGAATTCAGTATTTCAAATATTCAAACAGGGTAATGGGAGCATCGAGTGGGTTGGAGATGCTCATTCTTTGCCCCCTGGGACGTGAAGATGGCAACGTATAAAAGCGAGAGCGAAGAAATTTGTGAATCTTTTTATATTTTGATTAATCCAAAAATGTTAAGAGTTTAGCAAGAATAAGGAGTTTACTTCTTATTTGTATAAGATAGGAATCTTGGGGGATTACTCCGCATTTGGTCAAGGTGTAGTGATGGGGAAATGGGTTGTAGCGATGGGGAAATGGGTTGTAGCGATGGGGAAATGGGTTGTAGCGATGGGGAAATGGGTTGTAGCGATGGGGAATTGGTTATAGCTATGATGGAAAATCACCGCATAAGAGCAACCCTAAGTTGTCCCTTGGAAAGATTGATTGATTGATTGATTTAAAGTTTTAAGAAGATACCACCCGAAGATTCCGACTTCAGTGACTTCGAGTAATGTAAAGCTATACTTGGTTCTGTTGATATATATTATGGAGCGAATGCAATTGGGACAAGTGTAAACTTCATTATTACTTGTAAAATAGATTTTCCTTACGAAATATGAGTGTTACCTTGCTCAGAGTGAAGCAGGTTGCAAAGCAAACACAGGCTAAGCTAAGACTACGGCAGTATAAGGGGGGTTGCTAGCCTTCCATCAGGCAAGTGGGAAAGGAAACGGCTTGTAGGTCAGGTTAGGTGGGGGAGTTTAGGTTATCTGGTGTTCTTGTATAGAGGTTTGCAGAACAGACACAGGATTTGTAGTACAACGGCCATGGCTAACACATAGAAAATGGGAAGGAAATCCCAGTTTTCTATGCATACGTGAGGTCCTGTTCATTATTATACAAAGGCTCTATACTTTGAATTGTTCTGAAGCAAATAATTGTGAGAACGTATTTTTCAAATTATAGATGTTTGAAATGACTGAAAAACTACATTTTTAACAGGAAACAAGTGTGTATATATAATGACAGCAATACCCCATAAATCCATTATTTTCAACCTTATCGTCAAGATAACGGCAGTATAGGAATTATACCTTTCGAATATGGCCTACGAAATTCTATCTGTTTTAGTATGTGGCCTAACCTAACCTAACAAGCCAGGTAGGCCACATACTAAACGAGAATAAAAAATGTAGGCCACATACTAAACCAGAATAAAAAAGGTAGACCACATACTAAACCGTGTGACAGTCTGAACGATCCCCCGGTCTCAGAATTCTCCTTGATAATCTGCGCATGTGCCAACATTACCGTTTGCCAGTGCATACGAAGTTGATGTTTTATTTTCCTGTAATGTTAGCGTGCGCAGCTCAATATTACCGCTTGCCAGTACATACGAGCTTGATGTTTTATTTTCATGCGAGCGAAGCGAGCTAATGGCAGAAAAGAACCATTATACAGTGTCAAGGAGAATTCTGAGACCGGGGGATCGTTCAGACCGTCACACCGGTTTAGTATGTGGCCTACCTTTCGAGTATGGCCTACGAAATTCTATCTGTTTTAGTATGTGGCCTAATCTAACCTAACAAGCCAAGTAGGCTACATACCAGCACCGATGGGTCATAGAAGGGCAATAGGTAAATAGGTAATGAAACGGCTCATAAGTTAGGTAAGGAAGCTTAGGTTAGGTGCTCTAAGCGAGCACTATACAAAGGCTCCAGGAAACAAACAAATGCATCACATAACTTGAGGTTCCCAGTAATAGTTTGGTAAATACAAGTATTATACTCTATACTATAAATTTGTTTACGATCACGTAAACAAAAAACATAGCCTAATCCATATTATTATTATTACTTGCTAAGCTACAGCTAAGCTACAACCCTAGTTGGAAAAGCAGGATGCTATAAGCCCAGGGGCTCCAACATGGAAAATAGCCCAGTGAGGAAAGGAAAAAAGGAAAATAAAACATTTTCAGTAGAGTAACAGCATTAAAATAAACATCTCTTATGTAAAATATAAAAACTAACAAAACAAGATTAAGAGAAATAAGATAAGTGTGAGCTCGAATGTACCCTCAAGCAAGAGAACTCTAATCCCTAACCCAAGGCAGTCATAGACCATGGTACAGAGGTTAAGGTTTCTAAAACTAAGTAAATCATATGAAATACCAAATGATTTGAACAATTGAGATACAGAAACATTAACATCACTAAACCGAGATCTCCAACTATCTAAATAACGTCCATTGACAGCAAAAACGGCCCATTGTCTTCCAAGTTTGTCTCGTTTGACTGAGTTTGACCGAATAAAAAAGGATAAATCTTTCGACTTACGCCGTAAAATGATGAGTTACTCCTACGGGTTGACCCTCATAACCTGACTTCATACTGGTCACAAGAACGGGCATCTTCTTCCCACCTTTGACACTTCTCGACGATGAGGGAAGATCCATTCTGGCCAAATTCCCCCCAAAACAATCCGGGTTTTCCCCCGGATTTGAACGCGATGCTAGCGAGTCGATTTCATCGGATTGGGAACTAACATACAGCTTTTAAAGTTTAAATTTGGGATTTAATTAATATTCTTAATTTATATTATTCATATTTCACATTGATTTAATTTTGAAGTCAAATTACTGATGTTTAGTGGGAAAATAAATTCCCCCAAAACAATCCGGTTTTTCCCCCGGATTTGAACGCGATGCTAGCGAGTTAATTTCATCGGATTGGGAACTATCATACAGCTTTTAAAGTTTAATTTGGGGATTTAATTAATTTTCTTAATTTATATTATTTATATTTCACATTGATTAATTATTGAAGTCGAATTAATAATTTTTAGTGTGAAAATGTGAATGGAAATTACTTAATTCAACCAATTTTCGAGATAGCTGGTAGCTATCATACACATTGAAAATTTTAAATTGGGGATTTAATTAATGTTCTTAATTTATATTATTCATATTTCATATTGATTTATTTCTGAAGTAGAATTACTAATGTTTAGTTGGAAAATTAATAATGGAACTTGAATAATTCAACAAATTTTCGAGATCATCGGGTTGGGAACTATCATACAGCTTTTAAAGTTTAAATTGGGGATTTAATCAATGTTCTTAATTTATATTATTCATATTTCACATTGATTTATTTGTGAAGTCAAATTACTAATGTTTAGTGTTAAAAATAATAATGGAACTTAAATAATTCGAACAATTTTCGAGATGGCAGGTTGCGCAAGGCACCAGCCACCCGTTGAGATGCTACTATCTGGTAGCTATCATACAAATTGAAAGTTTAAATTGGAGATTTAATTAATATTCTTAATTTAAATTATTCATATTTCACATTGATTTATTTTTTAATTCGAATTACTAATGTTTAGTGGGAAATAAGAATGGAAATTAAATAATTCAACCAACTTTCGAGATAATGTAGTAGGTAGCAGGTACACTTTGAAAGTTTAAATTGATTTAATTAATGTTCTTAACTTATAATACTCATATTTCAAATTGATTTATTTTTTAAGTCGAATTACTAACGTTTAGTGGGAAAATAATAACGGAACCTAAATAATTCAACCAGTTTTCGAGATAGCAGGTTGCGCAAGGCACCAGCCACCCGTTGAGATACTACTAACTGGTAGCTATCATACATATTGAAAGTTTAAATTGGAGATTTAATTAAATTTTCTTATATATTATTCACATTTGACGTTGATTCATTTGTGAAGTCGAACTATCAATGTTTAATGGGAAAATAAGAATGGAAATTACAACTTACTTTATCGGGCTGGGGACAATCATACATCTTTTAAAGTTTAAATTGGAGATTTAATTAATTTTCTTAATTTATACTATTCATATTTCACATTGATTTATTTTTGAAGTCGAATTACTGATGTTTAGTGGGAAAATAATAATGGAAATTACTTAATTCAACCAATTTTCGAGATCATCGGGTTGGGAACTATCATACATCTTTTCAAGTTTAAATTGGGGATTTAATTAATGTTTTTAATTTATATTATTCATATTCAACATTGATTTATTTGTGAAGTCGAACTATCGAAGTTTAGTTGGAAAATAAGAATGGAAATTATAAGGTACTTCATCGAACTTGGTACTATCATACATCTTTTAAAGTTTAAATTGGGGATTTAATTAATGTTCTTAATTCATATTATTCATATTTCACATTGATTTATTTGTGAAGTCGAATTACTAATGTTTAGTGGGAAAATAAGAATGGAAATTACAAATCACTTCATCAGACTTGGTACTATCATACATCTTTTAAAGTTTAAATTGGAGATTTAATTAATATTCTTAACTTATATTATTCATATTTCACATTGATTTATTTGTGAAGTCGAATTAATAATGTTTAGTGGGAAAATAATAATGGAACTTAAATAATTCAAGCAATTTTCGAGATGGCAGGTTGCGCTATCATACATCTTTTAAAGATTAATTTGG